>NW_026020221.1:3007850-3607850 GCF_900185275.1 Solanum verrucosum | reverse complement strand
GTATAATATACATCAGTGCACTCAGTGCTATGTAAGAGACCAGTTTATTAGCCCATTTTCCATTCAACATCATTTTGACTTTAATTAGGAATATGCCATTCATATTAACCTTTGAGGACTCGTTGGTAGGCGGTATTATTTAGAATAGTCTATAGATTAAAATTTAGTCTATCTAATATATTGTTTGGTTACTTTACTTTATTTTATAAATGTTCTTTTTAATTCTCTAAATTTGTTTAGAGTATTTTAATGATTTCACTAATATATATATATATATATATCTATATATATAGTTTATTCAATGTAGCTCGTCGATTAACCACTTAAACTATTTTTTTAAATAAGCTTTAGCTATTGAACAATATAAGTAGTCGTAAATCTATGTTAAGTTTAAGATATATTTGACCAACAAAAAAATTAGAAATACACCATGTCATCAAGGATCTCCTTAGTGGTACATAATACCTCAAAATTATATATATATGTGTGTGTGTGTGTTTATATTTAACTTAACTAGTTAAATGAATTAGAAAATCCTACAAAAAAATAATATTGTCCGGTGGTTATCTACCTTGACTCAATTACATGAAATAAACAATCCCATAATAACACAAGGGTATAATAGGAAAGAGTTTTTTTTGTAGAGTTTTAAATCAAAACAAGATTAAGTGGGAAGCAATGACCAAACACTTGACAAAAAATAATCCCTACACTACTAATCCCTGCATTACTAATTATTGTGTTATCAATGTTTGTATCAAACGACCCCTAATTTTACCCTGTGTTATCGAATTCAAGTACAATAATGTAGTTACATATCGAACTACACTTGTCAATGGATCATCTATGAATTGATTTCATGGATGAAGTAATGTATAGGGTCTGAGAGAGAATGGTGAGGAAAGTGAGGCTAACAAAATTTTTTGGTAGTCTCTATAACGATACTTTTTACTTTTTCAGGTGATATGACTTAAAATGAAGTAAAAATAGTAAGAAATAGTCGAAGAGTTATAACATTAATATATATAATATAGAAATGTTAGGGGTATATATGATTATAATATATGATCATTTAACAGTTATAATATGTATAATATAGAAAGAACTTGTGTTGGCAGGGATAAGTATATTTGTATAAAAAACAAGATTGGAATCTGCAAAAGAAAAATATGCTTCATCTCCCGTGGTTCGAACATGTTTGCCACAAAAACAATTCACTGTAAAGGTACAAGAAAGTGGAATAAAAGATGGCTGGCTAAAGTAGAGCTAACTTTATCACGGTCAAAACACAAGTTTATTTTTTTTCACCAGCCACAAGTCTTATTCTATCGTCTTATCGAGAAGGGAAATTCGACAACGCAGAATTACCTACTAATCTTCTACCTTAATCCTTGACCTCTATATCATCTTATATATATGGTCATGTCTTGTGGGTGTGCCAAATTATGTCTAATCATTTCTTGATCTGCATT
Source organism: Solanum verrucosum (assembly GCF_900185275.1). Taxonomy (NCBI): domain Eukaryota; kingdom Viridiplantae; phylum Streptophyta; class Magnoliopsida; order Solanales; family Solanaceae; genus Solanum; species Solanum verrucosum. The sequence goes on along the minus strand of NW_026020221.1, from coordinate 3,606,378 downwards.
ACTTCTTCGGCCTACCTCTACTTGTCCTAAAAATAATCACGATATCGAGCCTCTTGCACCTCTTTACTAGGACGACTTCTGTGCATTTGCTCTTTACAAGTCTAAATTATCTCAATCTCACCTCCGTCATCTTGTACATTACTAGAGCCACTCTCATTGTATTCACGCTCTTCCCTAGTCATTAATTATCGCTCATCCCCCGCTTTTTGTAGTGAATTTTTTGTCTTTTATCCTCTCATGTTATCTTTAATGAACTATTTCGTGCGCCCTGAGAAAAAAACCTTCACTTAGATTCATTTCAAATTCCGAAATCTTGTTTAGAATTTTCATATATGAAGATTGAGCGAACGCTTTGATACCATTAAATTGGCAAGTATAATAAGAGTGTGACTATTTTCCCTAGTACTCTTTGAATAATTTCTTGGGTAAAAATGAAAAAAGTGTACGTTCTACTTGTGGAAATGCTTAATCTGTCACAAGTCACAGGCAGATGCAATTAAATTGATAAATAAATCCATTGATTCTCTTATTTCTGTTATTACGAAGTTCAATGATTCCTTTCTTATTCTTTATTATTCGAAATGCTAAAATCTTTATCAAAACCCAATAAAGTTAGTATTAGAGCATATTCATATACAGTCCAGAAACAGCCTTTTTCTGTGTTGCCTATCATATATTATACATAAATAATAAAATAATTACTATTATCTTTTCAAAAATTGAAATAGCCTTTTGATATATATCCAGCTATATACATATCTACTCATATTCAACATCCAATTATGTTTTTTCTTTCTAAAAATAAAAATAAAATAAGACTATTAGTATTTAATTTACCTGGGAAAACACAAATTCAAAGGGTTGACAAAAAAAAAACTACCATAGTCCGTGTGTGTTGTACCTTGTGCTACCTGGCTTGTGCAACAGTCAAATAAGTAGAGTGTATTGGGCTAAATGTAGCTTGTGCACTTATGAATAGTTATGATCGTATAATATCCTACCCACAATAAAAAATATTAGTTTGCATTATTAACGACATTTCTACATGAACGACAATATTTTTTAAAGACTTAAGTGGAGTATTTTTATCGATTAATGTTTTACCTTCGTAACCTATAGGCTATAAATAGTTTTTACACAATTATGAGACATCTAATACAAACAATACATAAATAGCTATATACTTAAATTCTTTTGCTCCAAGTTATTCACATTTAAAAAATTTCTAAATCTTTACTTTATATAGCATTTGGTTATTATAATAATTCCGAGTCTGAAGCTAAGATCACTCGAACATAATAATATTCATCATTGAAGGCCAAAATACATATGATTCTCTTCACTTACTTAAATATTTTCGTCTCATTTTATTTTACATATATTCATAATCATATTTAACTGCTAATAAATGAATTTAACGACGTTAAATCAAAACACGTGTTTTTGATCTCATTACAAATTCAACTGTACCATTTACCCGGTATATATATATGAGCATTTGTTTGATTCCCCTGTGAATAAATGTGTCCTTGTGCTGCAACTTCTAAGGAATAATTACATAGAGATGTTACATCTGTTGATGGTATAGTGTCTGGCTAGGGTCAAAATACATAAAGAGTTGGCTAGTACCATGCATGTGCACTCTGATTATTTTCTATTTTTGAGAAAGAGGGGCCTCCACCACTTGGGTTTTGTTTTTATGTTTTTGCTAAAGTTGGATTAATTTGCATCAACTATAAATCTACTCACACCATATTTAATTTCTAAAATTTGAGTTTGAAATTTCTAATTAACAATGATCAATGCATGGTGAGAGTTTATATATGAAAAAGAATAATATTACTTTCTTGTTATAAATAAAAAAAAAAATATCTACTATGAAAATAATTTAATTTTTCATTTTATTCTTAATGAGTTTTTTTTAATGGCCACACAAATACTATGACTTATTTAAAACCACAACAACATCATACAAGAGAAATCCCATAAAATGGAGTTTAGGGGAGGATAAAGTATACACAGACCTCACCACTGCTAGGTATATATTTTCACTACCCCAAATATTAAAAACTAAGTTATATATGTCATATAAATTGAAGCGGAGGGAGGTAGTAGCTAGGTTTGAAAGAGAAGGGAGTATATATTATTAATAATACATTGGAATTCTCTTCATCATGCTTAGAAAGGCAGGCAACAACATAAAGAGCAATCATAATGTCTTATTATTCCAGCTTGCTCTCTCTTCTGACTCTTCCCCACCATCATTGCTACTCTTTCTTTATCATTCACCAACCTCATCACCATGATCATTTCATTTCATCAACAATATTACAAGACAAAGACGAAGACAAAGATGAAGATGAAGATGTAGTTGAAGTTGACAATGAACAAGAGTACTACTACTTTCCTAGTTGGAAAACCCTAATTAAGTACTCTAATTAAATCTTCTCCAAAAATAGCTCTTTGTATTTATGGGGAATCAAGCATCATGGTCCGATTGATAACATATGTGTGTTCCTTCAACTCTTTAATTTTAAGCAATTTATTAGTATTCCTTTTTATTTTCTTTCCAAAAATTTCTTTTGTTATTCTTATTTTTGGATTTGCTAGATTGAGAGCAAAAACATAATTCATGATGAGTATCTTGTTGTTTCATTAAACCTAGTAATTAATAAAAATCCTCTTTCTCTGACTTTGAAAAATTAGTTATGCTTACCATCTGAGCAACCCACGGATCTAGTTGCCATGCTACTAATTAGGGTTTCAGTGTAACTTTTAACATGTAAAAATTAAAGTCCCTTCTTTTATTCGTTTCGATCTGTTTGAGATTTGAGAAACTATGATACTAGTAATTAAAATTAAATATATTACCACATGCTTTCATATGGTAAAACATGAAAAGGTTTATGAATACATACTGTTTTGTACTTTATATGTGGCGCTAGCATGGCTTTATGTTAACTGTTAATTTCACTGTCTATATTCTCTCATCCCTTCAAAAAAAATGAGTTTTCCTTTTCATGGACAGAGATTGGTAGAGAATATTTGTTTCTTTTATCTGAATATTCAGTACTATACTACTATAACTTTCTATTCTTATTCTTATCTTTTCTCCTTTTCTTTCTTCCCACAAGAGGGTACTAAGGAGTTTTTTTAGACGAGTAACTTTAAAGATGTCATAGTTTTATTGAGACTATATATAAGTTAGCATTTGATCATAGATTTTGGATCAAATTTTAAAAATATATCTTCAAAACATCTGTTTGATCATAGATTTTGAGAACCTGTCTTCAAATTTTTTTTTCAAGTTCCAAAAATGTGTCTAGACCAATTTTTTAGAGAGATTTCACTTTCACTTAGTTTTTAAAAAAGAAAAAATTCAAATAAAATACATGTTCAAACAACTTTAAGTTTCAAAAATCACAACCTTAAAGACTCAAATTTCAAATTCCAACTTTAAAATCTATGATCAAACAGAAACTAAGACTTCTGAAATTATATTTGTAATTTTGGACATAAAAATGTGATATTTGAAATTAAATTGCAAAAAGTATATGGCTGAAAATTAGTTGAATTATGTTTGGACATCCATTTAACTTTTTTAAAAAATAAAAAATTGTGAATGGAAAAGATCTCTTGAAAAACTGATCTAATATTTTAAAAAAATTCAAAAACAAATCAATCTAATGTATATCAAACATTGCTTTGAACTTTTTTTTTTCTTTCAAAAACAACAAGGAATAAGCAGTTCCTAAATATGTTACTCGCACCGACCACCGTGTTTGAATTTTGAGAATCAAACAATTAATTTTTCTTTGATCACTAATCATGTTTTTCTTTCTCTTGTTTTGGCTTTGCAAGTTCCTGTTGTGCATTCCTGTCCGATCGTTTTCTTCAGATTATCTTAACGGTGGAAAAGCGCCAATAGGAACCATGATTTGTAGTAATTAACTTGTTTTTATTGATTTATAATAATCGATAAGATTTGTTCATAAACCTTTAAAATACATTGAATTGTTAATTATATGACTTATGATATTTCTTACGTAATTTCTAAATATATAAATTTTATTTCTTTACGACATCTAAATTTACTATAAAATTAAAAGATTTAACTCTAAAATCACAAAAAAAATGGGAGAAGGGAAGAATAACATATTAACATGTATTTGAGTCACGGGAACGAAACTAATGAAGACTTATGTCACGTGATATGGAATAGAAAGAATAGTTTAAATTTGGTAGCTCATGTAAAATTGTGGTTTGAGTATTTAAAAGGAGATACAGTCAGAATTTTTATTAAGATGTTCAAAAATAAATAAAGAAATCAAGAGAATTTCATATACAATATATTTTTTCATTAAAAAAAGGTTCAAATGAAATTTTTACCCTCCGCCCCGAATAGAACTAATATAATTGTTCTTTACCAACATTCCCTTCACAAATTTCTAGATGAGGAAAGTCCTCACCACTCACCAACTAGGTAACTAGCTAACCATCAAAACATAAGTAGATCTTGAAACTGTAACTTAAAATGGTAACTAGCGAAGTCTATTTTAGATTCTCTACTGTTTTACTAATATTTTGCATTCCATAGATTTCAACTGTCCAGAAGTTAAAACAATGTTTATGATAATAAAGAAGTAAATCTTGATCCTAATTCAATTTTAAAGGTTTGTCTTCTTGTACGTTTATGGCAGAATATATTGAGCTTAAACAATATAATATTGGAGCTTAACATCGAGCAAATTAAGAATTGAAATATGTACGACTCTCATAACATAATAATTATTGGATTTAATTCACTTCGAGATGACTAGATATATTTAGGAAAACCCAAAGTTTTGAATTCTTTGGTACGATCATGCATGTTTCTTAATCGAGTGCATTACGTAATCACCAATCGCCATCAATTTATTTTGCTAATTCTAGCTCATGTTTTATTAATCGTTGTAGTGTCTAACCAAATTAAAGTTAACCTTAAGATGCATAATGCTGAGTTGATTATCCACAAGGTCACTCAACTAATTGAAATTGTGCAAGAAAAATTGTTTTTCTTTGTTCTGTAGCAGAAAACAATTAAGGGAAAATTACGCGGTTAAGCAAACTTATACTACTTAATTACTCATCAGAGCTATAGTTTGCTATAATTACCACTCGCGACTAATTATACATTAATTACGTGGGCTGACTTTGAGTTTGTATAATTAGCCACGTTTGTATTTGTATAATTCGCCAAAATATACAAATACATATGTATAATATACAATTATCTAACCGATATACATATACAATTCACCTTTCTCCCACTCTCTGCCCTCTCTCGCTCGCCTCTCTCCTCCCTCTCCCAATCTCGCTTGCCATATATACAAATGCATTTGTATAATATACAATTATCTAAACAATATACATATACAATTCACCTCTCTCCCACTCTCTGCCCTCTCTCGCTCGCCTCTCCCAATCTCGCTTGCCATATATACAAATACATATGTATAATATACAATTATTTAACCGATATACATATACAATTCACCTCTCTCCCACTCTTTACCCTCTCTCGCTCGCCTCTCTCCTCTCTCTCCCAATCTCGCTTGCCTCTCTCCTCCCTCTCCAGTCTCGCTCGCCTCTCTCCTCCCTATAACATGTAGCTATGAATTGTAATTATCAAACTATAGCTATGGAGAGTAATTAGGCTATTTTTGAGTGGCTATATGTGAAAGGTCCTCAACAATTAAACCCGATTATCAAGTACTATGAATATTTTAAAAATTATATTCACATATATATTTTAATTGAGACAACTTAATCTTAAAATTAAAAGAACAAGGGAGGCCTAACTCCTTTTTTTTTTTTTTTTTATGAATACATGACCAATCATTGAGTTTTAATTTCTTATGTGTGCTCAAACACATCAATTTTAAAAAGTTAAGAGTATAATATTTATATTACACAAGTGGTAGACTATTGCATGTTATGGGGCCAAACATTACTGAAGCAATGTCGATTAGTGATTTATGCTTTACAAATTGTTGTTCAAAAAGGTTGGAGAAGATCCCATATGCTTTAGATGCAAATGAGTTGGTGATGATACTACAGGGTTCGATTGTGCAATTTTTTCGTCAAGACATTGATTATTAACATTGAGATAGATTAATGAAGGCAAGTTAGTAATTTTTCTTTAATTAGATGGAATTAGAAGAGATACTCTCTTCGTTCACTTTTACTTGTTCATTTTGAACTTTACATGTCCTTAAAAAATAGTAATAATTAATATAAATACTTTTACCATAATGCCCATGCTATTGATGTATAATCTTAGATTTTGAGAAATGATTTGAGAAATAAATAATTAATGTTAAAAAAAAAAAAATTTATATTTTTATGATATATTTTAATTAATGTCATTAACTAATTTATTTACTTTGGACATGAGGAGTAAAGGAACCTTGATATATATTTTTTCTTTTCTTTTTGGATAGATATAATTGTACATTGAAAAAAGAATGCATTAAGGAAAAAATTGAGAAAAAGAGTCAAATAACCTTTTTTTAACTCCTCCTAGAACTCTTACCTTTTTTACTCTTTTGATGACTGGAACTTACATATTAGAGCTGGAGTTTAAAGTGAGAGACATTTATCATCCGAACAAATCTTTGAAGAAGTTATTCGAAACAACAATTATTTCGAATCAACTTTTTAAAACATCAGGACGGGAGGGGGTAAGATAGGAAATCAGTGTTGCTAGTCAAGATGAGCTTCACTGGCATATAGTCCAAATCTGGCTGAAACGCATAGAATTAACCGCTTCCTATCTAGGCCCCTCCAACTCCAAGTAAGCACTCCGAAAATGTTACTTTGCGGAGGCCGTAGATTCAATTTATTGGCGCCAACAACCCCACTCTCATTTGGGACTTTCATCAAACACCTTGCAGCTTCAAAATCCTCCAAGCTTTCACTGACCGCAAAATCGTTTACCTCCAGCACAAGCTCAAAAGTCTTCAGTTCCTCCCGTTTTGAAGCGCTAAATTCGCGTCAAAAAGAACAAGTGCATCTCTACATTGATTCCCTCCTTGAATGGAACCAGGTTCGCCATTATCCTTTGTGTTTTATGTATACTTTTGTGCTACCAAATTGTGTATGCTCAGATTAAGTATTTTATACCAGAAAATGAATCTGACTGCCGTAAAGGAGGAGAGCGAGGTTATGGAAAGGCACGTTGAAGACTCACTTTCAATTATTGAACCGATTCGGACTTCGTATCTCTCACATTGTGGACCTTCGTCTGAGAATCTCAATCTCGTTGATGTTGGAAGTGGTGCCGGGCTTCCTGGAGTAATTTTGGCCATTGCTTCTCCAGGTAGTTATTCACTTTTTTTCTTGACAATGTCAAGTATCAACATCTCAAAAATAAACTGAAAATTGGCTATATAGAATATGTTGTATTTCTGCATATTCACTTATTTGAACTAAACAAACAAAGGAAGGAAAGAAAAAGAGATGGATTAAAAAATGTGAGATTTCATTTTGTTGAATGGAACAAGCTGCTTTTACTGGTTGAGTAGTTTGTTAAGAAATTGATTTACAGTGTTATTAACATTAAAGTTTACCTGTTCAAATCCATCTCATTCTATTCTCTCCATACTTCTTTCACTATCTTCCTTAATTTCCGACTTTAGTATGATCCCTTAATGAAGTTGTATGTGCAGGTTGGAAAGTGACCCTTCTGGAGTCTTTAAATAAGCGTTGTTCCTTTTTGGAGCACGTGGTTAGTCAGATTGGTCTATCAAATGTTCAAGTTAAAAGAGAAAGAGCTGAGGTTAGTAAAACTCGAATCATCAGTTAACATGTCTTTTTAACTATTCATTTAGTAACATGTCAGCCGAATGTATTCCTTGCAAGGTCACATTTATTTTGTTTTCCTGAAACCAGACGGAAGTTAAGTTCCATGGGCTAGGTTTAATCATTACATTCTTCGACTCCAATCTGTAGTTTCTCTTTAATACTTATATGTTTTAAACAACTACAGAAGTATACTTTTGGTCAAATTTGAGTAGTTTCCTATTTTCCCTGATGGCCTGATTGTTTTTCTTTTCAACCTCATCAGTAGCTATCGATCCTTTAAATCTTACCATTCTCAAAAATAAAAAGAGAGCAACTGATCCCTGACTTAACTTCCTTATACTGTAGCTTATCTGAGTGGTTAAACTTTAGGAACTAATGTATGATCTACTGCTGTTAAATATCAATAGATTTACCAAATTGGTTTTTGTATTCTTCTCTTAAGGAGTTGGGATCTCACATGATCTAATTCTCTCCTCAAATTAGGTTGTGCACAGTACAATAGGCTAAATTCTGGTATACTGAAGATCATCTTCATGCCTCCTTATGTCAAAATAATCACAGCAGAGTCCATTCTTTTATTCAATCCATATTCTCTGTCGTTTAGTGAAAACATCTGATGGGTTTATCTCCTTGTGTAGGATGCTTAATGTATCAATGTCTTGGGAGGAAAGTTCTACATTCTTGCTCTTTCTGCTAGTTATGCATGCCCTTAGTTTATGTTGTGATTTTGTGATGCATGACAAACTAAAATTTGCTGGAATTTGATGCCCGTTGTTCCTCCTATTATAAACTAGTATCATCTTTTAGATTTTCTTCAGGTAGTACGTTTTTTAAATATTCACTTAACTTGTGGACATGAATCATGATGCACATTCTGAACTTTGGAATAGGACAGAAGCTAGGGCAAGACGTCAGCTTCAGAGAGTCTTTTGATGTTGCAGTTGCCCGAGCAGTTGCAGAAATGAGAATTTTAGGTAAACGGATACATATTTGTTTCTTCCTCTTTGTTTTATGTTCTTTAATAATCCTTGAGATGGTTATCTGTTTCTGTCATTTTGCAGCTGAGTATTGCCTTCCTCTAGTCCGAACTGGTGGTATCTTTGTAGCTGCGAAAGGTCATGATCCTCAGGTTTGTTTCTCTTATGATTTATAGTAATAGTTTTAGTTACTTTGTCTGAGACAGATGAGCAGAAGGCTTAGCTCTAGTTAAATAATGTGTTGTTGGATTCCTTTACCCAAAAAAATAATAATGTGTTGGATTCAAACTTGATACCTCATGGTTCTCCTCCCACTTTGTTGACTAGTAGGCCACACCCTTTGGTGCTATTGAGAACGTATGATTGCATCTTTGTTCATCTCCTTCTTCATTCTATTCTCCCGATATAAAAAATTTCTGCAAGTCTTGTATGTGATTTAAAGTTGCTTTTTTTTTTTAGTGGAGGGTCTTTTGATATCTTTCCATGTTTCGTTGTGTTTAAATACTCTACACTCTTTATAGTCCTTGTTTACTTTGTCTTCCTTGAAAGTTGAAACCCAAGGCATGTAACATTTACTGGTTAACAGAAAAAAGAAGCAGGTAAACGTTAATTATTGTGCTAGTTCAGAAATTAATATTCTTGCATTACAGGCTCACGAAGTCAAGATTTTAGGCCTTAAATGAGCCTTTTGCTGCAGTGTTTTCTAACCCAAAGAATATTTGACTTAGGGCTGCTGCTTAATACCAGCTACTTGTACTAACACACATTTAAAAATATCTGTTGTTTAGATGGGTTTGCCATCGTATTAGAGAATCATATCGCAGTCCCATAGCAAAAATGTCATTTTTGGCTCCTTGACTGTGAGGTGTTCTGCAATTTTGGACATTGAGTATTGTGTTTTGGTTCTTTGGCTAAAAGGCATTTTGAAAATTTTGTTAAATATTTTCTGAAAACTCTTGAGCGTAATCCATCCCTAATATGTCGAACCTATTGTTTCTGGTTAATTTACAAAGTGAATGGATGTCTGTAGCCATTATGTCATGGTACGGGTTTTTGCTGCAATTTTGTAGTGGGATTTCATTCAATTTGAATGATTGTAGTGGTATATCATATCATATGCATTTATAAACAAAATTTTCAGCATGCGCTTTATTTCACTCATCTAAGTCCAGTTTTTTCCCCAGAAAAATTAAAGGATGAAATTTGCCTAATGCCTATAATTTTAGAGACCAAATGATCAAGAATCTATGGTTATGTACCAAAACGCAGAACACTACACTTGAGGGTTCAAAAATGTTATTTTTTCTCCTTAACACTTAGAGTGGATCTGCGGTGGCAATCTACTGAAAATGCAATGTGTATCATTGAAGAAATGCAACCCAAAATGAATTTGTAGGATATAAGATGATTTGCATTTGAGAAGAGAAATTATTGGCATATATTTGCAGCAACTGCTCTCTGACTTTCCTACTCATTGACAGGAGGAAGTGCAAAGAGCAGAGAGAGCAATACAACTGATGGGAGCATCTCTATTGCATATTCGTTGTGGTATTGTTTTCTTTCACATTGTAGTTACAAAAGGATGTGACCATGGTTCAGAGTGGTTCCTAGGTTTATGAATTTTCATGCAATTTTATGTGATAAAACAAGCTTCTTAAAAGAAATTATAGAAGAACTAGATAAAGTTTCTGTGTGAATTATTTCTGACTTCATGTGATAGTTGGTATTCCAGATCCAAATCTTCCTGTTTCTGAAAATCATCATTTTCAAAGTTTGAGGTCAATGTGTCGGACTTTCTCTACTTGAAGGATCAATTATGAGCAATTTCTCATCTTCTTAATTATAACTTTGAAAATGAAGACATCTGATATCATGTTGTTACGTCTCAGTATGATTGGTCCTGGTCTTACACTTGACCGAGGTTAACTTGCTCTGAGTAGTTTTCCGGATGAGCAACTACATTCTAAAATGTCCACTCATTTCTCACTTTGTTCATTTGTTTGTTTATTTTGTAATACAGTTGATTCCCACAGTAAACATGGACAGAGAACTGCCATAATTTGTTTGAAAGGTAAACCTACCCCCAAGAAATATCCTCGAGATCCAGGAACTCCAGCTAAGATTCCACTTTGAGAGGAATGTTGTCATGCCTCCGTATCTCCCAATTGTACAGTTAATGTATGATAGAGGGAAGTTTGTATTTTAGTATCCTTTCTCTTGAGTTTTACATGTAGAAACACTATACTCATGGATGGCTAGAAGCAGTACTACTAGTTCCTTTGTGAATTGCTTACCTCATTATTTGAGAAGGTACACCACACAGATTTGGCTTAAATTCTATCCATTAAGATGAATGTATATTACAACCACATAATACTTCTATTATTTTGTAGCCGAATATAGGCATTAACACTGGCCATGTTCCAGTTGGTGATTCAATGTCATACATGTTTGCTGCTTTTTGTTTTGTGATGTAAGAAGATAGCTTCAGTTTGACATATTCAGGACTAAAAATATTTCACAGTAGGTTACCTGATCATGTGGCTGCTATAATTGTGTGAAGAATTGAACAAGTCTCGGCTCATTGGAATTGTGTTACTGTGGCTAAGATATAATTTGTGTACTTTATTAGAATTTCGTTGCATCACATTGTGGGGCATGCGAACCTGTGGTTGGAATTTGGATATTGTTGACCTTAAATTAAACTATGTTTTTTACCTAACATTCTTTCCCACTTGTATTAAGAAAACTAGGCCCATTCTGCTTATTAAAAATATTATTCGCCCTTTCAATACGAATAATTATATCTATAGGTATTTGTTTGTTGCCTTGGAGGAAACTTGTTTGATTTGTTCGTGAATACAGTGCTAGGTTGGTGTAAAAAAGGGACTACCGTTGTGTATGTGCAAAGATATCAATGTCCCATCAATAAGATAATTAAGGTTGAACCTGTGGCAAAGAGTTTACCTACCCAGCCGTGTGGATTGAAATGGGAGAGGGTTTCAACTTTCAATCTGAGAAAAAGACATGTTATTTGCATTTTCTTCCTTTCCCTATGGTTAGTTTTGTATAGTCACGTCAAAGCATTAATCATCATCATGAATATCTTAGTCTATGCCAACATTTGATTAAACCATATTAAAAGGATGGTACATGTACTTTTGGTCTCTCTCGAAATTCTAAAATTCAACTATAGAATAACTTAATACTAGGATAACCAGCACCAGAATTAGGCCAAAAAGAAAAGTTACAAGTCACAGAGGGGTTTGTGAAACTTAAGCTAAAAATTGATCACAAAATATAGGACTTTATAGGGGGTAATTTATAGAAAAGATCAACCAAAGTGGTTTCCAGTTTAAGAAGCATAATCATTTCATAATGGTAGCCTTTTTCAATAGAATAAACCTGCAATACAATCCAACTAAAGAAGAAAAAAATTGAAATTTTGCAGATATTTTCTTCTCTGGGTCACTTGCCCAACAATCTATAATGCAAAATATAATATACAGATATGTTAACTGGCAAATCTTGACCATGTGCATCATGCAAACAGCTTTAGAGAAAGGGAGCATAAATCTTCCAAACCATAGTTTCACCATCCAAACTAGCAGTGTATAGGATATATGAAGAAGTTGTATCAGATGGAATTTGTTGATCACTAGTCACAGTCAGGCATTTCACTGGTGCACTGTGCCCTGAAATAACACTAAGACAAGAGTAGCATCTCTCAACCCCTCTCCATACTCTTACTGTTTTATCTGCTGAACCACTGCACACCAAATCTGCGACGACAGCTAGACATAGTATGGCCTTCTTATGACCCCTGAGTGCACCCACCAGCACCATGTCACCACTTTCATCCTTCTCCCATACTAGTATCGACCTATCACAAGCACCCGAATATAAAACAGAATCAGTACTAGTACTACTTCTCCCAACTGCTAGTGCATTTACACCTGATCTGTGTTTCTCTAGTGTACAAACTAGTAAATGTTTTTTCTCTTCCTTTCTCCAAATCTTGATTTTCTTGTCAGCTGATCCGGTGAAAACATCCCCGTCTTGTGATATTTCTAGTGCGTTGATCGCGTCATCATGTGCATTTGCTATTGATTCCAGGCACTTAAAATCATTGGTTCGCCAGATTTTAAGTGTTCGATCCCATGAAACAGAGTAGAGGACTGACTCGTCGTTGGAAAGGGCTAGTGCTGACACTGTGTCAACATGGTTCACCCATGTGGACTTCTTGTGGCGCCTGATCTGAACATGGTTTTTTGGTACCATAAATTTAAAGGCTCTGTCACTAAGTAATGGTAGAGTTGCCAAATGAACTATTTTAGGAGTATCCGTATCATGGTTTTCGATTCTCCAGACTCTGATTTTGTGATCTTGATGAGCACTAAAGACCTTATCAGCCAAAATTACTAGAGACTTCACAGCACCTTTCCCTGCTATAACCGTGTCGATTATTCCAGCATCTATTGTGGAAGTTAGAGCTTTTTGCTCCCACATACAAATTTCTTTATCAGAAGAGCCAGTAAAAAGGTATTTCCCACCAAGTACAAGGGAAGATGTATAGGAATTCTGTCCCTTAAGATTAGCTATGCATTGATGTTGAGTTTCAAGATTACGCGAAAAACTCTGATCATGACATAGTGACTTGATTGAAGGAACTGAACGAAAACTTGGCTGTGAATCTACTTTTGAGCTATTTCTTGAACATGAAGTTTGGTAAAAAGGCATCATTCTTCATTCCCCTGAACTCTAGTATATGACTATGTTTTTATGAGTGGATCATATAATATGCATTTTTTGGTGTCTCTGTCTTTGTGAGGAGTGAGGAGTAGAGAAATTAAAATAGGTTTCCTTAATAGAAAATGGAAAGGTACTGTTACTATTTGTTTCTTGAAAAAGTTCTATATATTGTGTAACTTTTGTTGATTGAGAATGTTTTGTCTACATCAATGACACTTAAAGAATTGGCCCACAAAAAAAGAATTGGCCCACAAAAAATAAACTAGACAAAAGTTACTTCGTTAATTGTCTAACAAAAGTTTTCAACTTGCATGAAGCAAGGTTTGTTGGAAGAAGAAACAGTAAGTCTTAATAAAAATATATATAGTATGAATTAGGTACAATTAAATGGCTGACTGGCAAATTTGAAAAGCTAAACCATTTAGCTATTTCATTATTCCCCTCTAATTTGGATGATAATTGTTGTCTTTTGTATTTAGAATGCTGATGTGCCAAAACAAGGTCAAAATGTGGACTCCCAGAAACACGGGTGAATCTAGTATGATGGGTTCACCTGAGCTCAATAACTTTGCCCCAACCTTGTGTATGTGTTAACAAAAATCCACCAGACACGTATAAATAATAGATATCGAACCTAGTAAATCAAATATATTGTGTTAGAATCCGAACTCGAACCCATAATGTTCATATCTTGAATTTTACTCTGTCTAGAAGAATTCAAAGGTAATATTAGTGTCTAGTCAATGAAAGGGACTTAGCTAGTTACCTTTCATTTTAAAAAAGTGATTGGTAAAGGAGCAAAGTTAGGTACTCTCATTAACCCACCAATCTTTCTGTTCTCTTTTTAATTATTAATTTCTTAAATCTTTTAAAACAAAAAAAGTATATGGAGAATTTGCTAACTTAGTTGTCATGATAAATTATTATGTGAAAAGTTTTCCATAGAGTGTTTCTGCTCAGCATCTGATTCAAATTATGGAGGACAGTTCTGCTTATCTGGTTGTGCCTAGGCACTAAAATTTGCCAGCTTCTCAAGTGGCATTTAATTAAATCATAAACCTGGAACATGAACCCACCTACATTATCTTATTTTTCTAATTTTACCTTTTTTGTATACATATCACATGATTTACTTAATCTTATGTCCCAAAAGATTATTAGTAGGCATTTGATCATATGATTTATTATGGAAATAGAAAAAAGTGATTTGAAAATAATATTTAAAAATTGGAGTTGTGCTTAACCATGAAATGAATTAGAGTTGTTTTTGGATTTTGTGAGTAATTTAGAGTGAAAACAGTTTTTGTTATTTTTGGCATTTCTGAAAATTTTGATCAAACTTTTAATAATGTTTTTAAGTGTATTCTTTTCTCAAAAGTGTTTTTCAAAAAATTTTTTTGGTGAGGAGTAGTTTGTGGTCGACGAGTAAATCTTAAAAATACTAAAGAGCAACAACTAGTATTTGGCCAAACTTTTAAAAGTTTTTCTAAGTGTATTTTACTCAAAAGTGATTTTCAAATCGTTCCTGCTACTCAACATAAACACATATTTTTCCTCAAAAACTTGTCAAATATCTTGGTTTTTTTTAAGAATTAAGTATTATTTTTTTTGCCTCTCAAAAGCTTGGCCAAGACAGAAGGAAGAAGTCAATGAATAGCTAACTATAGGATAGTAGTAATAATAGAAGGCATGGAATTGAAAGTGATTCAAAATATAGGACAATGAAGGCCCTACCTACCAAATTAGGTTTTTGCTTAAAAAATACAAGACAATAATTTCTATTGGACTGTGTCACTACCTAAAGGACCTCATAAGGAAAACTACTACTATACTACTACTATCAAGTGTGTACAATTTCTTGGTTAGATATATTTATCAAACATGACTTGTAATAATTGGAATAAATTATGGATCTGTTGTTCACTTGTTTGCAGGAATATAGGGAATTGATTATTTGAATAAGTAGCATATATAAATCACCAATTATCATAATAATATTTATTTATAATCTAGACAAATGCTTTGAGAAGTGGCAATAGGGGTGACGAAGATAAAAATGGGGTGTGTTGGAGGACGAGAATGAAATAATCAATGTAAAATGTTATTTGTGGAACTTGTTTTTCCTATTTCCATTAGAGAAGTTATTTTCTTCACTTTTAAGAAATAAAAAATTTGTTTTCCTAGCAAAATAAAAAAATCAAAAAAATTGACTAATAAAACACAAAAAAATAATAATTAAAAACTACATACCAAACACACCCTAAAAACATATTTTTGTATTAGAAATGGACTATTCACCCCTTCCTTCTCCTAATTCTTCTTTTCTACGAAAAAATTAAGTCTTGACTGACCTACCTCCACAATCCCCTTTTTACTTTAGTTTAATTGTAAATTTAACTCATAATTAAAGATCTTTTGTTATTGTGTTCCACATCAAAATATCCAGGAATATATATATATATATATATATATATATATATATATATATATATATATATATAATATGATACAGAGAATGAGTCTGCACATCTCTTAATCAGAGATCTCGGCTTCGTGTCTCAATGTATATGATTTTTTTTTTACAGAGAGTGGTTCCTCCGAATGAGCCTATGTAGTGCAGGTGCTAATCCAAATTACTCGTAATTTAATATGGATATCGAACGTTACCAAAAGAAAAAACCAAAATAATAGTAGTAATAATTAATCCATCAAACGAAGTCTTGACTTCACACGTGAGCTTCTTTTTCCAAAGAAAATGGATTACGAGCTCTGCTTACGCGACAAACATGAAGATCGACTAATCAAAGAAAAAGTAAACTTTTGCTTAACGGTATGACATTAGCAGATTTCAGTGTTTGTATCTCAGGATTTTTACACATCCAAAGCAATTTAAATTATGTTTATCAAGTACTTAAAAATCATTAACTACCCAAAATATAACAATATATTCATTTGTACACACAACAGGAAAAATAATCTCATACAACTATATATTTGCAATTTGGATAGAAAAAAATGCTCTAAAAATATTTGTGTTACATTTTGACACTTCTCTGAAATAACACAGTTATTATTAGTAGTAAGTAAGTATTTAAACGTCGTCGTCGGAACTATTTTAATATTTTTTTTAGTGAAACCAATAATAGAAAAAAGTAACATAGTAAGGCTAGTATTATAGAGTCACCTACGTTGTGGTGTAAGATTGCTTCATCATTAATCAAGATTTTAAATTTGAGCCTTGAATATGGAGTAAATTTCAATTGGAAGCGCGATGCGGACTCCAAAATAAAAAAGAAGGTATTATAGAATCAATACCAGGGGTGTATTAGGTACAAAGTAATATATTATGCTTTATTTTATTTTATTTTAAAAAAAAAAGGAAAAGTAAGTGATTTATATATGATCTAGGCATGGGGTGACTGGTCAGGGTCTAATTTAGCCTGATTTGTAGAATATAATACTTAACAATTTGGTATTTTATTCCACAAAAATTAGGCATCTTAGCTAGCTAAATATAAAAATGGGATTAATTTAGTATTGTATTCCACAAATTAGGCATCGCTCTAAAGTAGATTGAATCTTCAACATTTATTTGCTTTAACTGTACGAAAAATTATGCCCATCTCATCCAAACGAAAAAAAGAAGAAGAAGGTAATAAAACTAAAGGTGACAAAATTAATCCACAAAAAACATAATTGGCCAATAAAGGGAAAAAATAGTTTTATTTGATACTAAATAATTATAAAAGAATAAATAAAACAATTTATAAAACTTAATAAGAATTGAAATGTGTTCGGTCTAGAACAATATATATTTCGACATATTTTAATCCAAGTAATTTTTGATAATTCATGTACAATTCATTGTACATTTTGATCTGTTCAAATTCAGCGGAATCCACTCACTTGACGACACCTCCGGATGAAACGCACCGGCCTAGCAAATCGTTGGCAAACGGACACGAAGATATGGATGAATTGATGAGGCCTTGACAAGTATCCTAAGCAATCAAGAGATAGGTTGATAAAAAACAAAACTTGCCTCCCAATTTGTTAGTCTTAGGTTAGGTTTCTTAAACAGTACAAAAAGTTATGCCTATATCTCCCCACACTCATTATTTTCATTCATAGGCTGATCGATATGACTATTCGACTGGAAATTTAGCAAACACCTGGCCTCTATTATTAGGTTTATGTCACTTTATTTATAAACATTTCTAGGGCCCTTTAGTCGTTAGTGTTGGTGTTGATTGTTATTCCTGCAGATCTTGTTACAAAAAGAAACAAAAATAACAACAAATAATTATAATTTTGAGCCATAGAAAATTGTGTTTTTTTAAAATAATTTAATTCGCTCACAGTTGCTTTTAAGGATTGTATAAATTCCTTCCACGATAAACGGAACACTATTCTACGTATAATAAACAATTAAAATTACAGAACTTCAGGAAACTCAATAAATTGATTTTTTTTTTTTTTTGTCTTTTTCAATTGTTTAAGAGTTAGAAGAAGTGCTTCTGTATATTAGCACAAAAGTTCTCTTCTTCCTCACTAATGAGGAAAAAATAAACTTTGTTCAAATTTTATTTTTTCTCCATTTTATTTTTCATCATTTCTTAATTCACATTACATCTTATTTTTAAAGCTTATACGAGTATTTTATTTTTTTACCGAAAACACAACACTAATTGCTCTAAGTAGTAGACAAGTAGATTATACAATTATCAGAGCAATTCTTTTTCTCAGTCTTAGTAGCTGACCTATAATTTTCACCGAGTGGGTTCAACATATAAAAAATAAATATAACTTTTAAATATTAAAAAGAAAAAAACGAAGGCTTAAATATTGATAGTCAGATTCAAACTCGGGTCTAATGGAAAAAATTGAACCCCTTTACCAGTAGGCTAACGTTGTAATTGTGTGAGTGGAGTCAAAATTTAATATATAGCTATATAATTTCAAAAACTGATTGACAACAAAATAGATTTATATGAATTAACTTCATGACCTATATAGGTCTGCCCCTGGTCTTGTTATCCAACTTAGGTGTAATTAGATAAGTATATTAGTGTTAGATAATGAAGGTGTACGTAAGCCTATTAATTATCATTGTTACGTGGACTAATTATACAGTAATATCATTGAAAAGAAGAGGATTTCATAATTAGTTTTCAATAATCCACTCCCGAATCTTCATTTGGATGACATTAGATGTCAATGTTTTCTAGTCTGTCTAATCAAATTTTCAAAATCTTCTTATTTTGAAAAGTGATTTTGTTTGAAATGCTTTTCAGAAAAAATATTTTTTAGAGAATAGCAATTTGCGTTTGAAATACACTTTTTATCAATATTAGAGTCAATACTTAATTGTGTTTGACCAATGTTCTAAAAGTGCTTTTCGAAAAAAATTACTTTTTGAAACTTCTGAAAAAATGTTTAAACTGTTTCTCTGCTATTCAAAAACACTTTTCTCCCCTAAAAGCTTGATCAATCTCAGTTTTCTAAATTAAGTGATTTTGAAAGAAAAAAAATTATTTTTGATTGTCCAAAAGTTTGGTCAAGCAAACTAAATCATAATATATATATTATTATGTAATTAACTTGACTACCGATGAGACGAATGAAAATACACACAAAAAAATTGCCAAAATTTAAATCAAAAGTGTATAATCAAAGCATTTTATCAAGAGTTCATGTTTTCAACTAAAACATGACTTAATTTGAGTGTCTAAAATGAAATATTTTGATAAATTTAAAAGATTTGTGATATATCAAACCATTTTAATAAATAAATGAAACATGCATGATAGTGATAAAATATTCATATATTTTTTTAGCAACAGACCCATTAAAGTGCGACATGATCGATATTGCCATTTTATGCTCTAGGCTAGGGCACCCAAAGACCCCAAAAGTCTCCATCATTTATGGTATTGAGTATTGACCAATCTCTTCTTTTTCTGATAGATGGGTGAGTCATGCTTCCTCTTTGTGGTAAGGGCACAACTTTCTCTTCGTTGATCGTATTCGTTCATTTTATTTTCTTTTTCAAATTAAACAAGGGTACGTGTGCGGAAAATGTCAAATACAAAGCTTAAAATCATTCAATTTAACTTTCAAGTTAAAATGTTGAAAAAAAAAACAAAAAACTTTCAAGTTAAAATAGAGATGGTGTGAAGAGCTAAGCTTGCATGTACTTCAACTATTCGATAGATCTGAACGTTATTATTTCTAAAATACCATATCCACCAACACAAGTATAAAAAATTACTACATCCACTAAATTTATGATCTCAAGAGATAATGTTTTATAAAGCTAATCCCTCATTTTCTTCTTCCCACCTCTAACGCGGTCCGTCAAGTCCTTTATATTCTAGTCTAAAAGAGTCAAATTGTATAAATGCAGATTATCTTGTATTTTATTCTATTTTATTTTGAGACATTGAGTGAGGGAGATTAATGAATTGAATCAACCATCTTTTTATGTTTAATCTTCGTCTTGGGCTGATTCACTTTTTGTAGCTAAGCTTGCAAAAAAGAAATAAGTCAAATCATTAAGAAAAAAGAAAAATGCCGATTTGAGTGTAAGAAAACACGGGGTAGCATTGTTTTGGTAAGCACGAAATACACTAATTGTAGAAATTAATCTTAATTTCCACATAAAATAAAGATATGGAGACAGATTGAATCTATATTAATAGTGGAGTATGTATTGAAGGAGTCACGTGATCAACACATGTGTACAGCTGTCCATTAGTTAGTTATTAATAGTTAGTTAGCTAATCTGTTAGAGTTAATTAATCACGGTTAGATATTAGATTAGTCGGTTACATCTATATATAAATGTACATGTACATACACTGATTCATTCATTCAATATAGAAGAAATTTCCCCACTTTCTCTCAATAGTATGTAATTATGGTAATTGTTCCCTACATTACATCAGAGAAAAGGGATGTAGAGAAGCATGCGCTTAACAATCAAATCCAGAATATAATAAAGAAAAATCTAGCACTACTAATACAACTTGATTGATAAATTAAAGTAGGTATATTCTAGAAAAGAGCCACCAAAAAAGAAAGATGACAATACTATATCATTAAAATCTTAATTTTTTTTTCGATGTTCTCCATAAATTTCGTAGCTCAAAATTTTTCACCGCATAAAGTGCGAGCAAATTAACTAGTATTTTAATAAGCTCGCAAAAAGTTGAGTAGCGGTTATATGAAGTTGTGTAAAGAGAGGCCTAATACAAACAAATGAACTTGAACAAGTGGTATATGATGTTTTTCAGGATAATATTACATACTTCCTTTGTCCCAATTTATGTGACACATTTCGGATATCGAGATTCAAACATGTCTATCTTTGACCGTAAATTTTTTCTATATCTTATAAATATTTTGTATTATTAATTATTGAGACTTATAGTACTTTTTGTGTAGTTTACAAATATATATATTTCATTTTAAAAAATTTGAAAATTTCATGAGCAAATTCTCGATCAAACTTAAATTGTTTGACTCTCGAAAAGCGAAATGTGTCACATAAATTGGGACAGAAAGAGTATTTTCTAAAACAAACTATTTTCCTCCATTTATACCAAACACATACACCCTAGGCAAATCCGCATCTTTGTGTCCTTTACTTACTTCAAAAGATGGTGGGTCCGACACATGATTGATTAATAACGATTTTAAATTATATTTGTAAGATCTCGAAGCTTACTAGACTGTCTAGACAAAATTCGATCAAAAATAATTTTTTAAGATATTTTTCTTAGAAAGAGATGAATTATAAGAAAGCTAACATCCAATCAAGAAATTCAAAAATTGAAAGTGTCAAAGCAATTACGATATTAATATTTTACGATGAAACTCTCTGAAAACTAAACAAAAAAACAAACAAAATAAATAATAATTCAATGAATGCGTTTTATACTTTGTTTTCAACACTCTTTCTTTTAGGTTGTTGAAAGCAAAGAAGGCCTCAATCAACTACTCAAATATAAATCCCTGATGTATGTATGAAATGTTGAAAGAAACTGCAAATTCAAAATTCTCAAATGGTCTCTCCAATTTAGTTCACAATGTGAAAATACTGAATGGGAAACTTTTAACAACAGGTGTATTGCTTCTAATTCCCTACAAATAATAAATGTGAGGCAAATAATGATTATAAATATGTATTTTTGGCCTCACATCAACACCCCACACTTAAACTTTTGTTCGTCCTCGAGCAAGCATTAAAGCTCATCTCAAAAAATCATACTAGAAACAGAGGCGTATCTAGAGGGGGTGCCGTGGGTTCACGTGAACCCATGCTCCCCTCTCTAGATCATGTATAGTAGTGTTATATTTTTTAAAAAATATTTAATTATAGATGTGTGAACCCATGCTCAAAGTATATCATATAATAATGCGATGATGATTGGGTGCACCTCTCTAAGTGAGGATATAAATTTAAATCTTATATCTATCTTGTCTCTGTGAGTAACACATTTCCAAGTGGTTATCGGTTACACTTTTGACGTTCAACTAATTTTGCTTTTGTTTTTTTCCTTTAATCTTTCAAAACTTTCAAGTGTGTTACATTGAAAATTCCTAAAAAGTTTAACATTGTAAATTTTTTATATAATTAAATCAAATGTGTATATTAAAATTTAAAACTAGTAGTATTATACATTTTGAACCTATAATTTTTAAAATGTAATGGTTCATATACGAACTAAAATTCAAATTGATCAAATTTATATTTAAAATATATTTTTTCGTAATCGTGCACCCATCTAGCCGAAATCCTGGATACGCCTCTGACTAGAAATGTCATCACTTTGGTTAATACAAACAATTAGGCTATATACCAATTTCAAAACATCAAGTACTCTTCTCAATCGTTATGCAAGACATCCAAATAAACAACAAATCTCTAACCTCCTAACCTCAAGGAAGGACTTTAAACTCATCAAATTTTAACTTGCTCCCCTACTCTCATCAAAGAAAGTTAATAAAATCACATATCCATCATGAAACAAGTGCCCTCACAAGAAGAAATGGTCCACACACTCAATTTAAAAGATTGAATATAAATTAAGGACTTCATATCAAGAACAACTCTCACACTCACAAAGAAAATTCACATGTATGCACAAAGAACCATATGCTTGCCCATTATGTACATCTCCACTAATTAAGCATGCTCGAATAGAATCAAATAGGACTTTAATGGGTTGTAATGTAGGCTAGGGGACAGGTAGGAAAACTATATAATAATGACTTACACTTCTTTAAGCACTTTGCACTTTAAGACTTTTTCACCCAATATTTTCTTTTCTTTATTTTCAACCCTTTCTTCAACAATTATTTCACAAGTAATTCTCATCATCTCAAGAATGCTTTAATATTTTTTTTAAAAAAGTTTTCCTTCATAATAGTCACCCTTAACTTACGTATTTTACATGCGTTAAGGTGCACGATGTTCTTGGAAGGACCAGGGCCATCATCAAGGAAACTTCTTTTTTTTTCATGTCGCATTCTTTCAAAGAGGGCCTTTTAAACACCTTGTAGCTATCATTGATCACCTTTTACACTCAACCATCCTTTTTCTTCAGAATTGATAATTAGAATAAATCTATGCTATAATGCTCAAGGAAGCAAGGTGCAAAAACTAGGGATTCAACAAAAATAGTCAAGGGAAAAATATGGCTACCAACAAAAGGCTACAGGCTCAAAAAGGCTAACTAGTGATATAATATCTGAAAAGCTAAAATTTACCAGACAAATCAAAGAAAGCCTATTATCATCTCCTAAACAAAGCAACACTTTTTATTTCGCTTCAATAACATGCAAGGCAAGTTCTAGACTAAGATGCAAAACATGGAATAAACAAATTCTCACCACACATGGCACAAGTATCAATCAAGATGGATCAATTCCACTTCTAAGAGAGAAAGGATCATAACAAACTACAAAATAAAATAAATTATATACAAAGTCACAACCATGAGCTTAGGTGTCAAAGGCTGCATTTTTTTTTTATCAAGCATTCACAAGAAAGTACTACTAAAAACTTAGACCTAAATAGCAAGTATCACACCACTCAAAAGGGTATTTTCTTTTCTCTAAAAAAAATTATTCCTAAAAAAATAAAAGACACTCGGTTCAAAGGGACTATCCTCAGGAAAAGAACCGAAAACAAAAGCCAAGGAACCCATCCTAAAAAAATAAAAAACTCAACAAAACAATAAAAACTAGGAATTTATTCTTCCACCCCACACTTAAAAAAATGCTATTTCCCCAAAGCATCAAATAAAATTTAAAAACAAGGGTTAGAAAAACTTCCTGAGGCCTTTAAGCCTAACTAGTAGCATGTTCTCTTTATTTTCATCAAGGGTCGTCACCCCACACTTAAGTTCAAACGTGCTTCTTAGCTCCAAATTTCGGATACTCAAACTTCTCCAAAACCTGTAAAAACAACACAAAAATAAAATAATAATAATAATAATAAAAAATAAGAAGTTACACTATAAATTGGGTTGCCTCCCAATAAGCGCCTAATTTAACGTCGCGGCACGACACAAATATATTCATCACTTTTCTTTCCACTTTGAACTTATGAATTTTACCCCTAACTTTGCATCAATTTTTCTGCTCCTCTCAAGGGGTGGTGGTATAAAGATAAAGGAACCAAGTAATATATGTCACATCTTGCATTTCTTGGCCCTTAAGTGAGGAATGTCGTTTTGTCTATGTGGACTAAAAAACTTTAGAATGTAGGGGCCTTGTTCCTCATCAATACACTCATCCATTAGTTCAGATTTTATAGAAAAGTGTTTTGAATGAGATTCAAGTTCCCTTAATTCTAAAGCAGCACTATTTACAACATTCTCACTTTTGTACTCTTTTTCAACATCGATATTAAGGAATAAAATATAGTTGAATGGTTGGAATTCCTCTTTTTGCTCCACTAGTTGATCATAATCCACAACAATTGATAATTGGGCTTCAAATGCCTCAATCTTTTTGTTCAAGTGTGCCTTTAAGTCATGAATATCTGAGCCAAATTGATCGATTTCTTGTGTGAGTTTAACTCTTCTTTCGATTAGGTAGGGTGCCAAGTATGTTATTTCATCACGGATAGACTCTTCAATCTTTAGAAATTGAATTCGTCCATATATCCAATATTGGCTCACTATCTTTTTTTCTCCATAACTTTCTCCTTGTTGGGCCCCAATCTCTTCTAATTCAGCTTGGATTGTAATTTTTGATTGAAGAACATCAAGCTTATATTGTAGTTCCACGATTTCTTTGTACCCTTCTGTGCATTCAAGTATTTCTCTGGCGATTTTTGAATTAACCTTGTCCAACATGTCTGTACATTCAAGCGCCTCTTGTTTTGTATTCTCTGTTTCATAGCCCTTACCAACATCACAAATAACAGAGGAATCATAATAGGGGTTTGGGGGAAGGGAATAAGTTTTAGGACAACCATTCCAATGAGTATACTAACGACCACATATATGACATAAGGACTTTCATCACCCAACCACGATTTATTCCAATCATCCATATCAATAAGAGTACCAAATTATTTAAAGAAAGAGAAAAAATAATTGTTGGAAGAAAAAAAAACTAATAATAAAAAAAAAAAAAAAAAGGTATAACCTAGAAGAATAGTTAATTTCTAAGTCCCCGGCAGCGGCACCAAAAACTTGTTGCTCCCAATTGCACATGCAAGTGTACGTGGTCGCGCAAGTAATATAGTGGCTCTTAAAAGAACCAGATTATCGAACCCAAAGGACTTGTCAATTAACTATTTTTACTAAATTATACTGATCTAATTATTTATTTAGGAGATCCAAAAGAGAAGAATGCAAGAACAAAATAATAAAATTACTTACAATAGTTGGAAAATCTCAGGGCTGCAACATGTATAGGATTTCATGTATCATATTTTTGGCTTAGAATTAATTTCAATTGTCAAGTTACTGGTTTATAGGATTGATAGTATGGTCCGGGTGGTTCGCCTCTCGCCGCCTACCCCAATTAGCCATCTAACTACATCGTTGAGCGGGGATAGATAAACTAACTAGCGAACATTTATATTTCATCCTATTTCATAACCAAGCAAGGTGTTCGTCTGGGCGTCACTCCTGAACACTAATCACTTCAATCTAATGGGTGGACCGAGCTCTCTATATCCTCTGGTCTATCTAATCCCTCCTCGTTCGATTTTAAGATTAGACAATATATTTATCTCATGGTGATCAAGCACAAAATACTAAAACAAGAATATAGAAGTAACTTATAATGACAATCAAGAATTAATTCGAAAACCTTAAATAATCAACATTGAATCCGTAGTTATAGCCCTAGAACAAGGGCTTTAGCTACTAATCTCTAAGAGAAGAAGAAGAAGAAGAAAAGAACCCTAACAGTATTGACAACTTTTTACTTGATGCCCTCTGATTGATCTTCCTCTCTATCTTTTTTCTAATAATTATTTCTATGGACTATTTATAGATGTAGAAAACCCTAAATAGAATAATTGAGTCCAAAATGAACTGTGATTTCAAAATCAAACAAAATTCGACTTCCACGTGAAAGAGTACCGCCGCCTCAAGCTTTAGAGTTGTTTCGCCTCAGGTGAATGACACGTGGCAGCAGGCAGCAATTCAATTTGAATTCTGCCGATATTTTCCATATATAAATATTAATATAATATTCAATTTAATCCATTAAGTTGTCTACTTGATTTCCTTCTTCAACCTTCCATCTTTAATTCGTTTTAGCTTTAAACTTCTTCAACTTTACACTAATTTACTCCTATAAATAAAATACACTATTTAGCACAATTCATAAAATTAATGCTCAAAAAGGACATATATAAATAATAAATGTGAGACAAATAATAATTATAAATATGTATTTTTGGCCTCACATCAACTAACTTAAAAAAGCACTTTCGAATTGTTGATTAATCGTCTTCTTTTTACACTGAAGCTTCTTTTAAATTGTGAAAGACAAGTACACAGATGGTGAATTGCAGTTTTTTGCTTGGAGACGGTAAATGATTTGAGTCTTAGACATCGTTTATATATGTATATTGCACTGAAAAGATTCTACTATTACAAACAACTTAGGGAAGATTTTTTTATTTTGATACACAAAATCTGCGATATGTGATTTGTAGAGATACTATACATGAAGAAAATAGAGTATCTTAAGGTTGCTAAATGTTTTGGATAACAAGGACAAGCTAAGAGGGCAGGTACTAAATTTGAGTACTCCAATCTTTGTAGAATTCAATGCCACTTCAAATATTTTTCAGTAGTTCAGTTCCTGGCAATGTCAATTTTGCTTCTAGCAGTTTTCCAGGTAAAAAAGGATTATCGTAATTCTAATTATGTAAATGTTTTTTTTAAAAGCAACAAGGAGAAAAGCAGTAACAGTGCTCCAAAGTAAGAGTATAAGCAGAAAATGTTCACGAAAAGACCATGACATATGACATCTCCAGAAAGTGCAATGTTCATGAATAGTAACCAACTGACTAAATTATGAAGTGAAAAATGATCTGCATAGGAAACAATTGAAATATACTCCATAAAGGACGAGAATATAGAAGAACAGAGATGAGAAAACAAAGACAACACATAACAACTTCCACCTGAATATGCTCTTACGACCTCTTCTATAGTAATAACTAGTTGTATTTTCACACACTAAGCACGCCCACACTCCACCTGAGTCCCACAAATAATTATTCAATTTCCCAAATTTCCATCCGCCAAGTCGCTCATTGAGTTCACAACAGGTCCCATCAACTTTTCCCAGTTTCTCTTGGCGAAGAGATTGAGATTCAAGGATTTACTTTAAGCTACCGCTACATATGTTGGCATATGTGCTCTAGTTTTTGGATGGCAAAGGCATCAATGTCCCAAAAGTATGAAAGAGAATACTGCATACCATTTACGATAATTCAAGGTATATTTATCCCTTTTCCCTTTATATTTTGACTACGAGTTTAAACCTGAAATCTTTTTATTTTTTAAAACAGAATTAACATCCAAATATGTATTATAAGTCACCATAATTAATTATTCAAGAGATATATTAAAAAAGAGAATTGGGTCAAAATTACTCTCAAATTATTTGAAATAACTCATATTTATCCTTCGTTTATTTTTGGAATCAAAACTAGCCTTGTCATCCATATTTTAGACCACAAATGTCTTTTAAACATTATCATTACCGATGGACCTGACATGGTAGTCCACCTAAGCAGTTCGACATAGCAAAAATCTCTTCTCTCTTAATAATGTTGTTCTTTCTTGGTGAGCTCCATCACAAAAAAAATAATCAAAAATAGTTCTTTCATTGTTCTTGTTTGAGTTGTCCAAATTTCAAAACTTCAATTTCGAAGTGTGCTGAAGTTTGTTTGATTTTGTAGCTGTTGTGTTGAAGGATCTAGCTCATTGTTTTTGATTTTAGAGTCATTGAATTTGAGGACGAAATTTTCATTCCAAGGTTGAATAATGTTTGAAAAACTCTTGAAGTCATTCTTTGTGTGTTGAAACTCGATATAACTACTCATTTGAAAGTTTGTTGATGAGAAATTATTAGCTTCTATTGTGTTTTTGAAGTGTAAAAGTTTAAAGAGATTTAATTGAATGTTACTGAAAATTGCTTGAATATTTTTGTTACATTGGACTGCTTGGTAGGCTGCCATGTTAACTCCAATGACAAGTATAACGTTTGAAGGGTATTTGTAGTCTAAAATATAGACGACAAAGATAGTTTTGATCCCAAAAATAAACATGGGTATTATTATTTTGCAGGCAAAAATACTAAAATCAATCTTTCTCATAGTTGACCTTTGGCGCTTGATTTTTAAAGAAAAGAATTACTATCATTTGTCATTACGCCCTTTTATATATATATAAAGAAAAATAGAGAAAAGAATCATCATTCTATACTCCTTTGGCCTGCAAAATTTGTCTCGACTCCTCCAAATTCCACTCCATTGATACTCTTTCTTCTACTACAAAACGAGAACATGTCTCACATTTCCACTATTATAAACGTCTTCTTCATCCATCACTTCAATTCAACAACTTTCAATTTCAGCAATGGATTCCATTTCCATCATCTCCTCCGTAATTTTCATCTTCTTCTGCGCTTTCATCTTTTCTGTAGCTAATTCGTCGACGCTCGGAGTCAACTACGTTTCGTCGCTTCTAGAAATTCAGGAACGTGAACGAGCACCTTCTTCAGTCCAATTAACCGCCGCCTACGGCGTTCTTAATCGCCTAATTCCTTCACATTTTTCGAGCTTTCAGTTCCACATCATTCCCAAGGTGTTTTACTAGTTGTTCGTTTAAAAGTTTAATACATGATAGCAGCAAATTAAAGAGAATTGTGTAACATTTTCGTTCTTCATTTGTAGGAACATTGTGGTGGAGAATTTTGCTTCAACATAAGCAATCACCCTGGCTCAGCTCGAGATGGTTCTCCTGAAATTCTGTAAGTAACAATTTTATTCATTACGGTAGTTTACAGTGACAATATCCTTGAAGTATCAAATTTGTGTTTCGTTGTTTATCCCTGTAAAAAGGAAGTACCAAATATTAGTGCTTCTTTCTCCTTTCCGTTGTATAAAGTTTCACACGCCAGTTCTGTTGTATAGTGATGACAATTGATTGAGTTCACCTCTTAACATATATGTATTACGTATGAGTCTGGTATGTTGAGAGCTTTATGAGCTCATTTTGTGCTAAACATATAATATTGCTTTTCAACCATTACAATTCTGTTATGTCATTTGTAGCAGAACTTAAATAATACCATAATTACAAAGAAGAATGTTTTTTCTCCAAATTTTTAAAAAGATTTAACTAGTTTTAATCTCTTTTATACGTAACTTATTGCTCACAAGTCACAAGTGGAACTCTATTTGTAAATCTATCCGAATGTTACACAGAATACATGGAACCACAGCAGTAGATATATTGTCAGGTGTTCATTGGTACTTGAAATATTGGTGTGGAGCACATATATCATGGAGCAAAACAGGTGGAGCACAATTAGCTTCTGTACCTGATCCTGGCTCTCTCCCTGCTGTTCAAGATGCAGGAGTGTTAGTAAAGAGACCTGTTCCTTGGAGCTATTACCAGAATGCTGTCACATCAAGCTGTAAACCATCTTTCTTTTACTTTTTTAGACGCTCTTTGAGTTCTCTTCCAGATCAGGAGGTATATTTAAACTTTTGTTGATTTCTTCCTTTAGATACATTTGCTTGGTGGGATTGGAAAAGATGGGAAAAGGAGATTGACTGGATGGCTCTCCAGGGAATCAACTTGCCATTGGCTTTCACTGGGCAAGAAGCTATATGGCAAAAGGTCTTCAAGGTATTCTCCTTTGGCTATAGTTTCATATTGATTGTCTTAGTTGAAGATTCTTCTAGTTCATCTTACTGATTTTGTGTTGCATAGGGTTGAGAGTCTTTCATTTCACTAGATTAATTCATATGGAAAATCCATTAGAGAGTAAATTGATTTCCTGTTACAATTTCTTGAGAAAGATATTTTGACTAAGCCTGTTGGAGAATGTATAGCTCTATCCAAAAGAACTTGGAAATTTGTTGACTTATTTAAGAGTATGGAGCAATTATGTAGTTGTAGATCATACGAGCAAAAAGGAAAGAGCTCTAATGGAGTCTGTTCAAAGAGATCAATTTCGGTAGAAAAGTGCAGATGTCGGGTGAAAGGTTCAAGTCAAAAGTTTTGATACAAAAACTCAAAAAGCTGCTTAAGTTGACTTAGTAAAGTTATATTTGACCTTTGGAATCCACCATGAACTAGCTTTGATGTAATGGGACCCTTATCTTTGGCTAGTACATTGATAAAGGGCAAAATCAAATTCTTCAATCTTTATATTTATGCTACTGTTAATGATATGAAATTGATTATCGTCTATACTTTTACGATATCTGTGATTCTGGACACTTAAAGTCCACTAGTATGTGATCTACTGCTTCATTTGAAGATACTTCTAGAACTTCAACTTTTCTGGTAAAATCTTCAGTTTTCGACAGTGGATATATACTTAATGTATATCTGAATTTAAGTATAATATTAAGACTCTTTGGAGAATCCAAGGATGTGGCCTAGTGATCAATGAAGTGGGTGCAAAAGGTTCCCCAACAAAGACAAAAAATATTAGGTGATTTGTTCGCATCTGCCTAAGCCTTAATAGGCAAAGTTATCCGGTCTGGTGAAAGATAGTAGATACCTAGTACAATAGTTGAGATGTGCGCAAGCTGGCCCGAACTTCATGGTTATCCAAAAAAAACTATTAGTTCTCTTACGATGTAACATTGGTCTTACTGTGTCCTTTATTTGCTTGATTTTGTGTACTTATAATATTTGACAAGTGGTTTTCATTTGTGCAGAACTTCAATATTAGTACTTCAAATCTGGATGATTTCTTTGGTGGTCCAGCATTTCTTGCATGGTCACGTATGGGAAACCTACATAAGTGAGCTTCTAGTCATTGACCTATCTATACTATTTATTGAAGTCCCAAGAGTTGGTGTTTTGTTAACTGAAAAAATAGAGGAAAGAACAATTCACTTGGTACTGCCAATGTGCAGCTAACTAATTAGTACAAATGCCTTGTACTCCATTTTAAGCATCTAATATTTTCACTTGTCTAATCACGTGTCACTGTAGTTATGCGTAAATCAAAATTGGGGGAATGATGCTTCATTTGAAGAATGAGTTCTTTTTGCATCATGCATTTCGATCAAATAGTTGAAGTTTTTGCAAGAAATTCATCTTGTAGAAATTTGAACATTTGTATTACCTAAATAAGTCACAGGAAATTGATGGTGTTATTTTTCAATGCTTAGTTCATTCAGGAGCTATTCTTTGTTTTTTCATGAACTTATTTAGCATTGCTTTTCAACATAAAAAATATTTTCCTGGCATTTAACTTTGTTTTATTTGTTCAATAGATACTTCTCTCATAAGAAATTTGGCTTGCGTGTTCTTATTTTTACTATATATCTGTTTGCTTGAATTTTCAAACATAATGCATCTATCATAGATGGGGTGGGCCACTTCCACAAAGTTGGTTGGATCAACAACTCATTCTGCAGAAGAAAATTCTTGGTAGAATGTATGAGCTTGGGATGACACCAGGTACAGCTATATAGTGTGTTTAAAGCACTCTTAAACTCTCATGATTTTCCCAACGGAGAAAGGCTTATCTCAAAACATATTTTGGGTAGAAAGGAGTCAGAAGTTGATCATGCATCTAAATTCTATACAATTTTGATGAAGTAGAGGCACAATTTTTACTAAAAAGGAGAAATATGAGGTTGAAAGTAATCTATAAGGTTGCTTTTCTCGTATACAAAATTTAAGCTTTCATAAAATTATTTAGCTCTTCATGTGGAATTCCTTATACATTAAATGATCATGGTAACCTGTTTCTTGTTTAATTTTTAACACGCTCTTGATGGCTTAAAACAAATTAAGGAATTGCTTAAAAAATAAATAGAATCTGTATAAGTTATATAGTGTGCCCTTGACCTCTGTGTGCTGTTGCCTCGGTAAACTATTGTTGAGATGATTTCGTGCATCTTTCAGTTCTTCCAGGCTTTTCTGGAAATGTTCCAGCAGCACTGAAGCGTGTATTTCCATCAGCAAAGATAAGTCGTCTGGGGAACTGGTATATACTTGCACCCCTACTTTAACACAGTACTAGATTGTTGATTTAGAGAAGCTAACGCCTCTATCTACTATTTTCTTTCCTTTATTTCCTTTCGATTCTTTCAATCTGTCTATTGGATTTATTGTGGAGAGAACTAGAGAAAATCAGCTAGTTGGAAAGATTTACCTTGAAATCATATTTTCTTATGCTATTTCTCCTCTTATGCTATTTCTCCTTAATTAATCGTATCTTGATCTTATTTTTTCTTGGTCCTATGTAGTTAAGAAATGCAAAACAAACCGTGGATGCTCATTCGAGAAAGAGAGTTGGGCATTTTTTTATAAATTGATGCGCTGCTTTTCTTTTTGATCTGCTTGTTCACTGTCTTTTTATATTAGTTCATTCACAATCTTTGACTATAATCACCTTTTCTAATAAGCTGTATTCTTGGGAGATAAGGACATAATTAAAAGTTAAAGTGGTCAATTACAAAGTTCACTTAATTAGTACTTATGATATAAATAATTAATAGTATGGCTGTGTCTTTTCTTGAATAGGTAAGTAAGCTTGTTGTGCAATTGTCTTTTCTTAATGTTGTATGAAAAAATTAGTTTAAGAAATAAAAAATGTTTGGATTGATCCTTCTTGATGATGACATGACTATAGAAGTTTTTAATTTGCTGAAATATTAGACACTATTCCAACTTCCAAGTATAATGTTCAATTAGTTCTTACGTTTCTCTAATGATTGATTCGCCGAGACAAATATTTCTATTATGAAATGGTGTCTTCTTATGGTTATGTCTGTTTTAATTAAGTGATGCAAAAAATTCACCCAGTTATGTTTTTTATTCGATTAAACAACACAATATACCATGAGATGAGCTATGAAGAAGTTTAAGTAATATTGTCATGCCTGTACTAGAACTGATAACCTAACCATACCTGAGTCCTGGACTGTTGATAGAAATGAAGAGCGTAATTTGAATAAACATAATGCTACAATTGTCTGCTATTTATTTACAATTGATTATCGGTTTCAGGTTTACTGTGAACAGTGATACCAGATGGTGTTGCACGTATCTTCTTGATGCAACTGATCCTTTGTTTGTTGAAATCGGAAAAGCATTTATTGAGCAACAGCTAAAAGGTATAGTAATATAGTAGCTTCTATCACCATTGGATCAATCACAATCTTATTTTGATGCTGTCATTGTAAAATTTTGTATCTCAAATAAAGTCTTTTTTCTGTTTTATTATTTTCTGTTGGGGCCAACCGTGATGTTCAGAATATGGAAGGAGTAGCCACATATATAACTGGTGAGTTGTTTTTCAACTCTATTATTGTCAGGTAGAAAGATCATTTTACTTCTACCGTTTCATGTATTATTGAAAACTAGTTGGCATAGAACAGTCCGTCTCCATGATTTTTCGTTCCTTCAAATATTTAGAACTTGTTAAACTCTCGACATGTTAGCATAAGTGTCTAATTCTTATCTCCATTTTCAAAAAATCCTCTTTCCATCAACATGATCTCCAACTTCCTAGAGTCTTTTGTTTATGATCAAGAATTCACATGCTTGCATAGAGCAATTTTGATGGTCACCATGTGTAATAGCCTATCTTTGTAGCCTTTCCCTACTTTGTCTCATCCTAGTTGGAAAATGTCAATCTATTGCAGTGATACCTTTGATGAGAACACACCTCCAGTTGATGATCCAGATTATATCTCTTCACTAGGGGCCACAATCTTTAAAGGAATGCAAAGTGCTGATTCAGATGCAGTTTGGCTAATGCAGGTAAAAAAGCTTAACTCTTTAGTAGCTGATTTTCTAATGATTTGAAAATCTCTCAATTTTATGTCTACCGGTGTCTGAAACTCCTAATTAGTTAATCGTGTTTAGTTCTTCATTTGGGAATTAATTTAACATCCTGGCTTCACTTCGCCTGAATCGTGGAAGTGTTAGTTTATTCCTCTGGCATGGCGCACACAGTTTGTCTTCAAAGTGATGAAATCAAATGTTTCATCCTTGTTTAGCTTCTTCTCTCTTATTTTTGACCAATGCTTTCCTTTTACTTTTCTAGGGATGGCTTTTCACTTATGATCCTTTCTGGAGACCTACACAGATGAAGGTTGTCTATCTTAGTCTCTGTTTATCTCTTTACAAAATCTAATGTTCATGCTGGTTACTTTATCAAGAGAAAAACGAGTTCATGCTGATTAAATGAAGCATATTGCATATTTCCATTAGCTGTTTGATAATGAGTCATGTTTATATGATGTTATGGATGAATTATAGAATGCTCCAAAATTTGGCCTTTGTGTCCGTTGAAATTTTAATTATCTGCATGCACTATTTTCAGGCACTTCTACATTCTGTTCCTCTTGGCAAGTTGATCGTTCTTGATCTTTATGCTGAAGTTAAACCAATATGGGCTACTTCAAAGCAGTTCTATGGAATCCCATACATATGGAAAGTAACATTGCTATTTTTCTTTTGTGCATCTGATGTAGTCTTCCCAATAGTTAGCATATTATTTACTCAGTTCATCTGCCCTGTCTCAGTTGGAACTAATCTTAAAGTTGTCTTTTTGACTGGATATGTCATATATTTCATGTAATGACTTGGAATGGTGTTAGTTTGGATACAATAGAATATTTTAAATCGGTTTGCTTAACAAATACATTCTGAACTGATCCTCAGAAAGTAGTTGCATATATTATTTCTATATGCATCACGAATGTAGGTCATGATGTCATGTCGGGCTCCTGAAAATAATAAACATGGCTGACCTTGGTTTTAAGAGTGTTAGACACCATACAGGTTTGACCATGAAGTCCGTAAAAGTTCAAGTGGTGAGCAAGAATCTCATAATATGGTTTTCTGGTGTAGTTAGCAGTAATTTTTATAAGACTTGAAATCAGTTCAGGCCTTATTCATTCTAGAGATGAAATACTGTAAATTTCCGAGTTTAGAGGGGAGCTTTCTCATCAGCCTTTTTCCAATCAATGGAGCTAGTATTTTAGCTATTGCCACCTGAAATTTGTCTTTTAAAAATTATTCGGTTTGTATTCACGAATTTTAGTTTCAATATCTCAGGTGTATGCTACACAATTTTGCTGGTAATGTTGAAATGTATGGAGTTCTTGATGCAGTGGGATCAGGACCTGTTGAAGCTCGTACCAGTGAAAACTCAACCATGGTAAGTTTGGTTGTACTCGTATTAGGTTTTCATTCTTCTTATAATTGTGTATCCAATACAGAATTATAAGTAGGTTGCCATTTTTTGGATCTTTGATACACTGATCTGTTAGGATCTTTGAGCAATGCGGCTGAGTTACTTCCAATGCTCATGACCAACTCCATCAATTTCTTCTGAGAATGTCTCTGAAGGGATTTCAAAATAAAACTGTCTGCTGCTTCCTTTTTCATTGATTTAGAGATTACAGGATAGCTTAGGTGGTATAGGTAATAGTTATACGAGATTATTTGTTTCGTTGGTGGTGTTGGATTTGGATCTGCAATTCACAAATCTATTAGGATCTTGTTCATGTAATTCAATTTGACATGTTTCTCATGTATCATAGTTTTAATTTTTTTTCTTGCCTAAAGGTTGGTGTTGGGATGTCAATGGAAGGCATTGAACAGAACCCTGTGGTGTATGATCTTATGTCTGAAATGGCTTTTCAGCATAGGCCAGTTGATGTCAAGGTAATGTAACGGTTTTATGTACAATGCTGGAGTTTATCACTTGATTTCTTCTGTATCTTTTCCTTTTTAGTCAAATTGGACCCTTTGTGTTGTGTATTCTAATAGTAATTTCCTTTGACTTATCAATTCAAGCAAATGTATGTGAAGAACTGTGTTAGCTATAAGAAAGTGTCCAAAGTTCTTTGCTTTTTAAATTGTATGTAATAGCCTTTCTCCTTTTACTTATTCAGTTTTGACAACTGCTTGGTTAAGATTCTTCAAGTTTACAAGATTTTGCTATGTTGACAAATTCTATAGTTTGAGAGACAAAGCAGTTCAAATTAGCATGTTTTCGTGTCGTAGTACTTCTATATGTTATTGGTTGAAATGATGATTCTGGTTGCGTATGTGGCACTTAATAAGTCAATCAAACACTGTCTGTAGGCTTGGATAGATCTATACTCCAGAAGACGCTATGGGAGATTTGTTCAGCCCATGCAAGATGCCTGGAATATTTTGTATCATACCATCTATAATTGCACTGATGGTGCTTATGTAAGTAAACCTTCTTATTGCTGCCTTATTCTTCCATTTGAGGTGTTTATGCAAGCAAATTCTGTATCTTTGTCTTGTCCTTACACTAGGAGGTATTTTAAGGATCTTTAGTGACATATGATAATATCATGTTTATAACTGAAATAATTAGGTGGGATCTTTCAAATATGCTCCTCTTGAAGTACTATGACATCACCTAGGGACTAAAAATATTTGGAGATCGGAAGGGCTAGGTAGATACAATTCGATGTGTGGAATTGGTTTTGAGACAGATTATTAAGGACAAATGTGTGGAGAACATTTAGGATGGTGTAAGTTGCTAAGTGGAGAAAAGGAACAGAAGATGCAAAAAGTAGTGTCATCTCAAAACAAAATAATAGAATCTCCTAAGCTTTATGCTCTCCTCAAATTCTAAGGGGCTGCAAACTGGTAGTTCTTGATGGAGATAAATCTAGTGTGATATCTTTTGCGTGATTTCAAGTATAGTGCCTCATTTCAAGATTTGAATTCTTACGAAAGTAGTGCTATAAGGAAATTTGAGATTACCAGCCTAGAAAAGTAATTCACTTGTTTATTCTCCTTCTCCTTCTCTTGTCCTTCACTATGTAGGTACATTGTTGGAGTTTTATTCTGTACATAACCTGCGATATGGTTATAAGCTTTGGCTTTTTTGCTGATATTATTGGTTATATATTTTGTTGATTTCCGAACTTTGAACTGGTTCGTACATTCCAAATGTGCATGCACTCCCTTGCTTATGCTGCCAATACAAGAACATGCATCTATCTCCAGAAAGTCTTGTTTTTATCATCATACTTTCAAAGACTCCTATTTTATATGTTCAAAGT
This sequence comes from Solanum verrucosum, assembly GCF_900185275.1. Lineage (NCBI taxonomy): Eukaryota > Viridiplantae > Streptophyta > Magnoliopsida > Solanales > Solanaceae > Solanum > Solanum verrucosum. The sequence continues at coordinate 3,568,995 of NW_026020221.1, read as the reverse complement.
AGTAGTTTTTTTACGTTGAGCATTTCCTTTGTGATTCTTGTGCAGGACAAAAATAGAGATGTTATTGTTTCATTTCCAGATCTTGATCCAAATTCCATTTCAACACTGCAAACAGTACTAAACGATGTCCATGAACAATATGGAAAAAGATATTTAAGAAGAGCTATTCTGGAAGAACCAAATGATTCCTATGATAAACCCCATCTTTGGTATTCTACTTCAGAAGTTATACATGCACTTAAACTTTTCCTGGAGAGTGGAAATCAACTATCTGACAGCAGTACTTACAGGTTGGATATGCTAGTTCCTCATACGTTTCCTTCTTTATTTCCCTTTTTCACTTCATGATGGTAGTGGTTGTTGTTCTCAATCTTCTCAGGTATGACCTCGTAGACCTGACAAGACAAGCTTTAGCAAAGTACGCAAATGAACTATTCTTAGACGCTATAGAAGCATATAAATTGGATGATCTGCATGCTGTTGCACACCTTAGCCAAAAGTTTCTTGGCCTAGTGGAAGATTTAGATATGCTTTTAGGATGCCATGATGGATTCCTTCTAGGACCTTGGATAGAGAGTGCAAAGGAACTTGCTCAAGATGAAGATCAGGAAAGACAGGTAGAGATGTCTTTTACTTAAAACACCTTTCATGCTTAAAGCAAGATGATCTTTTTAACTTGAATGGACAATTTGCAGTTTGAATGGAACGCAAGAACTCAGATTACTATGTGGTTCGATAACACTGAGCTGGAAGCTAGTTTGCTTCGCGACTATGGTATGCAAAACATCCAAGCTTGTCTTACTTATATATTCATGCTCTACACTTCCCAAGCTTTGATCTATTAAGGTTTAGTTTTTGGAGGAAAGAAGTTTATACAAGGTTTTTGTTGATTCATTTTTCGTCCCCTTTTCTCTAGGTAACAAGTATTGGAGTGGGCTATTGCGAGATTATTATGGCCCTCGTGCTGCAATTTATTTTAAGTATCTGATAGAAAGTTTAGAAGAAGGCAAGGGCTTCAACTTGCAAGCTTGGAGGAGGGAGTGGATCAAACTTACAAATAGTTGGCAAAGTAGCAGAAATGTTTTCCCAGTCAAAAGTAGAGGAAATGCCCTTAATGTATCACAATGGCTTTTTGAGAAATACTTGCAGGATTTGGGATCACACGATCATTAAGCTTTCTAATGAATATTTGTAATATAGATATCCCCTGCCTTCAATATATCCCATTTCGGTTTCTGGAAGAAAAATATTATCATGGCTGTGTTGTTCAAGCAATTGTAGTTTTGACAATGAAATGAAAACCTCTCTTTAATTTAATATATGCACTTATCCAGTGCCAATTACAAAAAGAGAATGAAAAACAAAGACGTCAGAATTTGCAGCGAAAAAAAAAAAAACCACCAAAAGTTTTATTTATAAAAAATGGAAAACTTCACCTGAAACTCCTATTGAGTAGACTGTAGACTAAGGGTGTGTTTGGTATGAAGGAAAACATTTTTTGGAAAATGTTTTTCAATTTTCTATGTTTGGTTGGGTAAAATGTTTTTCAAATCAACTCATTTTTCTCAAATTCAAGGAAAATGACTTCCCTTCAAGCTTAACGAAAACATTTTCCAAAATTTTCCTCCAATTTCAAATTATAATTTTTTTGTTGTAAAAATAAATTTAAAGCTTATTTTTAAAAAAAAAACATTTTTCAACTTCATTGTTTTTATTTTTCTACCCACCCTCACCCCGATCCCCTCCCGTCAGCCCCTACCCACCCACCCCCCTCAAAAAAGAGATAAAAATTTCGATGTTTGTTTTTAAAAAATATTATCAATTTTAAAAATTTATTTTCACCCCATCCCTACCCTCGATCCCCCCACCGGCCCCACCCCCCTCAAATAATAATAAATTTAAAGTTTGTTTTATAAAAAATACTTTCAATTTCAAATCTTTGTTTTTCACCCCATCCCTACCCTGACCCCCCCCCCCCCGGCCAGCCCCATTACCAGCCCCCCTCAAAAAAAAATTAAAGTTTGTTTTTAAAAAATATTTTTAATTTCTAATTTTTATTTTTTCACCCCCACCCCACCCATACCCCTGACCCCCCTCCCAAGGGCCAGCCCCGCTACCAACCCCACCCCACCCAAAAAAAAAATTAAGTTTGTTTTTAAAAAATATTTCTAATTTCAAATTTTTATTTTTTCACCTCCACCCCACCCCTACCCCTGACCCCCCCACCCCATCCTCCACCAAAAAAAAAATTAAGTTTGTTTTTAAAAAATATTTTCAACTTCAAAAATTCATTTTTTCACCCCTACCCTCGACCCCCCCCCCCCACCCACACTCCTCCCCCTACCAGCCCCCCACCCCAAAAAAAATTTAAGTTTGTTTTTAAAAAATATTTTCAACTTCAAATTTCTATTTTTTCACCCCGACCCCCCCCCCCTCCCTCCAAAATTTTAAGTTTGTTTTTAAAAATTATTTTCTACTCTAGTAAAAATAAAAGATATTTCTCAAAAATATTTTTCATTCATAAATCAAGCACTAAAAAACTTTTCCAAAAAATATTTTCTACTCACCAACCAAACATGAGAAAATAAGTCAAAAATCTATTTGTTTTTCAGAAAAATACTTTCCACGGAAAACATTTTCCTTCATACGAAACACACCCTAAAAGTTTATTTTTAATTGTTCTTTAAACTACAAAAGTTATCGCTTCTTTGGAAGCATTGAAAGCTGCGGTTTACTAATATTCCCTCCATTTCAATGAGTGAATTACTGAGGCAGTGCACATTCATAAACAAAAAAAGTTTGGGATATATATTGAATACCACTTTTCACTTTTTTCCTTTTAGTTATTTTTAAACTATTCTTAAAAATATAAATAATTCAAAGTAAAATCACAAGGATGATTCAATGCCTTTAAAAATTAGACATCCGTTTAGGCCCCAAATTTGAGGACCCATTTTTTTAGTAATAGTAGAATTATTATAAGTCCATTTTAACAAACAAACAAAAAAAAATGTATTGTGTCTTTCATTTTAATTGTTTTTTTAACTTTGTTTCAAAACATTATAGAATGTTTCTTTCATTTTTGTCAACCTTTAAATTTAACTTTCACATGACATGTTTAAGATCACAACATTAAAAAATATTTTGATATATATATTTAGTTTAAAACAATAGAAAAAATTAAAAAAAATTCACTAAAAAGAAAAGAAATAACTTTGCATCTCAAAAATGAAAGTAAATAAATAAAAGTTAGCTTCCAATTTATCTTTGGCTTTAGGGCCACTAATTAGCTTGAGTAGACGGTGACAAAAATGAAAGAAATTTCCAATAAATCTCTTGAACTTGGAACAATTGACTTATTTTTTAATTATAAAAAAGAATCTAACAATTCACTTATTTGAAGGAAGAATCGTGATGTATTTCAACCTTTTACTTAATGATAAACTTAACTAATCATTTTGTCCATGATTCAATTAAGCTGGCTAGCTTTGTTGGAAGACTTGACTAGAGATTAAAATAAATAGAGAAATTGTACAGAATTCCTCCGAACAACGTCATTGGACGAAATGTCTGTATCCTTTTTTAACTCAAATTATAGTCTGACAAATTCAAATTTAACTCAATAATTCCAAGATCTTTCTAAATTTTTTAAAAAATAATCTCGTTCAATGCACCATCTTTAATATTATTTTATGTAGTCATTTAGCAAAAATGTCAAATGAATGAAAAAATAAGAAAGGAAATTTAATAGGAAAGATTCATACGTGACTGTGCCTGCAGATTGTATACATTCATTCGGCCAAAAAAAACGTGGGTTTTGTGGATAAGTTTGTTACAGTCCATAAAACCACATCGTCATCATACTACATTCTAGCTTCTCTGTTGCTGACTAGCTCCATCCTCTGTCTATTTACCATACTATCCCAACATAATTGCATCATATTTATTCATATCTTATAGATAAATTTATGTACTTTCTCAAGTTGGCAAGGAGAAAATTGTACTTTCAATAGATAATTAATTAATTTATAATACTCCTTGACTTTATCTACTTATAGAATACATCCCTACTTTCCTATAGGCTGTTAACTCCAATATTATTAAATTAACTCTCTTTTCTCCCAAAGTTTCTCATTACTTGTAGACCTCTTCCTGTTATTACTCTCCACATCTTTTGATCAAAACAAGAAGACATGTCGAGGAAAAGTGCATATGACAATTCATGGGCTGATCAATGGGATTACAATAGAGAATCATATACCAAAGAGACCAAAAAAGGTCATTTCTCCGCTGTCGGCGTCGGAGTGGCAAAGAAAGTGGGAGAAAAAACAAAGGCAGTGGCTTCAACTAGCATGAAGAAGATGAAAGAAGGTACTTCATCTGGATTTCAGTGGATCAAAGAAAAGTGCCAAAAAACTGCCCAAAAGAACTGATCATTTTGATTTTTTATTTGTGCACACGTTACCAGAGACTAGTATCTTTTTTTCTTTCAGTTGAGTTCCATATATTTGATTATTTGCATCATCTGTACATGATTGATGATACATAGATTTCATTCATACGGAGACTATATATTCATTTTACTTGCATGTATTGGTGGTTTAAAATAAATTTGAGATGATTTATTGTTAACAATTTTTTTCATTCTTTTCTGATTGGATTAATGACTATTACGAAGGAAGACTGATTCTTCTTCAATAATCGAAAAAATAGAGGGCTATATCTTTTTGAAGAAATTAAAGATTTAATATCAGTATGATCTTATTGTAGGTGTTTACTTATTATTTTTTGTATATAAGTATATATAATTCTAACTTAAAGTAATAGGTTCAATTGAAGTTAAAAGTTCTTAATCGATTAGGGAGACTTACACACGTATCATGATTCATGAACTATAAGGTTATTCTCGAGATTCGCTCCGTTTTTAAACAGATTTGTCCATTAATAATGAAGATCACATTGATGAGAATGTTTCAATAACAATAAGACAATCAAGCTACCTGCGCTCATGTCTCTTCTTATTGTTCACATGTTAACAATGCTTCTTTTTTTATCTTTCTAGTTTCCATGAAATAAATTTAAAAAACAATCCTTTTTTTTTATCTTTCTAGTTCCATCAAATCATAAATTTTAAAAAGAGAGACAAGAAAGAAAATTGGAGAATCCGATCTATCACTTGAAGAAGTAGTTTAAAATGTTTAATTTTTTTTTTTTCCTAATGTTTACAATGAGATTCATGTAAGTTATACAATTCACAGACTTAAAATACTAACAGGGACTTTCTTGCAATTTACTTTGTGTGTGCTAATCGATCATGTTTTCTTACTGAGTTGTTCATTAGGCCCAAATTGATAAACAGTTTGTCACGATATTGTCAAATGGGCTTTACTCAAACAAAACTGTATCGCCCATTTCGTCACTTTTTACTCACTATTTGAATTTTGAATTATTTCAGATTATAAGTGAATTTTTGTCTCTCAAAATTGTTCTTTTTAAATTTTATTTTTCAGAACTTTTAAGTAAAAATAAAATAAAATTGAAAATGGCCCTGACCGTGAAAAAAATAAACTTAAAAAACTAAATAACATTTTGATATATTCATGTATCAAATTTATGACCATACGACTCAAAGATTATTTTTTTTAATTCTAAATTACAGATAAACAAATTAAAACTATGAATTATTACAAAAAGGCCTTTTTCCGTGGCACCGTCCAGGTCATGATGTGAAAGCTGGAAAGTGATGGCAAATTAGCTAGAAGCTTCCGTCACGATTTTCCTTTATTTGTTGGTCCATTAAAGCTACACTATCTTTCCTTTTTGTCTCTTTATTTAATTTAATTTCTTTGTTTCAATTAATTTGTTTTAGTTTTTTAATTTAATCTTTTTTTAAAAAAATGTGTATACTCTTTAATTATAATTTTCATTTTTTTCCCATTTCTAGTCTATTCATGCTAAGAAATTGAAATACTGGTTTTGCCAAAAAAAAAAAGTTTCCCCGTTTCAGCATTTGCCATAAGGACCATCTTCTTAATAAATACACTAAAAAAAAGGAGAAAAATTCATAAATAGCAAATATAATAGACATAATAAGGCTCTATAGCTATAGTTTTGATAATTGCGCTATATAGTTATAATTTTATTTGCTATGAAGGCTGCGGTTTGTATATTTTTGTCCGTTTATATATTTCGCTTACGAATATACAAATAGAGTAAGTATATACAAATTATGTATTTATACATTAAGAAATTTTCCAGAACTCCATTTGTATATTTCGTTTGTCAATATACAAACAAGGTAATTTTATTATGAATTTTTCATAAATCATATACAAATAGCTAGGGTAAACATAGACAAACTTTTGAATTTATACAATCATAAACCTAATTATACAAATTCTAGATTTATACAAATTAGACGAATTATATAAATCAGGTGAATAACAAGAATTGAATAAACTAGTATAGGTTAAATTATAGCTATTGTACATAATATAAGTTAAATATTTGTTATTCGTATAATTTTCCAAAAAAGAATCTTATTAAACACTATATGATCAGAGTATTATTCGGAATATAATGAATACCATAAGATGACAGATTTAGCTTCCCCAAATCAATTATTAATTATACTACTATTAGCTTGAATATTGATGCTACTCACGTGTCGACCTACCAAGTCGATATATTTATTTTCTCTCATTTAGAGTATAGTATATCACACATAATTACTTGGAATATTTTCTTCACGTGGTTGTTGGTACATGCGTCTCTATCATCGTCAAATCACTCATCTCGTTAAAGATACGATTCAATTCTGGCCACGTAAGTTGAGCTATCAATAAAAAGACAAGAATCATAGTCAGGTCTAATATGATTTTATTATTAAGATATATGGAAATTAAATAATTACCTAAATTATTAAAGATTTATTTTTATTTGAACATTAAATAATCAAAATTATTTATTTTCAATATTTGAATGTATAATTATTTATTTGTTTGTAAATATAATAAATATATGATTAAATAAAATTAATTCAATAATAGGAACTATATAAATTTAATAAAATAAAATTATTATTTAATAAAAAAATGAAATATTTATGTTCGCTAGTGATGATTGAGATGATTTGTACGGTGACATAGTGATAATGGTTGATGTTAGTGGCTAGTAATAGTGATAATGAAGGTAGTTGGTGTTGTAGCAACTGTCATGATTGTGATGGTTGATAGTGATGATATCTGGAGAATGTAAGGTGTCAGACGATGTATTTGTGATAGTTGACTGCAGTGTTAGTTGTGATGGTAGAGTTGATTGGTAGTAGCGATTGACCATAATGTGGTAGTGATTGATAGTGGCATGATGGAGGTGGCGGCAACGGTAGTAGCAATGATGACAATGGTCAAAGGTGGTGGTGATTGGTGAGACGATAATAATAGTTGGCAATGGTGATAGTAATTGTGACTTGTGATGAAACCAGTAATTGTTGATGTATCAGTGGTGAATATTATCCCAAAAAAATATCTTTTAATAATATTTATGCTTTATTCAAAATTATAATAATTAAAACTTATTCAGATCAATTAAATACTTAAATTTTAATAAAATGTATTAATAGCTACTTTGCAAACAAATAAATAAGGCTGGAAAGTCACATCCAAATAATTATAATTTATAAAGCGAGTACTAGTAATTAGAGAGACGAAGTGAAGATTTTTTATTTATAAATCTATTACTATTATATATGTAAAAGATTTTGTTGATTATTCATTAACTTAATAGTCTTTTTAAATTTAAAATCGATAGAAGAAGATTTCGAAAGATAAGGAAATCAGCAAGATCACCCAGAAAGATCATTGAGATTATATATTAATACAAACAATCACATATAACTAACCCACATGTAAAGTAGGAAAAGGTGATGGAAAGTGGAGAAAGAAAATATAAAAAGGATTTTTTTTTCTTTTGTGAAGTTAGAATTAGATAGTATATTCTACCTAGGAGATGAGAGTATTTTATTTAAAATTTAGGAAGATGGAAAAAAAACACGTTTGAAACTTAAAATTTATGGTCACACTTTTTGGATTAAAAACTAAATAAAATGCATAATCTAACATTAGTGTTTGGTCATATAATTTATAATTATTTGATAAATATATTTGGTAAGCATCCCAAGTTTTCAAGTTTTAGTATTTAAATTTTTTAAAAATCACCCCAAACTTTTATACTTATTTTATAAAAACATTCATCATTTATAATTTTGGACTAAATTTCATCCCTAGTTTATAGCACAAAATTTATAACGTTATATTCATATTTTATACAATTTTATCCGAGCTTGCTCTTCTGAGTCACTTCCAATTACAAGTACTAATAGTAGTTTTTCGTATACAAATAACCAATCAATGGCACTTTTTTTTCTTTTTTCAAATTCATATTAATTATGTTCGATGTCATAACTTTTCATAAAACATTTTCATTATAAAATAATAATACAAATTTATGAATTTTTTTAATAATTTTTAAAATATATGGATATAAATTATATTTTTATAAAAAAAATCGAATATTTCTACCAACACAATTTATGACCAAACAGTAAAACATTACTTAAGAATAATTTGTCAAAATATTTAAAAATCTACTACCAAACACTCAATAGATTAAAGTTTATTATACAGTAGAACAAAACAACATAGGCGCCTAGCAAAGTTACAACAAGAAAAAAGACACGTTTTCCTAATTTTGTAGAGAATAGAGTTGTTGGAGAGTTCCAATATAAAGGCGACATATTCGAACTGACTATTGTCGCCCAAACGCTACTTAGACTTACCATAACAAGTTTTCATATGGACAAGTTAAAGACTATCTCATTGGAAAATTATCTGATTGAATGATTAAATATTTATAATATGCAATTTCAACTTACGGAAGATATGACTTTAGACATGAGGTTATGAAAGACACAAATTAAGATAGATTAGTTGTAAGTAGTAGTTATAATATTGCTTTGGTAGTTACTTGTTCTTTAATTTCTATTACCATTCGTTGTTTTTTGTACTTCGATTATTATTTTATTTTGTTGTAGTTTTCTACCATATTAGAGTACTACTTATTGTTTTGTTACTATGTAACTGGTACTTTTTGTATTTACTAGTTTCACGGCACGTGCGTTGCACGTGTGTATTGTATATATAGACTATAGTATTCAATGCTGTAAAATAGAATTAATATTACTAAATTAAAGTTTTTTAGTAAATAATTATAATTGAAAGAACATAGGACAAGTGCTTTTAAGTAATTAATACAAATTGTTATAGAGTTACTTGTATTTTGAGATCAAAATGACCAAATATCATTGAAGCATTTCAAAATACATTCAAAGTTTAAATATGGGGAGAAAGTGACATTTCTTTATTAGTGTTTTTACTTCACTCAATTTTTTAAGCAAATCTAACCAACAATTTTTTTTAAAAAGTATCAATACAAAAAATGTCACAAATAGCCTTTCCTCATGAGGTTGTGAACATAAATGATGGACACCATTTAAGTACATTTTTTCTCTTAAATATTCATACTTGAAATGTAGTATGTGCATGACACTAATAAGGATTACCATAAATATTTCAATGTTTTATGTTTATACGCAATCTATCTTTTACAAAATATTATTACTCAACTAATTCTTGAGTAAGACTATCATATATAGAGAAGTAATTTTTCCATTTGATTGAAATCACATTATAAGTAAAAGCTAAAATCTATTTTTGAAATAATGAACTTTATATCCAAACTAATAATTTAATGGACTATGTTGATGCCCGTTGTTTTACCAAAATTAGAAAGAAACTCTTTCGTGAGGTAAGAGAATAAAAAATGAAAAAATAAAGAAGAAATATCATACCCAAATCATGTGACTATTTTCATTGAAGCATTTCAAAATACATTCAAAGTTTAAATGTGGGGAGAAAGTGACATTTCTTTATTAGTGTTTTTACTTCACTCAATTTTGTAAGCAAATATAACCAACAAAATTTTTAAAAAATATCAATACAAAAAATGTCACCAATAGTCTTTCCTGATGAGGTTATGAACATAAATGATGGACACCATTTAAGTACAATTTTTCTCTTAAATATTCATACCATTTTAGACCATAAAATACCAGGTGAAAAGAACCTGCAATGTAGTATGTGCATGACACTAATAAGGATCACCATAAATATTTCAATATTTTATCTTTATACGCAATCTATCTTTTACATTATTAGTACTTAATACTTGAGTAAGACTATCATATACAAAGAGGTAATTTTTCCATTTGATTGAAATCATATTATAAGTAAAAGCTAAAATCTATTTTTGAAATAGTGGATTTTATATCCAAACTAATAATTCAATGGACTATGTTGATGCCCGTTGTTTTACAAAAATTAGAAAGAAACTCCTTTGTGAGGATAAGAGAATAAAAATGAAAAAATAAAGAAGAAATATTGTACCCAAATCATGTTACTTTTTTCATATTTGTTTATTATTATTGTCTTTTCCACAACTTTTCGTTATTGCTAACTCATGAACATCGTAAGAAAAACTACGAGTGTGAATTGTTGAATGATTTGCTATAATTTGTTCAACAACTCTTTCTTATGTGATACATGAATTTCGTTGAATTTTGAACTTAATCAAGCAAATAACCCTTGAGATTGTTTAAGAAGAAAAAGACTACAAAACTTAAAAAAATTGTAGTTTAAAAGTGAGAGAAACTCCTCTATTTATAGCTAACAAATAGTAGTATGAATAGTCACAACTCATCGAAAATGTCACAACCCATCAAAAAAGTCGCAAACTTTTGGAAAAGTCACAACTCTTTGAAAAAATCACAACCCTTTAATGTGAAAAGGCATCTATTTTTAATATAACAAAAATAATTAAACTAATAAATAAAATAATTTGAGTATTTTTAATTGGGGGTATTATAGTAATTCAACATTCAAGTTTGAGAGTTCCGGCTTTTAAGGTAGTATAATAATTTAAGGTAGTATAGATATAGATGTTACTTTTCTCTAGACGATTTTGGATAAAAAAAATTTGAGCAAAGGATGTATCGTAAAACCTCTCTACATGACTACCTCTGAGGTAGATGTAAGGTTTGCAAACATTATATCCTTTTCATATTTCACTGTTTGAGACTGTGTATCATATTGCGTATGTTATTGTTGTAAATATTTTTTTTTTAAAAATATGTAAATAGATTTATATTAAGCACATTGATACTAAATTATTATTTTCAAGAAATGATCTTTTTCACCTACTTTTACCACCTTGCCCACAAGGTCGAGTGTAGATGCGCGTGTGAGCGCAGCGAGTGGCCGGATTATATGACAGTCCCTTGAGAAGCGACGTGGACAGCCTATCTAGTGGGGTTTTTTTTTTTCTTATCAAATTCTTTAGCTATAAAGCAGGAATCAGCACTCCATTTTTTTAACTCATATCAGTAGCATTTAGCACACTTTCACAAAATACTGAAAGTGAAGTGATCAAGTGTAGAGAGAGCCATGGCAATTCCTAATATACGGATCCCTTGTCGGCAGTTGTTCATCGACGGTGAATGGAGAGAACCCCTCAAGAAGAACCGGTTACCCATCATCAATCCAGCCAACGAAGAAATTATCGGTATTTGAAATTTTATAGGTTTAATTTCAAAGTTCTCTTGCAATTTAGTGGAAAAGTTTTGAAATTATCTTAAAAGTTGTGAAGATCTGTGAGTGTTAATGGTTGCAAGTAGAATATGTTTTACAATAACCTTCAAATTATCTTCCTAGTAATCTTATCTTGTAAATTAATGAACTCTTGTTTGATCCGATTGTATTTTTTTTTTTAATCTTCTTGGATTTTCAGGGTATATTCCGGCAGCTACAGAGGAGGATGTAGATATTGCCGTCAAAGCTGCACGGAGTGCGCTTCGTCGGGATGACTGGGGTTCTACTACTGGAGCACAGCGTGCCAAGTATCTTCGTGCTATTGCTGCTAAGGTTAGTGTGTTCAGTTTGGTAATTTTTCCATATCGTTATTTGGTGGACCACCTAGCAGGTTTGACTTTCAGGTTTAGTAACTTAGGGATGCTTGGGTGGAATTTCTCATCAGAGAATTATCTTTTGTTGACTTGCATTTTCTTGATTGCTTATTAGCCTAAGGAAGTGTTAATTTCCTTATCTTACAAGACTAGACGATAGTGTTATCTTGTGAGATCAGTTAACCAGATATTTGTATATAGGCCTACAGTCACATCAAGAAAGCTCGAACTGTACTTTATCAAAAAAAAAAAAAAGATCCCTCAAATTGTGTCCTGCAGCAAATTGAATAACACCTGCAAAGATTATTCTGTTTGAATAATGATAAATTATTTCTCTTCTAATTACGATAATGCCAGTTTTCGCTACTTTTCACCTTTGACTCTGAACATCATGACTTCCATGGTTGTGAAACACAGTAGTAGATAGCAGATCAAGTTTGATTAGATTATGTTGTAGTGTACTTACAGCTGCTGCGTCTATTTAGTACTCCCTCTGTCCCAATTTATGTGACACTTTTCGTTTTTTGAGAGTCAAATAGTTTAACTTTGACCGGACATTTGCATATGAAATCTTCAAATTTTTTGAAATGAAATTTATATATTTGTAAACTACATAAAAAGTACTATAAGTCACAATAGTTAATAATTCAAAATGTTAAAAGGATCAATGAAAAACTTACGGTCAAAGATAGACTTGTTTGAATCTCGAAATGCGAAAAGTGCCACATAAAATGGGACGGAGGGAGTATTTACCTTGATTCTTGGTGTTTGAGTGTCAGCCCGATATTGATATTATTACTATTCATGGTTATTCGTTTATGCTTTAAATGGTTCAGTTGCTATTGTTTACATTTACTGTAGGTACTGGAGAAAAAGCCTGAACTAGCTACACTTGAGACGATTGATAATGGAAAACCCTGGTTCGAGGCTGCCTCGGATATAGTACGTTCTTGCTTAATGGGATAAACATAATTTTATTTATTGCAAAATTCTTCATTCTACTTATGTGCTCTTTCTTATCTTCCAGGATGATGTCGTAGCGTGTTTTGAGTACTATGCAGATCTCGCTGAAGCTTTGGATTCAAAAAAGAAGACTGAAGTTAAACTTCATTTGGATTCATTCAAGACCCATGTTTTAAGAGAACCTCTTGGTGTTGTGGGGTTGATTACTCCATGGTACACCACTTACTGTTAATGATTTATGCTCTTCTTATCTCTTTCAACCCACTTTGAAATATGGTATTCTTCTTTTTTCCAACCAAGATGATATTATTTATAGATGACCAACTTCGGCATCTTACATGCAGCTACTGTATATGTGGCCGCTCTATTTGTTTATGTGCTATTAGGAAAAGGAAAGACTGTTCTAATGAGCTAAACTTTGAGCTTTATGATTAATTAAGATAGCCTCTTGAACTTCCAAAAGTTAGAGAAACGAAAATAGTTTGCAAGTGTAGTTCATTAAACTAGTTATTGACTAGTTCAGCGGTGTCATTAATTGACAAAGTTGGATGCCATCCTAACACGAATGTCGGGAATGATAATCAAGTGGACTTGTGAGAACTTTATTTATTGGATAGTGACAACATACACATTTCAAGCTCTGCAAAAGGTGAAATGTCATTGAGATGAAAGCCTTAGGAACTCTGATTTCTAGGAATCTAAGTTTTTTAGACGCCTTCAAAAAAGTCTAGAGAAATTAGATGAAAAAGTAGGAAGAGACTCGAGGGGGTGTAGGACAATTGTAGAGTTCCTCCCGAATATTTCTTTGTTTGTTGACCTCAAACAAATTGCATCTTCAAGGCAATCAGGAATACTTGTGGAAGTCAAGAGGGGTGTTGACAAACCAGGGGTGGGGGACAGTCTTCAAGAGATTATTTTTTTCTCTTTTCTTATTTTTACCACTCACTCTGGTAAGTGGACAAACCGCTGCATTTGCAGTTTGAAAGATTCCTAAAAAGATTAGCATTTTTTGTTTATGAGTTAGGGAGATCTGAAATCAATCTCTTGGAGCATTGTAAATTTCATTGGATTTTTTGTGTTTCGTATGAGAGAAAAGATTTAGATGGTTGATTTATGAGCTTTTGTTTCATAATGAAGGAATTATCCTCTTTTGATGACCACATGGAAAGTCGCTCCTGCCCTAGCTGCTGGTTGTGCAGCAATACTTAAGCCATCAGAACTAGCATCTATGTGAGTCCTTATCTTTTTTTCTTCATTATCCTTATTAATGTCCATATCATTTACATCTTTACTCATTTTTTCAACTTCAGTACCTCTTTGGAGTTGGGTGAAATCTGTAGAGAGGTGGGTCTTCCTCCTGGTGCCCTTAGCATACTAACGGGATTGGGACACGAAGCTGGTTCTCCTTTGGTATCACATCCTGATGTTGACAAGGTTTGCTTTGTTTCTTTTGGGTGTATATGTGCTTGCCTAAATTTAATACTATGTAATTTCATTTGATGAATGCATTTTTACTTCTTTGGGTGAGCAGATTGCATTTACAGGAAGTGGCCCAACAGGGGTCAAGATCATGACTGCTGCAGCTCAACTTGTTAAAGTACGTTCACATCTGAATAATCATTTAGGTTCCTATTGGCAAAACTGATATGCTGGTGGATTCAGCACACTAAGCCTCTGTATGTCATTTGCAGCCAGTTACTCTTGAGCTTGGTGGAAAAAGTCCAATAGTTGTGTTTGATGACATTCATGACCTTGATATAGGTTTGCTCCTTTAGTCCTATATGACAACTCCCTTCTAATGTAATATTATCTATTCCTGACATATCTGGAATTTCCTATCACATACTTAAGAAAATTGATAATTTTGGAAAAGGATGAACTTCATCATTTCAATGTTCTTATATTTCGGAGGAACATTATCAATATAAAAAAGAAGGAAAAGAAAGAATAGGGAAAAGCCAGCTATTGAAATTTAACAGGTGACTAGCACATTACAAATCAATGCGCTAACCTCCGAGTTATGTGTAAATGTGTAATAATTGCCTAAACTGTTGGAATACGAGTCTTAATATTACTTTCTGTGCCCTCATGCATTTCATAGTCACCTTTGTGCTGCATTTAAGAAATTAATATAGCTCTTGAGCTTAAGTGTCCTCATTGTCTACACAGCTGTTGAGTGGACTCTTTTTGGCTGCTTTTGGACAAATGGTCAAATTTGCAGTGCAACATCACGTCTTATAATACAGGTAACTAGCTTAAATATTGGAGAAGGCCCATGTATTTAGTTAGTTTTCAGTTTTATGGTTATCTTGGTTCTCTGACTCCACACTGTTTACCACTATCTAGAAAATACTGAATATACTATTGGCAACCAGCAATTCCTTAAGAATACAAGACGATTGTGGGGGTATGAGTATCTTAAGGAGCAGATAATTAGTTTTTCTCATAACACTATATCAAGGTCGCTCTGTTTTTTTTCTGGTTGTTCGTAATGAAGTTTCTTCAGGTTTATGCTTATGTGAAACTCGATTGCTCCTTAGTTTGGTAGTTCACTGATGGTACCTGAGCCAAACATAATATCAGTTGGTGAAAATTCCATGCACATCATCTCAACTCAGCTTGAAGGCTGAAGGTCCATGATGATGATGCCATAATACTTCATGTTAGTGATGAAATATCTAAATAGTTCATAGCGCACACACTTCTTATATCATATTCAAGTCTTCTTTCAGTGTAACAGGAACATCACTGCAAACCTATTTGTCGTAGTGAGGTAGGGTCATGTTGAGGAAAGACACTCACATATCTTACTTGGATTTAGATAACCGCTTGATTCATGGAATAATTTAGTTTACTTTATTGTTGTCGACAAGATTTCACAATATGTGGAGAGCCATTCCAGATAGTGTGGAGCGAGAATATTTCTCATTTCTTTGAATAGAAGAGGCTCAAATAACAAAAGAGAGATACGTCTGTCTTATATTTAATTGGTTACTAAGAGAAGAATTAAGATAAGTAGTACCAAGAAAATGGATCAACTAATTCCTTATCTCTTTATCCTTAAGAATAGGATGAACGACCCACAAACAGTGAGTGTCCTACCAGAATTCTTGAAAGTTGGAACAGAAAGGGGATCATCCTAATTCCTAATGGCTGACTGAGCACAATGTGCATCTAATACTATACCTTGATACACCAGACAATACTTTATCAATGAGAAGGCTAAACCATCCTGCTTCCTTTTTCTTATGCTACAAGATTAGATTGTGAAATTTAGTCCCCATTTGGACATCAGTTAGCTTGACCTTAGAAAATGTAAATTTTCTTAACTGAAAACCAAGGGCTCTGAAAAAGGTAAATGTTAGAATTCAGAAATTGCTGAAGAAAAAAATAAAAAGAAAGAAAACGAAAGGCAAGGCCTTTTCTGCTCAGTTTACTTTCCTTATAAAAAAACAAAAGACATGGTCTTCGGAGAAGGTTTTTTGGTTCTTAAATAGCAAGTAGATCAGTTTCAGATGGCCTTTTTAAGAAAAGAGTAGGCCTTTTTAATAAGATCCTTGTATATAGTTGTTACTGATTTACTATTCGTTGCATGTTTCTCCCCACCGCTGTTTTTTCGTTTTTTTACTGCTTTGATTTTCTTGAGCCGAGGGTCTTTCGGAAACAGCCTCTCTACTTCGTAAAGGTAGTGGTAAGGACTACGTACACTCTACCCTCCCCAGACCCCACTTTGTGGGATTTCACTGGGTATGTTGTTGTTGTTGCCGCCTTATTATAACACTGAAAACAATACTATTACAAAGTCCCTTTGATGCTATCGCCCTTTCTAATATTGTCAAACACTAGAGCTCTTTGTGAAAACAAATTATGAATTTGCAGGAAACAATTGCTCCACAATTTTTGGCCAGGCTTCTTGAGTGGACAAAAAACATTAAAATCTCAGATCCCTTGGAAGAAGACTGCAAACTTGGTCCTGTCATTAGTCGTGGACAGGTAAAGACGTTCTGGCATTAAACTAGTAGAAGATACTCTGCTTTAACTGTATTACAAAGTGCTTCTTGGAGACAATGTTGTGTGTTTCCTTAAATAGATGCAACTGTAGCTCATGAAGCGAATGATTCATGGGCAAAATTTATGTTTGTTCCCTGCTTAAGGCGACTTATGTGCGCAAGTGTCCTCTGGATTAGATATAGTGAACATGATAAGTTTGGGGGATATGGAACATAAAGTCACAACAGGCTGTTTAAACAATTTGTAGTTTGAAAATTGCCAAATAGCTATCCCGTGGTCTTTTTTCTGGTGTAGTATCACTAGTTGTGGTGCAGAAGAGAAAAAATAACCAGTCTGCATGGATGATGTTGCAAAAATAGCCGTCGAAATGGGTTGATTTGGACATAGTTTCACAAGGCCAAGAAATTTGCCTTTAAGAGGACAGTGGATGAATTTAAGAAATATATCTCTGATGAAAAATAAACAAATTCTTAAAGATTTTAGTTGTACTGGTGAGACAAATCTTCTGGCTGAAACTTTGGTGTTCGCTACTTCCTTTATTCAGTGATCATATTTAAATGTTGCGAGAACATAAAGTGTTCTCCTTGTTTAATGTCACCTCTAGTGTATCTTGTTAACTTCACCTCTAATTTATCAAGATGCTAGGGACTTCTGTCTGAGAAATTACGAATGCTTCCTCTTTAAACTTTTATACTCCCTCTGTTTCAAAAAGAATGACCTCCTTTCCTTTTTAGTCTCTTTCAAAAAGAATGACCTTTTTCTTTTTTTGGTAACATTTTAATTTCAGCATTCCATGTGGCATGTTTAAGGCCACCAGATTAAAGGGCAATTTTGTACATTTGATATAACTTTAATTTAGGACCACAAGATTCAAAAGTCTTCTTTATTTTCTTAAACTCCGTGCCAAGTCATACTAGGTCATTCTTTATGAAACGGAGGGAGTAGTTAATACTGTTAATTTGAAGTTCAATTCACACCCTTGTTACTTATCCTATTCATACCAAATAAATCTGATTAGTTCTGTCCATAATTGCACAACTTTGGGTTAGAAAACTTAGATGCTTGGTGTATATTACATCCAAAGTTCTTGGTAAACCTTAACATTAGAAAGTAATGGGTACCGCCAATATTAATGGTGGTCAATGCTGTATAATATTCATCTGCTTTCCCTAGTTAGTCAATGTTATTATTAAAGAACTATTGATGTGAGATATCATTTCTTTCAGAACTATTAGAACTTAATCTTTGATGTAAGAATGGAAATACCGAGAATTCATGTTACTTGCTAAAATAAAGAGATAATAATTCATGTATTTCAAAAAGCTAATTGGTCTTGTTGTCCAAAATTTTGTCAATTAAACATCTGCTAAGGGAAGGGAAGTTTCTTTAACAGCACCCTGAAGTAAATAGGAGGTTGACTTAAATCTTAAAAGGAATTTGAGGAGAAATCATAATGCAATCGACATGGGAAGGTCTGTGTAGTTGTTGTGAAAAAGCTCAAAAATAGGGAAAGAAATGATCATAATTCACATCAGTTTAGAATTCTTTGAAGATACTGGAACTTTCTTATCACTGGGCAAAGCAACAACATTTAAAAATGACATGGATATTGGCTTTCAATTTGTGTCTAGTTTGTTTCTTTTCTTGTTATCATGTTTATCTGCTGGTTTCTTTTTCCGTCTAAGCAGACGTATGGGCAATTCTTATATGCTAACTGTTTGTTTTAACTCAGTATGAGAAGGTCTTGAAGTTCATCTCTACAGCCAAAGATGAAGGTGCAACCATTCTTTATGGTGGCGACCGTCCTGAGGTAAGAAACACTTCTGGGTGGAAGTATGCAGGTGCTGTATTTATCACTATGTTGGAACGTGACTTGATTCTTCACTGGATTTCAGCACTTAAAGAAAGGATATTACATTCAACCAACAATCATAACTGATGTTGATACGTCCATGGAAATCTGGAATGAGGAGGTATTTGGACCTGTTCTTTGTGTCAAAACATTTAAAACTGAAGAGGAAGCCATTGAACTAGCAAATGATACCAAGTGAGTTGGCTAGACTTGAGATTTATGATTCTATTATTTCACAAACATTCCTTTTTCTTATTTACATTTTTTTCTTTGTTAGGTATGGTTTGGGTGCTGCTATTTTGTCAAAAGATCTTGAAAGATGTGAACGTTTCACAAAGGTGAGAGTAGTTCCTCAATTGCGAAAAACATCTTTTATCCATGCCCAAAGGCACTGCTTCTTGCAAAACCAGGGATGACCTCTTATTAATTGGACTTTGCAGGCTTTTCAGTCGGGGGTTGTCTGGATCAACTGCTCGCAGCCATGCTTTTGGCAACCACCATGGGGGGGTAAGAAGCGTAGTGGTTTTGGACGTGAGCTTGGGGAATGGTAAGCACTCATTGGTTGATTTTAGTACCATCTTGAATAACATCTAAGTGACTTAGCAATTACCTCACTTTCCCTTCATCCATCTTGTTTCTTTCTGCTACCTAAAATTCTCTTTCTGGAATTGGCTATGTTGTGTAAAAGCAACCCAGTAACCAGTATAAAGGGAAAAACTGTGGTTGTATTACCACACTTAGAAGAGTATTTAGATGGGGAATCTGGCAAGTTGTACAGCTGATTAGTGATATTTTGCTCTTTCTTCTTTCTCGCAGGAGTCTAGAGAACTACCTAAACATTAAACAGGTGACTCAGTATGTGACTCCGGACGAACCATGGGCTTTTTACAAGTCTCCTTCAAAGCTGTGAAACTTTCAAGTGGTCAAGGATTATGTGAATGATGAAGAACCAGAGATGAAACTTGATCTGATGTAGAACTAGCGTCGGTTGTTGTTATCAAGTCTAATAAATCTGTTTGAAGGGACAAGATGTGGACTACTTTTATTTTACTGATATTGCGTTCCTCTTCTGTTTATTTCGTCTTTAAGAGCAAAGTGTCAATCCTGGATTCATCATATTCACTAATTCCACGTTACTTGCAGCATTCCATGGGAGAAAAGGGTTAGCAAGTAATATTAACTAACATCAATTCATTTAATGCAATGAACCCATCACTCCACAAAGGGGAAATAGCATGGGATGGATAAACAAAAGCCACCAATGAAAAGTTGGATAAAAGTGACTTAATGATTTGGATTAATCTAAAGATTTTGTGAGTTGCCATTTTGGGTTAGTAAAACATGAAAAGGGTTAAACCACAAAAAAATGATTGGAATTATATGCAAGCTAATTACATGGTTGTATTTAATATATACGCTTTTCCATCACAAGTGATGATGACCAATGATGGATTACTATGTTGCGTAAGATGAATATATTACATATGTAATTTAAACTTGTAAATTACTATAAAATATTAGTCACTGTTTCCCCTTTTAGCTTTTCATTTTCCAATTCATTATCTATCTGTAATTCACTATTTTGTCCAATCATTATTTCGGATGATTACTAGTACGGTGCTACATCTCTTTCATTCTTGATCTGGCTTTTCCAATGAAATTTGACAACCAAGTTAGGTACAACACTTTAAAGAGAATGATGACAAATGTGTTGTATGAAAAGTAAATATCGAAAAATAATTTTATGAGTATGCAAGGGAAAATATAAATTTTTTTCCATAAAAAATATGTTTTATCAATAGAATATTTTTTTTTGCAATGCGGAAGAGGAAAAAAGAAAATAAGGAGAATTCATGTGGAACATTACAAACACAAGAAAATCTTTGTGGTTGAAATTTCTAATTTGAAAAAAAATCTTCTTGCTTTAGTAAAAATATTTTCAAAAGAATATTATAATATGCTTTCCAAGTTCCATTTATCTCAAACATATGAACATCCTCTGTTCGAAAAATAAAAGATCATAATTCATATACCTTAAATTAGACAACTTTATAATGACAACATAATAAATACAAATAATTCTATACTGGAGAGTGATGAAAGCCAATTAAAAACAAAAGAAAGGTCGAAATTTGCTACCTATTTATTTGTATTTGTCTCGTATAATATAAAAAATCCACCCCCTTTGTTCTGTCCTTTCTTTCTCACTGGATCTTTAGTATCCATCTCAATTTTTATTTACAGTATTCATATCTCTTTCTCCTCTCTGTCTATCTCCCCCAACGTTCTCGTCCACCTCCTTTTCTGCTTCATCTTCTGCCAGCACTGTCACTTTCAGGTTTCTGTATTGTAATTATTGAGTTGCCCCTTTTGAGATTATTTCCCAAATTGTGTTCATTGTAGAGTTAAAAGAATTGGAGCTGTTGATTTGGGCTGAAGGTTTTATCTTTTTTTTTTTGAGATCTGAATTCTGCTTTTGATAGAAATGGGAAGTTCTGAGGAGAGAGTTGTGGCTGTGATCATGGTCGGTGGACCAACCAAAGGTATGCATTTTTTTATTCAAGTTTTAGAACTTCCATCCAAGTTCTTTATCACTGTTTGGAATTTGGGTATAAAAGAAACCCTTGATTAATTTCAATTCTTTTAATAAAGTTTAAATCTTGTGCCCTGTGTTCTTGATTCCTTGACAGGTACACGTTTCCGCCCATTGTCATTGAATATCCCAAAGCCACTTTTTCCATTAGCAGGACAGCCAATGGTTCATCATCCGATCTCTGCCTGTAAAAAGGTAATGCTTTCTTTGTACTAATGCTGAATATTGCTATACAGATTTGATGTTCTAGGTTTTCTTGCATTCATTAACGAATGGGGTGTTCAAAGTCCAAGTTTTTATGCATTAAACTAATGACTTCTGTACTTTTCAGATTCCGAACCTAGCGCAGATCTACCTCATTGGCTTCTATGAGGAGCGTGAATTTGCTATATATGTGTCTTCAATCTCGAATGAACTAAGAATTCCTGTCAGGTTATATTACTATCCTGCTTATCCATGCAGTGAGTTTTATGAACTTCTTAATATTGGAGCTCATTGATGTGTCTATTGAATTTATTGTTAATAGATACCTGAAGGAGGACAAACCACATGGTTCAGCTGGAGGCCTTTACAACTTTAGGGATCTGCTTATGGAAGACAGCCCGGTTGGGATTTTCACTCTTCTTGATTATAATATTCTTGTGATGATCATGTGTAGATTGCTGGGAATAATAACTACAGAGTTAGTTACTAGGAACATAAGAATTGATCAAATATGGTCTAAAAAATCTGAAAATATAAGTGGGGCTGCTGCCTCATCATACTTAGCTATCACCTTAACATGGTTAACTTTTCTCACCTGGCAGTCACATATATTTTTGCTGAACTGCGACGTTTGCTGCAGCTTTCCTTTGCCTGAGATGCTTGGTATTTGGCTCTTTCTTTCCTTCTTTATACTTCTCTCACACTTCTTAACTTTCATTCTTCTACTCTCTTGATCAACTTCTCTGCAATAAAGAGCGTTGCAGTGGTTTAGAGTTTTGACTTTCCAAGTTTTACCTTCTGTTTGCTCCAAAATCGCAGAGGCTCATAGAAGATATGGTGGAATGGGAACCATTCTTGTCAGCAAGGTAGATGAAAGTCCCCTCGAACTGTTTGTCTAGGACACATGCTATTGGCTATTTTATAGTTTATTAGCATCTATTATGTGATTACTTCATGTTGAAAGTCTTATTTGAGTTTCCATATGCAGGTGTCTGCTGAGACAGCCAGTGAATTTGGTGAACTGGTTGCTGACCCCGAAACCAATGAACTGTTGCATTACACAGAGAAACCTGAAACTTTTGTACGTCCTGATCCAACATTTACTTGCTCTTGGATTTTACTTGCATTAACTAAGAAATGTGTAGGTTTATACCCCTGGATTCTTGCCTAAATATGACTGGAATGCAGGTGAGTGACCGCATCAACTGTGGTGTGTACGTATTTACGCCCGATATCTTTAATGCTATTCAAGGAGTATCCACTCAGAGGAAAGACAGAGGTTGGTCTATGCATCATAACGAGGGTTTCCCTTGATTATGTGTTTTCATATTAAAAGAACTGAGATTTTTGGTCCATCTCTTCCTTTGATATCATTGTTCTAGTGTCATTTTCACCTTAGAACCATAATGGGCTGATTTGAACACTGACATAGCACAATTGCTGAAATAGAACAGTGCTGTGATTGACTTGGGTCAATATTACGTCTTCCTAATCCAATGTGGTTTTCAAGTTTCTTAAAACCCATGCAGTGATTGGTCCCAATTCTCAAACAATAGTATTATATGGGGGTGATTTATGAAGTATTTTCTCTTCTGTTGCAGCTAATCTAAGGCGTGTATCCAGCTTTGAAGCTCTTCAGCCAGTAAATAGGTATAATTTCCCTATAAAACTACGTAATAGACATTTTGGTGCTACCTTCGGAGAATAGTCATCTCATTTGCAATTGCCCTCTATTATGATTTCACTGTTGCAGCTCAAAATGGTATCTAGGTTCTTAGTCTGATTTTTCATTCTTCTATTCAATTGCTTACAAGTGTGGTTGCTTCTTTCTCCTCGTTGCACATTTCACAAATCCAGATTTAACATTTATATTAGTAATTTATCTCAGCATTTTGTTTGGTGAATGGTGAAATTGGGTGAAGCTTTATAACTGTAGCAGCTGATAATTACTTTTCAGGACAGAGGTTCTAGGTGCTGACGTAATTTTTACCTTTAGTTTCTTAGGGCAGTAGTGAATACTTGTCTTTCTTTAAGTTGTCGAGGAGTAAAGAGCAGATTTTTGGTTGCTAAATCTTCTGAAGGATAATGATTCTAGTTTGTTTTTTGAGGTTACTCATTTCATTAGGATGATGTCACTACACAATCATATGTTCCCACAAACACCTGTTATTTTGAGCTTTAATGGAATGGAAGATGTTACTGCTCACTGTTTGACCAGTAAATGATATTCAAAGTGCAAAGTGTATGTCTTGTTGTCTTCACTGTCATTGAGGAGTCCACCAAAACTGAAACCAGTCTTAGATTTTTGAAGCCCACACTTATCCCAAGCTTAAGCCATTTAATTTTGGCATCTTCCTGAGGTCTGCTCACAGTTAATTCGAACAAGACAATGCCACAAATGTTTGAACAATTGAACTGTGTGGTTGTGCACCTCTAGCTTGAATCATGTTACCTGGTCTTATAGTAACCTCTTGAAAGAAGCTTTTTCTGCAGAAGGATCATATGAATAAATCACCTGCTATAGGTGATACACTCTCGGCTAAAGGTAGTCAAGTAGGGGGCTGCAGACTGCAGTTACTAGAGCTGGATTATGGGTCTCCGAACCACAGCCCTATGTAGAATAAATTAATGAGGTTTATGATTCTTAATAGGAGCAGTAAAATTAATCTTTCTACTGAATAATACTTAGAATTGGCAACAAAAGAGTTTAAATGTACCGGTGCACCTGAAAAAAGAATTTCTGGCACCTTCTTTTCCTTTCCTGATATGAGCTTATTTGACAGGAGTCTTCCAACAGACTTTGTACGGTTGGATCAAGATATTTTGACCCCTCTTGCAGGGAAGAAGCAGCTATATACCTATGAAACCATGGATTTCTGGGAACAAATTAAAACACCAGGGTAAGCTAATCATATGAAGTGCTCATCATCCCATTTCCATTTCAAATGTCAAAATTTGAGGTGATGGGTGGGTTTATTTCTTTTGCAGGATGTCTTTGAAATGCTCCGGTCTCTACCTGGCTCAATATAGTTCCACATCACCACATCTTTTGGCAAGTGGGGATGGCTCAAAGACTGCAACCATCAGCGGTGATGTTTATATCCATCCATCTGCTAAAGTTCATCCAACTGCAAAGGTAGGAATATTTCGATACACCTACAAATAACTTGTTATGATTATTTTATTATGTTATAAATTTCATGGTTGGTTATTTGGGATTAATGGTGATTTATTTTACTGCAATAACTTCTGTGATATGAAAAACAGCTAGAGGCAAATCTTGGCTCTATGTCGTACACATCTTGGCTCACCAGCCAAATCTGTATTGACTAGTAAATGTTTGCAACACTGTAGCTCGAGGTCATCTCTTTTGTAATGAATATGATTCCTGGTACAGATTATGTCAGTTATTGCAGTGCTTTCTATATTATCAAAGCTGCACCTTTGTAAATTTATTTTAGTTAAAAGTAAAGAGATCAAATTTGATTTCTGATTAGCGTTTATGAATCTGAAGAGCTAGCTCTTGATGGTTCTTGCTTCCATTCCATGCCTCAAATTTTTTTTTTTATATTGTTTCTCCTTACATAATTAATTGTCACAAACACTTCTGACTGCAGTTGCCCTGATTATGTGCTCATTTAGACCTCCTTCCTTCACCTATAGATTGATTGTCTGTTACAATGTTGAACAGATTGGTCCAAATGTTTCAATTTCTGCTAATGCTCGTATTGGAGCTGGTGCCAGGCTCATCAGTTGTATTATCCTTGATGATGTTGAAATCAAGGTACCACTTCACTATATTACAGCTCATGAGATACTTCAATGACATATGCTGGAATTTAACATGGGGTTCATTTTCCAGGAAAATGCGGTTGTTATTCATGCAATTGTTGGCTGGAAGTCTTCAATTGGCAGATGGTCAAGAGTCCAGGTAAGTAATGGAAATGACTAAATTCTTGTTTAATATATGAAATATATTGCTGAAAAAAGATGCTTTGGTCTCGACTCCCCAAAAATACTCCCCGAGAGGTCATTCTTAATTTGTCAGTTTGTCTGTCCTGTCAATACGTAGTGCCAGTTTCTCCTTTGGAATTTAGGAATAAGGAAGAGCTGTCATACTACTCCTCTTTCATCAGAACTGTAGAGTAAAATAATCTGGAGAAAGTGCTTTTTCACATCAAAATTATTCATTACTCAAGATATTAAATTAGTTCCAAGAGTGTAATCCATGTATTATGTGAAGATCTTCGATGAGAATTCGTAAGATTGGCTGTACTAGTCCTTTCTCTTGGACTTTATATTCCATGCTAGCTGAATGCCATTCCTCCATTATTTCATTTGCTTTCTCTAGTCCTAGTCTTCACATCAGGTAACTAAACTCTATCAAACTGATTTCAGGGTGTAGGAGACTACAACACAAAGCTCGGGATCACAATTCTTGGTAATGTATTTGTTATTCTCATATTCCTTTCTGTTACAGCTCGTACCTTTACAAAATTATCAACATTAAACTTTTGTGGTGGATTATCTAAATCAATATATTGAAACCAGGTGAATCTGTGGCGGTCGAGGATGAAGTAGTGGTAATCAACAGCATTGTTCTGCCAAACAAGACTCTTAATGTGAGTGTCCAAGAAGAGATCTTACTTTAAACACACAGAGATGAATTTGGCAGTGCCCCCTTTTGCTAATGCTACTAAGCCATCTTCATCCCCTAGGCTTGTATTACCATTTTAATTCTATGTATGTATTGTTTGTACATTTGAATACGGAACAATTTTGCTAGTTTACTGTTTATTTGTAATTTTCAATAGTAAGAACTGCAATAAGCCCTTCTTTTCTTAATTTTATTGTTGGTCTCTCTCCCTAATAATCTATTTTTTTTTAAAAATAAATTCAAATTCATTTAGTTTCTTAAAAAGGAATGTTAGGACGTTTTGTGGTGAAGATTTCACACTACAATATTTTCAGATATTTCTTAACTTGATTCTAAGGTCTGTTGTACCTCTCTAAATCCCACTTAGTGAAATTTCACTCGGTATGCTGTAAAAAATAAAGAGACGGAGAGGAAATCCATATAAATTGTCATTTTGCATAAATTTCCCCTTGTTTTTTTAGTAAGAAAAAAGGCCAAACTTGTTCCTTTGTATTTAAATTTATTCCCTGTTATATTATCCGAATAAAAAAGCTCTCATGTTATATATAGGTCCAAATATATCCATTTCCAATAACAGCCATTGAAGTGTTGAATGTGGGAAAAAGTTTGCAATTCACCATATACACAAGGAAAAATATTTGATATAGTCTTTAACTTTGTGATTGAAAATTAATTGATATATTCTTTGTAAAAAAAAAATACTAATATATATATACCTATATGATTACCAAAATAACTCAAATATACTCTTTTGGACCGAAAGAAATAAAAATAATTGATTTTAAATTTATTTTCCTAATTTTTTATTAAAATAAAGTCCATCCTTTAATTCTTCTCTTCAATAAAGTTTTTCTAGAGGTTTCATGTGTATTAAATCAGGAAAAGGTTGCTGGCTAATCGAAGAGGTCACAATGCCACAATACTGTATTGTTAATTGTGTATAAAATGCTTCCTTTGTTGCGCAAAGCCAAAAGAATGTCATGTCTTCTCTCCCAAACATTACTTCCTTCTTCAGCTGCTAATTCCGTCTGTAATTTCAAGCCTACTCACTCTCTCATCGCTCCACATCATCTTCTTCTTCCGGTAAATTCTCTTTCTTTCTTTGTGTGATCTTGATTTCGCTACGTGTACAACTGTCAGCTATTGAATTACTTATTTGCTAAATCTTGGGAATGAAAGAGGTTGTTGGGTTTAAGACCCAAGATTGGATTTTTGGGTTCGGTGAGAGGAATGGCAACGAAAATGGATAGCATTCAGCAAAACCCAGAGGCCATTTCGTACCTAAACCAGAAAGAAGCTGCTGAAATTGATGAAATACTTATGGGTCCTCTTGGTTTCAGTGTTGATCAACTTATGGTTAGCGTCTTAATTATCCCGATAATTGTGATATCTTTTGAGTTTTAACTTTCATTAGGGGATAGTTTCTAGTATGCTGGGTGATTTTGTGGGTTTGATTGCAGGAACTGGCTGGCTTGAGTGTTGCTGCTGCAATTGCTGAGGTGAGTAGAGAAATTGCTTTAAAAAGATCTCTTTGTACTTTATGTCATCACCTCCTTGACAATTTGACATGGTTGAAGATGCATTCTGACTTATAGAATTTCAGTTTGTTTCAGTTGTATTGGATTGAGTAGTTTGGTTATGTTAAATTTTGACGCAAGGTAACAATACAATTGCATAGCATCTACCCTGATTTGCGTGTCATATTTTTGAATTTCCAAAATTTTGTTTCCCCCCTGCATGTTGGACAACAATTTTTTTGTCTCCATTTCTGTCATTTTAGCAATTTTTGAGTGGATGTAGGTTCATAGACAATACCATCAGGCTATTGCTTTTTTTTTTTTCCATCTTGATCCTTTGTGGGTAGTTCGTTGAGGCTGTACACTAGTGATTTTTTTCTTATGACAGGTCTACAGACCAAGTGAGTACAGTCGTGTTCTTACTATTTGCGGCCCTGGCAATAATGGCGGTGATGGTCTTGTAGCTGCTCGTCATCTATATCACTTTGGCTATAAACCATTCATATGTTACCCTAAGCGTACTGCTAAGCCTCTTTATGATGGCTTGGTAACTCAGGTATCAATTTTTGTTTAAACTTTACGAATGACAAATTTATAGTCCATTGTTCCATTAAAAGTTCCATTTATTCAACTTTCTGATAAATAAACATTTTTTCTAGCTCGAGTCGATGTCAGTTCCTTTCTTGTCATTGGAAGATTTGCCAAAGGACTTGTCTGACAGCTTTGACATTCTAGTGGATGCAATATTTGGATTCTCGTTCCATGGTATAATTTTTCTTTAGATCTTTTTGTCGTTGAGCTTCAACATGTAACTACTCAAATTTTAGAATCCTTTGGTTGGAACCTTTCATTTATCTTTCTTTCTATTTCTATTGTTCATGACATTTACTTTGTTTATTGATAAGTAACTCTTCATTTACCTTTTATTCCTTTTAGCATGGAAAAGAAACTGGTGAACTTCTTATGTCATTAGCAATGTAATAATCCTTTCTTTTGATCCATAAAAGACTAAAATCTGTCTTTCCGGATGAGATGACAACACAGCTGATTGCAAAGAAAGGGGATATCTGAACAGAAAAATAGAAGATGTACACTCTCAAACATAAAAAGCTATAGGACATTTTCTTGTGTTGGGAGTGGAATGTTGAGGAAGGATAATTTGGTCAAATTTTGTCTCCTGGTGGAAAGATTGTCAAATACTTAAGTTTTGTTTCAAGGCCTGGAAGTGTATAGGATGGTTTGATACCCAAAATAGATTAGAAAGGAGGGGGTGTTGTCCATGATTAACAGGAAAGGGAAAAAGTTACAAAAATAACATTTCTTAGTTTGGATGAAAAATAGATAAAATTGAAGGGGGCAGATTGTTGAGGCAGGATAAGGATGGTTCTTTGGTCAAATTTTGTCGTGGTTTCCTGGAAGAAAAATCCACTATATTTTAGTTTGTTTTAACTTTTAAGGTCTAGATGTGTATAGAATTGTTTGATACCCAAAATAGATCAGAAAGGAGGTTATAATTAGCCGGAAAGATAATTTTTCTTATAAAATATCCTTCTATATCCCTCAGGTGGATAGCATGAAACCAAAAATAGATAAAAATTAAGAGAAACCGAGCTTCTTCTTTAGGCCTGATTATCATTGGATTTTAGATAGAACCATCGAGAAGAGAAGCACTAGATATAAGGAAGAAGCAGGAAAATTTGAAAGTGGTAACAACAAAGTACCTTTGCGAAGGTGTTTTTTTATGAAAGATTAAAAAAAAAGTTCTGGTACTGAAGTGTGTGCACCTCAATCTTTCTTTAGCTTTTGTAAGATTTCTGGTAACTTGTCCAGGTAGCCCAAGGCCACCTTTTGATGACTTAATTCAGAGACTGGTGGCACTAAAGATTAATGGCGATACACATCAGAAATCACCTGCCATCATCTCTATAGATATTCCATCTGGTTGGCATGTGGAAGAGGGAGATTTAAGTGGTGAAGGTATTAAACCTGACATGCTGGTATGTGTTTGTTTTTTATCTGTATTTAATATCTGCAACGCCTTACTTGTTTGACTTTTATTTAGCCACCTAACAAGTAAAATTTCTGGAACTTAGGTTTCTCTAACTGCCCCTAAATTGTGTGCCAAAAGGTTTTCTGGCTCGCACCACTTTTTAGGTGGCAGATTTGTTCCACCATCCATCAGGAACAAATTTAATCTCCAACTACCAGCATATCCTGGCACTTCCATGTGCGTCCGTATTGGCAAGCCCCCAAAAATTGACATATCATCTCTGAGGGAGAACTATATTTCTCCTGCGTTGCTTGAGGAAGAGGTCGTCGCTGACCCCTTTGATCAGGTATGAGTTGATGTAATCATGTAAAACAGAGTGGATGATGACTGCTGACTTCATTTTTTAAAATTTTTATTAAGAGATAGTTGGCCATATTCCAGGTGTCACTAATTCTAACCCATGTTTCTTGAATTTTCACTGTGATTTTGTGTACCTAATTCTCCTGTTGCTTTATAATTACATCAACCTTGACTTTTGCAGTTCCAAAAGTGGTTTGATGATGCAATGGCGGCAGGCTTGAAGGAACCAAATGCCATGGCCTTGTCAACTACTGGCAAAGATGGCAAGCCGTGAGTATCTCACGCTGCTTTTGCTAAAATTAGTTCATTTTATTTTTTAACCCACCTGCTGTAATAATATGCAACTCTAAGACTTTACCTCTTTCTTTCCCCCTCTCTTACATTATCAATCACCAAGAAATTGTGATGAGAGCTATATCATCTAGAGAACTTTCATATAGCAGTTTTGGTTCACGCTCAATTGTGAAACTGGCAACAGTCCTTCTATGAGAATTAGCAGGATGTTTAAGGAAAATCTTTCTCTCTCTCTCTCTCGCTTTTGATAAGGTAGGAGAATTGTCATCTCTGTGTATAATGGTTCTACTTACTTGTCCTTCCAATGCCCTTTGCTTCCCAAGCAAATAGAATCTTGTCCATTTGCATTGAATGACAAGTGACTCTAATTTTCTCTTATATTCACTATAAAACGAAATTTGTGATACTTGTAACCATAATAAAAAGCTAGATCATTAGGATTTTTTGCAAGATTATTGGTTCATATGAATCTCTGATTAACGTCTCAAATTGTTTATGTATTGGTTCTTGTTAAGTGCTTAGGTATGTTTTCATATCTCTTTCTTGAACCATAAACTTGTATCATTTTATGACTTTTTAACTGAAGTTCATCAAGGATCGTATTGCTGAAAGGGTTTGACAAGGATGGTTTTGTCTGGTTAGTTCTGCTCATCTTTATGCTAGTGCATCCTAATGCCATTCAGAAGACACTAGTTTATTCTTATATAGAGTCTCCCCTGTGCAGGTATACCAATTATGAAGGCAGAAAAGGTCAACAAATAGCTGAAAATCCTCATGCCGCACTCCTCTTTTATTGGGATGATTTGAACCGCCAGGTATAGTCTGACTTAACTATCTATAATAGAGAATCTGTCAGTGTATTTATTCTCATTCTTCAAGGAGAAAGACTTATGCAGTGTATGAGGAGGCTATCAATACCCTGTTTACTATTTGCTAGCATAGACTAAAATTCAAGTGGTTGCATCTCTCAGCATATAGGTTGAGCATGGAATATGTATATGATATTATACTTTACTAGACCTACTTAGTTGCCTGCCAGATTAAAAGGGAAGAAACTTTGTAATTTGTAGTGTTTATATAAAGCACTCATTTTGTGTTGTGTTTTATGAATAAAAATTACCTATTAAAAGAAACTCAAATCCATGTGCAAGCTACATTAATTGTTGAACAATATGTCATGGTTGTATCCCCTGCTGCCGTTGAATTATTCTGAATGGATCTTAAAACAACAGTGTGGTCTCTAGGTAAGAATCGAAGGGCCGGTGCAAAAAGTTTCTGATGAGGAATCTGAGCAATATTTTCACAGTCGTCCTCGGGGAAGTCAGATTGGTGCCATAGTTAGCCAGCAGGTATGCAAGTTTCTTAGTATAATTTTTGAAATTGTTTCTTTAACTTTGTATGTCTATAACTTCCTTTTATTTGCTCATATAATTTGCAAACATTTGTCTCTTGCTTTTCCTAGAGCACAGTTATTCCGGGAAGGCATGTCCTCCTTGACGAATACAAACAGTTGGAGGCAAAATACTCTGATGGGTTAGTATCTAGTTTTAACTAATCAAATGATTTGGAATGCCAAAGCCAAATGCTATGATGTTTCTGTATCTGCACCATTCAAAACATGGTTTCTCCTGTTCTCATTCTTGTGCTCAACTTTATTTTATGTAATCCATTGCCATACTTTAGGAAATATGTGATAGTATATAGTAAAATTCCTCCCCCAATTCACAATCCCTTTGAAAGAGAACTTGAGGAACATTTTTTGTGGAACTGCCTAAATAGGAAATCAGGTACAACTAATACCCCATAAAAAATTCATTAAGAGGAAATGGGAATTCATAAGTGGGAGTGAGAAATACTCCCTCCATCCCATATTAGTTGTCAGGTTTTACTTCTCAAGAGTCAATTTGACTAATCTTCGGAGCTAAATTGGATTAGATTAATTCAATATTTTAAAATTATAATTTAAATATTCAAAAACTACACGAAAAGTACTATAAATTACAATTCTTTTCATATCAATATGGTGAAAAATATATGTTAAAGCACCGGTCAAAGTTAATCTAGTTTGACTCTCGAAAAGGAAACATGACAAGTATTATCAGACGGAGGGAGTAACAAAAACTAAAATCCATAAGTTGAGTTCTCATACGCTTCTATAGGTTTAAAAGTTTCCTTATGCTGCATCAAGAAATAATTGAAAGTTGAATCCCAAATATGTTGTTCTAAACTTCCCAGTTGGGATGTAAGGTTTCCCCTTTTTTTTTTTGATGAAGTAAAAAGGTTTCATTGAGAGCATACAAAAGATGCAAAAGAGGTAGTATATTTGAGCTTACAGAAAGGTTGTATTAATCTCTTTACATAAGTGGCTATTACAAGACCCAGGGAGACTACAGGGGCCAGGGGGGACATATTGTCACAGCTACACAATAACATAAGACACCTAGACTTTAACAGAATGGTTAAGGGTTAAAGGTTGATAAACCATCAGAACATCTACTATTTCTTTCTAACCATAAACACCAACAAATGCGAGCTGGAATCATCCTCCATGTGCTTCTGATGGCTTTACCAATTTCCCGTCAGCTCCAACATTCATAAGCTTCTTTAAAGCTTTGCGGCATGACCCAACTGAGACCAAAAATAGAGAGAAACAAACTGCACAAATCAGTTGCAACTTAACAATATATTAAAGGTGGTTGTTGGTTTCCAAGCTCTTGCAACACATAAAACATCTGTTCACGGTCTGAATGCCCCTTTTGCGGAGATTGTCTTGGGTAGGGAAGGCCTCATGTAGAGCTGTCCGCTGCAGATGAATCTTTTTGTTTGCAGTGGTAAGTATAAATGCATGTGTATACGGTAAGCTGTCAATTGATTCTTTTATCTATGCCTGCCCAGCTGAGCAAGTCGAATTAGATTTCATCAGTAGGTTCAACCAAAGCTCAGCCTTGCAAAGTGTTAATTTAATATCAGTAAATTGTTAAAGATTATAACGACATTTAGTCTGAAAATCATAAATCAATAATCGATGTATCAAGTAAATTATAATGGCATTTAATTTGATAATGGTAGATCAATAGATTGTTTGTGAAAGGAGAGGAAAAGAACTAAAGAACAATATATCTACGAACAACTTGGACCCCAGCCTAATAAAGCTCAGACTTGCCTTTTGCTGAGGTCGGACTTCAAATTTAAACTTAGCCCTCCCAGATTCAATTTGGGCACAGCTTCAGAAATGGTGCTTAATGAGCTCATTTACGCTGTTCAGTTTCTATTTTGGTGTATGTGCTATTATGTAGTGCAGTACTTTCATGTTCATAAATAATTAAAACCAACTAATTCTGTCTCCTGTAAGCTGATTAAAAAAATCTGTCTCCTGTAATGCAACCACTATAGTAATTTGTCATTTCTCTTTCCCCACTTCATGCTCATAAATTTCACTCTCATATCCTTGAAAGGACTTGGCTACCTATTTTGTCTCATCTGCAGAAGCGTGATTCCCAAACCAAAATACTGGGGAGGCTACCGGCTTAAACCTGAAATGTTTGAATTTTGGCAAGGACAGAAATCCCGCTTGCATGACAGGTATTGACTACAGGATGTCTCGTCCAAAGACTTCCATATTATGCTAGGAATGTATCCAAAGACTACAGGTGTTTCCTTTTTGATTTGTAAGAGAGATATTACGGATGCAATTTTCTAGGCAGCTCAACATTTTAGAAGAGAATGTAGTGGAAAAGAGATATGGAGTGTTGAGCAAAACACTATATATCAATTTAGAAAATTTGAATGAATAAATAGAATAGAGTTGGGAGAATTTAGTAATCTGGGACCCAGGAACTTTAGCAGTTTTTATACTGAATGCTCCATGTGAAACGGATTTCCATATTTATCAACTCAATATAGACAAATGGTTTCTTAAAAATACTCTCATATGTTTCTCCATATTTGAACTACACTTTGATGAGATTTCCAGATTAACTTCAGTGTGTCTTACCCTTTAGAACTTTAGGTTGCTCTTTTTTCCCATATAATTTATGGCTACATTTGGTTTATGCTATTGCAGGTTGTGTTACATCCTGGAAACAGTTGATGGAAAAACAGCGTGGAGGATTGAACGATTGGCTCCATGACTTGTGTTGAGAACATCCTCATTATGAGGATGCCAATTTGTGTACTTTCTTCCGTTAGCCTTCCCCTTTCTCCTCTCCCCGCAGGCCCGCCTATTGATCATGTGTGTATATTGTCGAGTCGAGGCAACTTTCCAGACACCAATAAAATTTGCCATTTTTATCAGATTATTGATTAATAGTTATAACAGAGATTTACATGTAATTACATTATAAGCAACGTCGGTCATAGAACTCTTGCTGCATGGTTTCCTTCTCTCTGTTTTTTGTTGCTGCAACAGTGCAACTTATTGCGGGTAAAACTTACCGCACCGGGTGTTTACACCAAGTCAATACATGCATGTCATGTGTTTAAATTTATAGTTCATTTTACTTCATTAAATCACGTAATAATAGAAATTGCATTGGTTTGGTGTAAACACCCGGTGCTGCTGGTATCTGCTTCTCTGCTTCTCGTTGCTTTCTCATTTGATATTTGTAAGATGAAAAAGCTACAGAATGACTAATCGACAATTTGTGAGTAGTGTAGTCACAAGTTTGACCAACACTGTTGATTTCACGATATTATATTATGTGTTTTAAGTAACTAACCAGTCACCACCAAAGATTGTGGATTGTGGGGAGTGGCAAGTAATCCTCTATCTTCGTTCGCCTTTGGCAAGTAGCCTTTACCCAAAGAGGGACTTTTTGTGCGAAATGCCCAAAGTGAGTAGTAATCAAAAGAGAAACTAACCAATGTAGCGCTTGTGAAATAAATCCTTTGATGATTTATCAGTTATATTTATATTTATATCATTAAGATAGACTGGTGTAGAAATTCCAGAAGCATCTTTTCAATTTAATAGATTCTGAATTACTTCCAATAATGTATTTCGTTATTATAAATTAAAGATGAATTTATTTCTGTTAACGGGAAGGGGAATTTTTCCGAAAAGAGGAGCGAAGTTAAGTTATGTACAATAATAATTCGAGGACACTCCAGAGAGTGTAGAAGGAACTAAAAGGTATCGATTGTTGTGTTTTGGAGCTGAGGAACATGGAGAGCACAGAGGAGATATCATATGTGAGCCAGCAAGAAGCCATAGAAATTGATCAGATGTTGATGGGTCCTCTTGGTTTTACTGTGGATCAGCTCATGGTTTCTCCTCTGAATTTTTTTTTAGATGTTACTACTTCTTAAATTTCTCTACTTATCCCTAAATTGGGTTTTACTTGTTTTGAGTTTAGGAATTGGCAGGCATGAGTGTTGCCTCTGCAATTGGAGAGGTAAGTGCTCTCATGGCATACTGGTATAATATTGTTCCACTTGTAGCACCAGACTCCATGTTTTCGACTCTGCCACCAGTGGGAAAGCAGTATTTTTAAGAGAGGGTGGGTTTTAGTAGCGGAAATCATCTGTTCAAGCTATTGCTTGTTATAAATTATCACTGTTGGATGGTGCAAACACAATTTGGCAACTAGAGTTCATGTAGTTATTGACTCTACAACCTTTTCGATCAAACTAGACGGACATAACCGTTTTCATATATCACCTAGTTGAAATAAAAGCATATGTGATGGATTCAGTATTTGAAGTTCATGGGTTCCTACAACAATGTCTAGCCAAGTTGATATTCAATAGTAATTGGGTTCACAGTCAAATATTTAATAGATATTTAGTGAATTTCTATGGGGCTTGACAAAAGCGGCTGGTTTATGTTAACCCAGTGCTTCAACGCTAGATCTCCCTCTGTTGTTATGCCTAGTCTCATAGAAGCCATGATTAAAGATCATTTGATTCTGAGAGGGTTAATTCAAGAAGAAACTGACATCAAAGCTAGTAACCTAGGGAGAACTTGGAATCGGTGATAAGTGATGCGTTGACAGGAAAGGCAGAACATATGTTAAGTGTATAAACAAGCAATCGCTTGGTTTGTTAAAGAATTACTTCTTTATTTGGTTCCTCGCCATGTGATTAACAAGACTAAATGCATGTCATCTCTCCAGGTCTATAGTCCAAGTGAATATACTCGTGTGCTTGTTATATGTGGTCCTGGTAACAATGGTGGGGATGGTCTTGTAGCTGCTCGACACTTGCATCACTTTGGTTATAAGCACCTCCATTTGTTATCCAAAGCGGAATACTGAACCTCCTTTTGCTGGTCTGGTTACCCAGGTAGAGGATATGACATGAAATTCTTGAACCTCAATATTTCTAGTTTATTTGAGATGTTAATGGATGTGAGAATTTTGGTAGCTTGAGTCACTGTCAGTTCCATTCTTGCCAGTGGAAGATCTACCCGTGCAACTTTCAAGTGACTTTAAAATTATAGTGGATGCAATTTTTGGATTCTCATTCCATGGTAATACTTCCTTTCTCAGTTTCTGTTTGACATTCCCATTAGTTTTTCTCTTTGCTGAGAAGGCCAAGACTGCTATTGAATGCTACATAACTTCTATAGCTGTGTGCCAAACTTGTTAGTCTTATTCTTTGCATAAGTTGGTTTGAGTCATTCATTATCCACCATATACGTGGGTATACAGCGTTAAAAGTAATTTGCTGTTATTGAGGAATTTGACCTTCTGGTTCTTCATTTCTTAGAGATCTTGTGTCCTTCCTATCTTTTTTTCCGTTTCCTTCTACTTATTTAGGGCTGTTTCACAAATAGATTAGTCAAAATAATTTTGCCCTGGAGCTAGCTAGAATGTCTTTCCTTAAAACACAAATCTGGCATTATGTGGATAAACTTTAGGTCTCCCAAAGTGTCAGAAGTGTTTCTGAGCATATTAATTCTTTCCAGGGAACCCAAGGCCACCGTTTGATAGTCTCATTAGAAGGATGGTCTCCATAAAAACCCAGCAGTGCACACATGAAATAGCAGCTGTCGTTATATCTGTAGACATACCTTCTGGGTGGCATGTGGAAGAGGGAGACATTTGTGGTGAAGGCATTGAACCTGATATGCTGGTATAGAGTTGTTAAGTACTCACATTCTATTGTTATCATGCCTTTTTCTCGTTGATAATTCTGTTTTTCCTTTGAAAATCATGGGAAATACCTAAAGAAAACTTTGGACATTCACTGTGTAGGTCTCTTTGACTGCTCCAAAATTGTGTGCCAAAATGTTTTGTGGCCCGCATCATTTTTTGGGTGGAAGATTTGTTCCACGATCCATCATAGACAAATTCAAGTTAAAACTTCCATCGTATCCCAGCACTTCCATGTGTGTTCGAATTGGAAATCTTCCAGAAACCAATTTATCAGCACAGAAAGGGATATTTACAGCTTCTGTAAATCTTGAGGTGGAGGAAAATCCTATTGATCAGGTTGAGTTGTATAAAGTATATCTAGAACTTCGACTCTCTTGTGGTAATTTTATCGCAAGTTTATTAGATAATCCAGAAATGTATGCAAACTTCTTTTCTTAAAAGCAATGCAGTATATTTATAAATGTGGCAATCAAGCCCCATTCTGATTGCAGTTTCAAAAGTGGCTTGGTGATGCATTGGAAGCTGGTGTCAAAGAACCCCATTATATGGTCCTATCAACAGTTGGTAAAGATGCAAAACCGTAAGTCTTTTGAGCTTCAATTTTCTCTGTGTTTACATGATCTGCAAGTTAATATTACAGTGATTGTTTGCCTGATGTTGACTGTAGTATTTCTTCTTCCCAGTTCATCGCGAATGGTATCATTGGAAGGAGTAAACAAAGATGGTTTTGTCTGGTGAGCTCCATAACTATTTCTGAATTATATATATTCTATTAAATGACATCCTTCTTGTTTCTGCAGGCACACCAACTATAGGAGTCGAAAGGCTCGTGAAATTTCTGAAAATCCTCATGCATCACTTCTCTTTTACTGGGGTCCTATAAAATGCCAGGTTAAAACAACTCCATCTTTAGCACTTCCTGCAATTTGGGAGAGCATTAATATCTAGTGTCTATTAACAATTTAACATACATGAAAATGTCCAGTGATAGCTTTACAAATCCTGTCCTGGATATGCATTCAATTACTTGAGAGTGATCTGCAGGATTGTGTTGGGTAGATGAGTTGCTGAAGAGATGTAGTTATGAACTACTATCTATGCACAATCAGAAATTTGTTGTTTACCGTTCCCTTGTTAGAATCCAAGGTTCAGTTTCCCTATGATAAAATTAAAATGTAAAGAGAGACAGAAAGAGGAAATCATGATTACTGTGCATACTCCCTTAAAACCTCAAATAGACATTTTCTTTATCATCATTGCATTTATTCTCTGAGATATAATTCACTGACTACATATAATGCATTTACCATTAGATAATTGTTCTTGATGTGCTTCATTACGAATTCATTTGTAGGTAAGAGTGGAGGGATTTGTGGAGCAGGTTTCTGATGAGGAATCTGAACAATACTTCTCTAGTCTTCCTCGAGATATCCAGATTAGACCAACAGTTAGCAAACAGGTTTGTCTAGTATTTTCAGCAATAGAGTTTCTAGATTCCGATACTTTGATGTTTCTGTATACGTAGATCAACAGCTAGTTTCCAATCTCTTCTGCGAGTTCAGAGCACACTGATTCATGGACGAGAGGTTCTCCATCAACAGTACAAAGAATTCGAGGAGAAGTACCATGACAGGTAAGTAATTTCACATATTGCTGGACATTCTTTCTTTGCTTGTCCTAATCTGTAACTAGCTCTGCTGGTTTCAATATTCCATCTGTGCCTAGCAGAAGTATTCTATTGGTTGGGATACAGTTAAGATGCATATCAGTTATGTGATTGTTGTCCCATGCTTAGAATTAGTGCATATCATTTTAGCATTTACAATATTTAGATCGAATTCTTCAACAGTTGCTTCTCATTGTTCGAACATGTAAAAGGCGAAACTTTTGTGTATGCATTCTTCGAAATATGTCTGACCAAGACTTGTTGATTACAACCTAATCATACTTTCTTTTTCCTTTCTCTAAAGAAAGTAGTAGTTTTTTAGTCTAGATTCAAGTGAACCTCAAAGCAATCCCTTTTCCCTAACATGCAGAACTTCAATACCAAGACCCAAACACTGGGGTGGCTACAGGCTTATTCCAGAATTTTTTGAGTTTTGGCAGGGAGAGGAATCTCAAGTGCACCTCAAGTATGTCCAAACCCATCTTTCTTTTATTATATCATCACAATAATTCCTATGGATCTACCAAATTGATCTCTGTTTAAATTCAATTAATCTGGAATCTGTACTAAAATTTGATTTTGGGTTCAACAGAAAGATCACAACAAAAAAATGGGTACTGAATGGGAGAACACTTGAACATACCTCTTTTAGGTGTTTCATATATGGCATTGGAATGGTTACTTGTATAGTATTATTTTAAAAACTAGTTATAAAACCTCTGTCCAGAGGGTTGAAAGAACAGATCTCCAGCATCGGTAGTATAAAAAGAGAATAGACTTGTACGAGTGTTAATGGGACAATCCCTTTACCAGTAAAAGATTCTCTATAATATCTCCTACCAACTTGACTGAGTAGAACTAAAGCTATATTTCAACAGATTTACTGTTATAATTTGAGCTGAAATGATTCTTGATATTAATTGCTGTTGACTTATGATTTAAGTGTGCTGTCGTTAATAGATTTCGGTACTATGCGGAGGAGATTGATGGAAGAAGAGTATGGACAATTCATAGATTGGTCCCACAATTAGCAGAATCAGCATCTTCATTATGACTTGCCATCTCTTTGAACTTAGCAAAAATGCACCAGTGCATGCATATGATAGGAAGCTAGCAATTAGATCGTTTCTTTTCCTGTTTTCCCTTCTGATTACCTTTTCTTGGGTAGGATATTGCACTTGGAATGTGATATAACATTACTGAGGGTGTACATATGTATTACGAGAAATTGTTTACTTGCTCAGTATCTCTTTGTAAGAATCTCCGTGCTGATTTGCATAGTATTTCCCTTCTACTTCTATTCTGAGGTTGTACATATGTGCTGCCAGAAAGCGTTTACTTGCTCATTATCTCTTTGTAAGTATCTCCGTGCTGATTTGCATAGTATTTCCCTTCTACTTCTATTTCAGATGACGATTGTCTTCTCTTTCCTTTTCCTGTTTGGCACATTAAAATTGTTGGGAAAATTGGGTCTCTAGGTCAGTCCCAGGTTCAATTCCCAATAGACAATAATAGTAGGTGATTTCTTACTAGCCATGATAGATAGAGTTACTTGGTACCTGTGTTCTGGTGGGAGGTAGCAAGTTTCCCATGGAATTAATCTAGGTGTGCAGAAGTTGGTTCAAACACCACAATTTCAAAAAGGCATTGGCAATAGACAGTTCAGGTCTTCACTCCAATAGACAGATTAACTCAAACATTGGCAAATTGAAAAGAATTTGTGCAACTATTCTCCAAATTGAGCTGAGTAATAAGTTGATCTGATGGCAAAGGAATACGATGGCAGTTCAAAAATTAGGTTAGATCATGGGGTTGTGGATAAAGCCTGTCGATATGAATGAGTTGATTAGAGTTTCGAATAAGTTCACCAGATACTGTAAAGGTTGGTAGCCCAAAATTAACCTGCAAATTGGATTTTGAATTTACCCAACGCATCAAAATGGATATATTGGGGGTATGCAAATTAACGAGGCAATAATAGCCCTAAATTTATTACCTCTATAACAACTATGTTTTGCCATAAAGCATGTCAATCCTTTCAAGAATCACTTCACTATTAACTGAAAAGATATCGAAAATGTACATCAAATTACTGTTGAATGCAACGAGAATGTGCAACGACCATGTCTAGTTTGTGAAGGCAGTTAACTTCAATATCCTGTTCTTATCAATAAAGAACACATCAGGAGATCAGCTGAATTGGGTTCTTCCCAGCAACTTCCAAGTACCATGATTTCCATGCTTCCACATAATGTGCAAAAAGATCTTTCAGTGCTGAAACATAACAAACAAACAAGACTTGCTAGTAAGCTCAAGTACATCGAATGAGCAAAAGATATAAGAATAATTTGTCTATACTGCTGGGATAATATGTCATCATAGATAAGAAGCTGTGTCAAATAAACAGTAAATGCAATCTAAAAAAGTTTGTTTCACATCTTATGTAGAAGATGATTTGGTTAAGGAACATACTAAACGCGTCTATATCATCATATGGAGCAAATAACCAGTCAGCAGAGCAATTTGAGAATAGACCAGATGTATAACATGATTGAATTACCTGTTTCAGTGCACTAGAAAAAGAAATTTAAACATAATAATCGATATCCTGGTAGATGATAAATCACATTAACAAGAGCTTACTTGCTGTCAAAGTTAAAAGAGCAAAACACCCAATTTTGCAGAAGTAACTACAGACTCTCAATGTGGTATTCCTAAGAAAAGGGTAGGACACACAGCATCCAATTAAAAATGACACTTAAGGGTTGAGCTCAGGAAAATTATAAAAGCTTCTTAATGAGGGTAGATCAGGACACTACTTTTTGTTTCTAATTTGGTTTGCCTTCTAATTTTTATAATCCTCTGAATGATTATCAATTGAATCATACTAAATTTGAGAGGATGAAATTTCAAGCAAAATGAAACTCATCATACCTTGGTTGTGATATTGAGGACGGTAACTGGAGGCTAGACTTTCCCAGTCATGAACCCGCTTCATTCTGTCAGCCTCAGAAACTTCAGCTTGAGGTATGGTTGGAGGAGCAAATGGACCAAAGTGGTAACTCTTTTTGCTCGCTGTTAAACCAGGCTCCTGTTTAGGAATGTGAAAATCATTTTCCAGGTTCTCACATTTCACTTCAGTTAGCAGTTGTTTTCGAGTTGCTTCATCTGAAATACCATCCATAGGTAGAGCAACTCTGTTCCTCTTGATAGTTGTGTTTGTAAGCTCAGTCCCAAATACCCTCTTCTTGGACTCAATAGCACAAAAGGCATCAACTGATTTATATTCTGATCTTCCTCTCAGCCCCAACCATCTAAATGCAGGTTTCCTCGTATCTGGATGATGAGTCTACAAGTCATGCGAGCAGCACTATTAGTGACTAGAGTTTCTTATACAAAACTTTACCTAGATAAGGGTTGAATTTCCAGATATTGTCTTCCTGGTGAATAATCACTTGAGGATAATTACCTTCTCAATATATCTCATCGAAGACAAAACATTTGCGATATCATATAGCCTCCTAACTTTAGCTGCATAGATAAGAAGGAACAGCATTACTTGAAGGAGCATAGATTGGCAGCACAGTTGAATTATAAGAACTAACAGTTTGTGCATTAGTAGTTCAGATTACTCTTAAGCAAGAAAAAAAGGTGTAGACTTTTTACTTCTTGTCATGGCAGGAGGCCTCCCATCTCCTAGCAATATCTTTGCTGCCTCATCAAGGCAAATCATGTCAACCTGAACAGAATCACCACAGAGAATTAGGGTCTGTTGAAAGCAAATTGAGAAACAAAGTTGTACACTTGAAAGTTTTTTACTTACATTGGTGCAGAGGAAGAGCTTCACAAAATTCTGTGTAAGCAGTCCCAATGATTTTTCCCTCCTATTTTCTGTTAAAACATAGCACAATATCTCAGAAATTAGTCCCAAAGTATCTCTATTTTTTTACATCAGAATAATTGAATGGCAATTTACAAGTACCACTTGAAAGAGGGGAAAGGGAAGCAAATTTACCAGATTTAACAGGCGCTGCAGAGTTGACACCAGAGTTGGAGCTTAGTTTATCAGTCTGACTCGAAGTGATTAGGCTGGAATCTCTATCATCCTCATCATCATCTGAACCCTGAGATTATGGAGCAAAAAGAAGATAACAGTGTTATCTCGCTAGACATAAGGCTAACCCAAGCAATATTCAAGAACGCGAATCGCCAATTACTTACCTTGGCAGAGCTAGATCCATCAAATCCACTGACATTCTCCTTAAGACCCTCTTCCTATCCAATTATAAACCGAATTTAGCAAGCCAAAAAAGTGGCACATAGATCCAAGATATAAAAGTTTAAACTTCTGTGTTTACCTTCAACTGTTCCAAAGTCCTCGGAATTGCACCTAACCCTTTCCATGAATACCTATTCTTAGCCTTCCTAGCAAGAACCTAAATTTATAAAAATAAAAAACTATAAGATTTAAAAATAAAAATAGAATCTTTTAATTCAAAAACCAAAAATTGTTACGATATTCCAATTAATAGATCTTACACCAATGCTTTCCAGTACATTCACAATATCATAGATCCGCCGTCTTTCAACCCCTACATAGGAATCCAAAACAAACTCATAAATATAAATCGAAATCAGACCCTCAACAAAAAAAAAAAAAATCAAAAATCATATCAGTACCCAATCTCCGAGCAGCATCGTCAAGCCCAATAGTTTCCACACCTTCCCGATCATACAAGCTCAAAAAACTACACCCAATTCACAAAAAC
The DNA here is from genome assembly GCF_900185275.1 of Solanum verrucosum. Lineage (NCBI taxonomy): Eukaryota > Viridiplantae > Streptophyta > Magnoliopsida > Solanales > Solanaceae > Solanum > Solanum verrucosum. The sequence goes on along the minus strand of NW_026020221.1, from coordinate 3,524,946 downwards.
ACAAAAATAATCAGCAAATGTTCAGATTCATTCTCAAAACATCAAATGCATAAAAGGGCAGAGAAAAACCACACACTTTGAACATAAGAGACCAAGTGATTTCTGTTTCCGACAATAAGTAGATCTAGATTCTTTCGAAGGATCTGAAGCTAAAGCCATGATTAAAAAAAAATCTTTCGACGAAACTCCAAACAAACTCAAACAATGTGTTTATACGAAGCTCTTGCAGGAAGAGAGAGAACTTAAATGGAGAAGAAGGAGCCGTTATGAAAGGGTTTGTTGAATTTGGCGGGGTGGAAATAAGCCATTGGAGGGTTTTTGAAAGTTTGAATTTCAGATTCTACAGCGGGAATTTGAGTTTTCTTCCCTAGATGGCCGCGCCTATGTACACTGAATTGACGGTTTTGACCTTGCTGTAGCTTCCGTGGTCCGCGCGCTTGTAGGAGGTTATATTTGGAAATTCACGGGGAACATGAGAAATGGGGAATCTGATGACGACACATGCATAATCACGTGGTTAGATTTGTTTTTTAGTATATAATAGAGCTGCCTACTATTGAGGAAAAATATCTAAAAAGGTTGTTTGGGCGCCGAAGTAATGAAATTTTGGTCACAATTTGTAGATACATTAGAAGAAAATATAATATTTTTGAAAGAAAATTTTTGAACGACCATATGATTAACTAGAATCATTTCTTCTTTAAGATATGTTCATTGTGGTTAAACATTTTTTCTAATGATTTTACAAATTTATGCGTTGCCCGATGACATACATATTCAGAAAAACAAATTTATTTTTATTTGCATGCATAGTTAGAAGTCTAGAAGTAGTATTGGTAAAAATTAGCTATAAATTTAATGTTCCGTGGCTAAGTAAGAATACTTATTGCTACGAGATATCTTTTGATGTGGCTATATTGGTGAACTTAAAATTGCAAAGGTAGCTTTGATTCGAAACTTGTACGCACTAAATAAGTACAAATAATTGATTACAAACACAGTAAATCAAATGAATTTTGGTGGAACTCAAATCTATAAACTTCAAATATACACGGATTTTGTTTTAGTTGGATGTCATTGTCCTTATTGTGTTGCGACTTGCGTATATATCAATATATAACAAGTAGAGATATCTGGTAGAAGCAAAAATGGGAACACTTTTGAGATCGTTGAATGAAATTGTGCACCTCAATTTGCATAATTTGCAACTCCACGTCTCTAAATTTCTCTAGCAAAATCTTGATTACCAGTTAATAGAGGCCATTTAGGAACCGGCTAAAGGTAAATCTTCGAGGACGAAATTCTCTGTCGATAATTTCCCAGCCAGTGGCCTCTAGCAGAGTCTTCTTTACCCCCTCTTCTTCTTCGTCGTCTTCTTGTCAGCACCGGCTGCACCTGCTTTCTTTGGAAACTTCTTCCCTACCTTTGGCTTCTTGCCTGCTGATGCTATTTCAGCTTCTTTCTCCTCTGTTGCTGCTGGTTTCTGCTCTGCTAGCTTTTTCTCTGCTTTTGGTGCCATTGAAAGTGAAATTCGGAATCAAAAAATGGGTTTTAGTATAAAGTAAATAGAAGATTTCTATTTGCTAGCTTACGAATTGATGAGTTTGTGTTGGTTGTAAAGTACACAGTTTTAAGAAAAAGAAGGAACCACATCAGCCTATTGTCTACTAGGATATGGTGCTACTATCTCATCACTGCAAGTTTACATTTTACAGACAGGTTGGTTAGAAACACTCAGCTTAAAAAAATTGCAAAATAAGGCCAAAAGGTATCAGATTAAGAGAACTACTCCAAATAGAACTGAATAAAATTAGATCAAAAATCTATTAATCTGCATTCTCTTATATCATGTTTGTAAGGGCTGTAGTAAATGTAGTGGGGGAGCTAATATATTAGGAGAACCTGTTAGCTTTGAGTATGTAATCATGTAGCGTTTCTAGTCTTTTATAATGATGCTGAAGCCTGAAGCATTAGTTGAGGTTGGATGGGAAAATAGATCTCATCTATCCTACACACATTGCATAAACATCAGGAGTTTTAAGTGCTCTTCGTGTTTCACAAAAATGCCAAAGATTGGCAATTCAAACGTTCTAATGAGTCGCTATATATCCTACAGCTTTTGGTTGTTGAAAGTAATGATCACAGGAGAAGGGAACTGCCTGTCTCTGATCCAAGCACAGCAATCCACTGATGCATAAACTGCATACTTCACGACAAGCTGAAACTAAAAGGCATCTATCCTACAGCAATACAGGCCGACAACCTTATATAAGACGGAGAACTGACTTATCCAACACCTTAAGGAAAATTAGAAAGAAATTGCCATTCCAAATAGATGAAATCATAATAGAAACAATTTTGACTATTATAAAGTTCCGGACTTGAATTGATGCAAGATAGTTAATGATCACAAAAAGATGAACACAAAAGTTTATATCTTTGCGTAGAGTTATATCTCCTTGTTGTTTCAATCAAAGACTGCAATCACAGAAAAGGAGTCCGAAAACGCAAAGAATTTAAAATGCCAGTATGTTCAGCAACTAGTTTCTTTGGGATCAAGCAGATGAAGAGAGCACATATAAAACTTGACACAGAATTAAATTGCCTATTGAACAGTCTCCCCTTTTGGGGGTAAAAACAACATCATCAAAGACGTTCAACAACTTAGAAATTACAAACTCATATTCTTAAACTTAAAACAGCAAAGGTTCAATAAGATTTGCGGGGGAGTTGCTAAGACTTGGGGTAATTCAGTAAATGTATAACCCCACTTTATTTTCTAACCTCCATGTTTCCTTCATCAAGAATATAGGAGGGAAAAATATACCTGTATACAGGTATGTGATTTTATCTGGATGTCACTGCCCTTTCTCTGTGGTGGATATATCAATAACAAGAAGTAATGAATTTATCCTATACAAGTGAAAATGGGAACACTTTGAGATGCCCCTCCTTCAAGTCATGGGTCACAGTCAGAGTATCCTGCTAAATAACACAAGCCCTTATCAATGCCAAGTCTCTGTGCTCGTGAGTTGCTGTATAAAGATAATGGTGTGCTTTTTGACTAATCTCGAACTATTTAAAAATGCCGACAGGCGCATGTCAGATCCTTCCAAAGTTGTGCATTTTTGGAGGATCTACCACGGGTGCAGCAACATGCAACATTTTTGGAAAGTCCGAGCATCATAGATTTTCATCTCAAATTCTTCACATTCATCATACTTATCCACATATTACCACACTCCAAGATTGAATTTCACGAGACGCAACAAACATGCTCGTGAGCTGCTGCATTAAGATAATGGCATGCTTTTTAAGTCATTTTCATCTCAAACTCTTCACATTCATCATGCCCGTCCATGGCATGTGACAAACCCATCTCAGATTTAGAGATTTACTGTTTCATTAGGCTTCAAAAAGGCACTTAGTTTGGTATCATACCTATGCTGTTGTGCTCACAATTTAAAATGACAGGGGAGGCGGCCAGATTTGCTTACCAACCCCAAAATCTCCTTCGCAAAATCTTGATTACCAGTTAGCAAAAGACCATTTAGGACCCGGTTGAAGGTAAATTTTCGAGGAAGAAACCCTCTGTCAACCATTTCTGTCAATAATTTCCCAGCCACTAATAAATCATCTGATTTTTTCCTCACAAACATTGCACTTATCAAGATATTGTATGTATCCAAATTAGGTAAACAATCCCCGGTACTCATCCTCTCAAACACCCTCAGGCTCTTCTCAATTTCCCCTTCATCACAATAGTATCGGATGACAACATTATAAGTCTGAACATTTGGTTCGCACCCATCCTCGTTCATCTTATCCATATACTCCATAGCATTGTCCATTTTTCTGACATGGCACAATCCCCTTATAATGGCATTATAAGTTGTGGCATTCGGCAAATAACCTTTCCTCAACATCTCATTGAAAATTAAAATAGCATTTTCCACACTATCTTTCTTACACATAACTTGTATCAGAGCATTATAAGTTGCAACAGAGGGAAGTATACCAGCCCCCACCATTTCATTGAACAACTTTTGAGCCTTCTCAACCTCACCCGCAACACCAAACCCGTGAACTATAGTAGTGTAAGTCACAACATCAATATCACATTTCCTCTTCTTCATCTGCAAAAAGAATTCCCAAGCTTCCTTAATCTGCCCTGCTCTAAAGAACCCATTAAGCATTATATTATATGTAGTTATGGTTGGATTCAGACCTCTCTCCACCATTTCTTTCAAAATTTCTTGTGCTTTGGGTGTCCTCTTAACTAAACAAAACCCATTCGCAAGTGTATTATAACTAATTGTATCAGCTTTAAACCTGCTCCTGAACATCTTGAACAACTTAAGAGCCATCTCGGCCCGTTTTGATTTGCAAAGCACGTCGAGAAATGCATTGAAAGAATTCAAATCTTGAGGGCAACCATGTTTATGCATAGACAGGAAAACATTCACAGCTTTATCAGCTTTCCCAGCGGAGACATACCTCTCAGTGATGATAGCGAATGTCTTCGGGTTCGGGCCGAGCCGCCGAGATTGCATTCGGGCCACAAGTTTCCACTGGGTCTTGTAATCGCGCATCCGAGCAGCGATGTCAATGGCGTGATCGAAGGCTGTGGCAGAGTGAGTATATGAACGGTGGTGATCGAGGAGGTTGAAAAATTGGAGAGCTTTCGGGCCGTGGTTCCATAGACGCTTTAGTACAGCTTGGACGAGGTCCGGTGTCCATTGCGTGAGGGTGTGAAGGGTATCTGATAATGATTCTGGGCTGGATTGAAGTATGAGGTTGGAGATTACGACGGGGTCCGGTGGTAGCTGTGACGGCGGCGGAAGAGTGGCGAAGTGACTGAGGGTGGGAGAAATGGGATTTAGCGGTACTATGAGGGTTCGGTGCAGATTCAACATTTCACCGTTCTCCGGACTATGGCGCTAAGAACTTAATTACAAAGAAGTGTTAGCTAATAATTTGTATTTTACAGGCTTTTAAATTTGTTAATATAAGTAAAGGATCTTTAAATATATAGATAATCATAATTTTTTAAAATACTTTTTAAATTTGTTAATATGAGAATTGATCTCTGGTCGCTCAAAGTCAATTAACTCAACATTCAATGATTTCATTTTTGGGAAAATTACAAGTTAAGCAAGTATATACTATATTATCTTCGTTCAATTTTAATTGTCATAATTTCTTTTTTTAGAATTAAATAATAATAATTTTGACTAACATTTTACGATGTATTTTTTCATCATATTGATATGCAAAAATTTGAATTTGTTGTACTTTTCGTATAGTTTTTTAATATCTAAATTTTTTGTTTAAAATATTGAATTAATGTAATTTAATTCAACTTTGAAAATTAGTCATATTGATTTTTGAAAAGCGCAACATGACAATTAAAAGTAGACGGAGGGAGTAGCTAATTAGTTATCATAATTATAGTTTTAGTTAATTACCACTCGCGACCAACATTTAGTGATAATTACATGGGTTGGGGTTTCGAGTTTTTATAATTCGAAAATTTATATAATATAATTTGTATAACTTTTGTATATTGTAATTTTGTATAATATAATTTGTATAATTGTTTAAAGTTCAGATGTTTGTATAAATTCGTTATTTTGAGTTTATACAAAAATAACTCAATTATACAAACGTACCCGCGAATTATACAAACTCACATGCGATTTATACAAACCCATGAATTATACAAACGAGACAGCTTAAACTATAGCTACAGCCCGTAAATATACAAATTATAGCTATAGAGCGTGATTAAGTTTATTATGATGGCAATTTGCGAAAATTCCTCTTCATTTTTTCTAGTAGCATGAGTGTCACACTATAATATTATATTGATTTTAAAAATAAAATTATATATATGTATCTATAAAATACATAATTTTAAGAAGAGAACACAGGTTCACATTTTTCATATATATTGCCAATAAGTTTGCCTCGTCTTTAAAACTCAAATATTTTCTATGACATTAATGTGTATAATTAAAGGAAATGACATATTTTATTTGATTAACCTAACTACTTCTTCTATTTCATTTGACCATGTTAACTTGACTCTCCCTTAAAAAAAAATAGAGGTTTATTTTAATAATTAATTTTATTGATTATGTTTTTAAAATCTAAATTTAATTACTACTCTATGTAATCATTTAATGATACATTTCTTTTTTTATAAGTTTGAACAATTAAAATAGAATGTCTATTTTTGATAGTACTTAATAGATGAATAAAAGTACGGGTAATTCTTTTTCAAAAAAAAGCTAAATATATTTGTGAACGTTTTAAAATGGTATGCGTATGTCTTTCGTTATACTTTAAGGTTGTATGTATCCTTACGGTTATATTTTTGGACCACACAATAATTTATTCTATTTTTATTTTTTTTTATCTAGAACTAAATTGTCTTCTCCAAACTATCCATCCTAATATGGTTCCAAAATGAAGCTTTCTGACAAGTAATTGGAAAAGTCCGAACGCCATGAAGATGATAACGTCTTAGAAAGGTCAACATTATCATGAAGACCTACTTTAACGCGAAATGAATTTGTAATTGATAATGTCTTTTGGTGAATTTGCTTTAGGTCAATCCTAAGCTCCTCCAATAAAGGTGACTTGTCTTCAAAACCGTCGAGCCACTTTCATTAACGGTGGTGAATGTGAATTACCGAGTGAAAAATGAAATAAAAGTAGCAGACCCAACAATAAAGGGCATGAAAAGGATCCTAGGATTTGACGGTTGAAATGATGCCATTGGAAGTCGACGTCGATGTGGATAGAGATTTTCGCTTGCTGGATAGAAAAATCACAGATAGGACGTTAAATTACTTATCATTCTAATCAAATTGACTTAATATTTTGAATTATTTTTGTCTCAATAGTGATTGGAGATCTACATACATAAAATTTAGGAATACTTTCTTCAAGAGAGATTGAAACTGGATGGAAATTAAGAAGGATACGAGAAAGACCTTTAATTTGTTGATCAATAGAGAAATTTAGAAGCTTCAAGGCCAAGACAACAAATGCAATGAATGAATATTATTTTGATAAAAAATAAAATAAGACAGAATAAATCATTGAGACGATGCCATATGTCTTTCTGTTAGCTCAAAAGTACGATAATAAGATAATGATATATACAACTTTAAAATATAACAAATGTTGTATTCATACCATTTTTAAAATTCAAAGGTATATTTGATTTTTCTTCATTTTTTTATTAATAAATTTGAATAAAAAGTGTTTAATCAATTTTATTTTTTATAATAAGTTGATATGTTTAATTGAAATATGAAAATTACTAAATGTAAAATACAGACATGTTTAATTTATTTCTAAACAAGTTACAAAATTTTGAAATATAATTTGATGCAGTCAAGAATGGAGTACAAAACCATATTTCATCCAGCGCAGCAGTAGCTACAAGTACAAAAATTTGAAAAAGAAGCTAACCCGCGCAGTCATCTACCACCTCCTCGCCGGCGGCGACCTAAATTTGTCCATTTTACCCCAATTTGCGTTCCAACTCCGGCGAGTCCTTCCTATCTTCGCCGTCAATATAATAGTAGTAGCTTGTATGTAAAAGTTTTACTACTACACAGATCCATCGAATGGGTGTTAAAGAAAACTGCAGAAACGAGCTCCGAGCCGCCGTCCGTCAGCTCAGTGACCGCTGTCTCTACTCAGCCTCCAAATGGTATATCTTCTTTCTCCAAAATAAACCCTAAAAATTTCCCCTTTTTTTTAATCTTAATTGGGATTTTCCATTGGGCACAGGGCGGCAGAACAGTTAGTGGGAATTGAGCAAGACCCAGCAAAGTACACCCCGTCTCACACAAGATTCCAGCGTGGCAGCTCTAGCATCCGTCGCCGGTTCCGCACAGCCACGGAAGCTGCTTTCACTTCAACCCCTGCTGCGGGAGTATCACATGTGGCTACGCCGACTGTACCGGAGGATGACAACGAAGCCATTGACAGCGATTTTTACCTGCTCGCTAAGTCCTACTTCGATTGTCGGGAGTACCGGCGGGCAACACATGTGCTCCGTGATCAGACTGGCAAGAAAGCCGTGTTTTTGCGCTGTTATGCCCTTTTCTTGGTTTGTCTTTTATCATCCTTTTTACCAATTTGTACTTGATTTTAGTTTCTCCTCTTTCATGCTTATCGTTATTGAGTGAAAGCATTAACCTGGTATTTGATTAGCTGTTACTAATACCATTGGGGTGTATTCATGTTATTAGACCAAAAGCTATGACCTTTATCATTTTGTGAATCTGAATTAGTATAACATCTGGAGAATCAGGTGATCTGGTACATCAATACATGTTTAAATGTCCATGACTGGAACCAAATATATGACCCGCAGATGAATTATTAGCAAAGGGATACTTCTAGATGGTTCTAACTAGAGCATTGGCATTGATGAAACTAATAACACTATGCACTGGTAGCTGGCTATATCAAAACGTGTTTAAGTAGTCACCTTTTAGTTAATACATCTTAAGTAATTCATACCACGTGCATGAGAAGATGGTGTGATCCATCTAGGGCATCTCAATTGCGTCTTTCAACATTTAAAGATTCAATTACATTATCAAAGGCACTAAAAGCTCGATCACGTTCCATATGTATTAAATGACTGAGCAAACAAGAGAACGTCATTTTCATCAATAGGAGAAATCTTTTTCCTTGACTGAGTTCTCTAGGTATTCTGTTCTTGAAGATGCAGTTAAGGTCTCCTATGTTTTGTAACTTAAGATGGCAGGTAAAGAAATCAACTCTGCGCCCAAGATAGATTCAAAATGCATAGCTAAATAGCTTTAGGGAAATGGTGTCTGCTCTTCATTATATCTCTTTATTAGTTTCACTTTATTTTGCTTTATCATGTCCTTAAATAGCCAGGAATTGGTCACAGCTTTCAGTGAGCAACTTTAAGGGTTATAATGAAGTTGTGCAGAGATAGCAAGAAACTAATATAATTCCCTTTGGTATTCTGCCAATGATTGTGCCTTTTGGTCTTGTTGTGTTCTTCAAGGTAGCTTTATTATTTATTTAATTGTATAATCTGGTCTATCTCTATTCTGAATTGACCTTCCTTGCGTATCAGCAGAAGGGTTAAAGATGTCAATATGCATGTACATTAAGACGTGTCGAATCTACCAGTTAATTTTTTGTTTTATGAAACACGAAAGGGAAATAATCTTCTCAAAACTGTAAAAATGTAAGAAGTTGATATTTATTGTGGTTGACTTTCTCTCGTGGGAATTCAACACTTGAGATGAGACTTCTCTTCTTACAATTTTTTTCCCACTTAATACTAAGTAACAATCTCAGTTCCATTGCTCACTCAAGCGCTCTATGCATTGAGGTGATTTCTGCTGTTAATATAAAACAAATAAAGAGATTTATTTCTTAAAATCTACGGATAAGGGTCAAATATGCCCCTAAATTATACGAAAATGTCTAAATATACCCCCGTTTGAAGTTTGGCTCACCCGTGCCCTCGCCGTCCAACTTTTCGCATATATATGCCCTTGTAGACGTTAGTTGCTTTGCTGGAAATAACCAGCTCATTATCCCTTTCTTCAAATAACAAATGGAATTGCCACATCCCCTTTTAATTACCACATGGCATTTATATTAAAAAATGAATACACCTCGTTTAAATAGGATATCCGACCTGTAAATCATATCTGACACAAGGTGGCCGGAGTTTGAGCCCCTCCGGCCAGATCTAAAAGGATTAGAACATTTGACATCGGAAACGCAGCTGAACATAGCAACAAAAAGAGCAAAAACAAAGTAAAACAACATCAATTTTAATTAGATTAGAAGCGAAAACTCAAACCTCACCGGAAATGGAGCTCAGAGCTCACAAGAGAGCTATGGTGGAGGCTGTCTCATGGAGTTTTGATCTGGTTCGCCAAACCTTGGAGCTTGGGGTCGTTTGCTGGCTGTTTTGCCAGACTAGTGAGGTGCGTGGGTTGGGGTTTTGTCGGCTGCGTTGTGGGTGGTTTCTGGATCTCGTGGTGGTCGGAGATATTTGGTGGCTGTTTGTCGGAGGTTGTGTGAATCAGTGAGCTCGTTGGAGCTCTATTGTTTGCTCATGGTTAGAGCTCGAAGCTCACTTTAATGGTGTTTTTCTTCTAGGAGAAAGTGATGGGTTTGGTTGGAGATGGCGTTTCTCCGACCAAAGGGATTTGTGTCTTGTTGAACAATTGTAAAAGTTGGTTGCTTGATAGTCTTGTTTAATGACATGGTGTTCGGGTCAGCTTATGTGTACTTTCCCTTTTTTTAGATGATGCAATAGATTTCATTAAAGGCATACCTCTACTATAATCTTCTCCACAATCCTAATCTTTATATAACCCACAATACCTTAATTTGTAACTTCTTTTTACTAATCTCTACAGCCTTTTTCCAACCGACTTAGTCTCTTGTATACACAACAGTATTAACTCTCTTTCTCTTTAAGATGCTTATTAATTATAGAGTTTCTCGTCAGCACCTTTATACTACAATTACCTACTTGAATCTCTCAGGGTAGCTTCTTAATCCATTTGTCAAATAAGATATGGGAACTCTTTTATATCTAGCACCACTTACATGTGTTGATGTGGTGGACTAAATTAAGCACATGCGCTCATAATGTGGGAACTCTTGGTTAGACGCTATCACACTTTGGTCACGATGTCCCTGGTTTATTCAAATCAAAACTCAGGTACTGATGTAGCATGTTTCCAGGTGGCAATGTCCCAATGAGTTCTCTATGTATAAGTTTATTAATAATTAGATGGTTCTTAGGCTGGCAGTCAACTATTGGTAAACTTCACCCTTTTATGTGCTGTCTTTCCAAGAAGTGACTGTTAAGCTTTCGGGTGCTATCTTGTTGTATGTTTACCTGGAATTTACATATGACTTTTCCTTTGTCTTCTTCTCTTATTCCTTTGGCTTATGTTCGAGGATGAAATTGAGGTGCTGGAGCTTTCCTCTTCTTTTCCCCCCACCTATTTTGTGGGTGGTGGTGGTGTTCCTTAGCTTTACTTCAGTCAGTCCTATCTTTGGAGTTGTTAATATTTTCCCTTTCGCTTAGTTAGACGTATAATTCACTGTAAACTATTTTGTCATGGGCCATATTACTCTCCTTTGAGATTCTCATGTTGCTAAAATAGTGGGGTTTTCAATGTACAAGAAAGTGTAAAAATGAATCATCAACCAAAAGAAGAGAATACATATCAGAATAGTGTAAGCACATTGAATTTATCTTTTTCAGTTATATTAGTATGTCACTCCTTACATGACATTTTATAATCTACGTTTTGTTCATTTCCTGAATGATTGACCTTCTCTTTTTTATTCTTTCTTTTTGATAAGGAAATGACAGACCTTCTCATTAAGTGTACCATTCAGGAATGAAATTAGTGTAATGTTTTCTTTCAATCAACTAACATCTGAATGAATTTCCAACTGATCAAACCGTGTCATAGGACTCGAAGCAAAGGGGAGCAATTTTATGGCACACTTTAACTGATTCAGATCATAAATTAACTTAGGGCTTTTCCCTAGAACTCCATCTCTAACCATACCTGGTCACATGCAATGGACAAAAGGAGAGCCGTGATTGGTTCTTGTTGTCTGCATTAGCAGAGAGATAAGGATATACAGGCATCAAATCTTTTTTCTTTTTGGTTCTCAGTTTGTAGCTTTGCTGATAAGCACCTTCCTAATTTTGGTATTCTCTCTAAAATGTCATTGAAGGAGAATATATGTGAAACTTTAGCTCCTTTTTGTTCTCAAACAAATGAATCTTAAATATACTTCCATAAAAGCAAATATAAAGTCAACTAGCTTTATGTCATTTGTTAATATTAAATTGTATCTAATAAGCCTGGTGATAGATGCTTACGATGCTTCTTTATTGTTTCTTTAGGCCGGTGAAAAGCGAAAAGAAGAGGAGATGATAGAACTCGAGGGACCCTTAGGCAAGAGTGATGTTGTGAACCACGAACTGGTTTCTATTGAGCGGGAGTTGTCTGCACTTCGAAAAAATGGAAGCATTGATTCCTTTGGCCTTTACTTGTATGGTCTTGTTCTTAAGCAGAAAGGCAGTGACAATCTTGCTAGGACAGTTCTTGTTGAGTCAGTAAATAGCTACCCCTGGAACTGGAGTGCTTGGTCTGAGCTGCAGTCGTTGTGCACCACAGCTGAGACATTGAACAGTTTAAACCTTAATAACCACTGGATGAAAGACTTCTTTCTAGCCAATGCTTACCAAGAGCTTCGTATGCACAGTGAGTCATTGGTGAAATATGAAAATTTGCAAGGGACTTTCAGTTTTAGCAATTACATCCAGGCCCAGATTGCTAAAGCTCAATACAGTCTTAGAGAATTTGAACAAGTAGAAGTTATATTTGAAGAACTTCTAAGAAATGATCCTTACAGGATTGAAGACATGGATATGTATTCCAATGTGCTATATGCAAAGGAATGTTTTTCAGCCTTAAGTTATCTTGCACATAGGGTATTTTTGACGGATAAATACAGGCCAGAGTCTTGTTGCATTATTGGGAACTATTACAGTTTGAAGGGGCAGCATGAGAAATCTGTAATGTATTTTCGGAGGGCTCTTAAATTGAATAAAAATTATTTATCAGCTTGGACACTTATGGGTCACGAGTATGTAGAGATGAAAAACACTCCAGCAGCAGTTGATGCCTATAGGCGGGCTGTGGACATAAATCCATGTGATTATCGAGCCTGGTATGGATTAGGACAAGCATATGAGATGATGGGGATGCCATTTTATGCTCTTCATTATTTTAAGAAGTCAGTGTTCTTGCAGCCGAGTGATTCTCGATTATGGATTGCAATGGCCCAGTGTTTTGAAACGGAACAGCTTCATATGCTTGAGGAGGCAATAAAATGTTACAGAAGGGCTGCAAATTGTAATGACAGAGAAGCAATTGCACTTCACCAGCTAGCAAAACTGCATGCTGAACTTGGTCGTTCTGAAGAAGCAGCATTTTACTACAAGAAAGATTTGGAGATTATGGAAGCTGAAGAACGGGAAGGTCCTAACCTAGTTGAAGCTTTAATGTTTCTTGCAAGATATTATAAAGCTCAAAAGAGATTTGAAGATGCAGAGGTTTATTGCACCCGCCTTCTAGATTATTCTGGCCCAGTAAGTTTTACCTCCTCTTATTAAATACTTAAAGAGTCAATTTCTCTATGGAAAGTTACAATATGTTCTCTTAATCATTCTCGAAAACAACTCTTTCAGCAGTTTCCCTCATATTGTTTGGTGATTAATGCAGGAAAAGGAAACAGCAAAGAGTCTACTTAGAGGAATAAGATATGAAATGGATGTTGAGCATCTTCCACCCTGATAAGTTTCTTTTTTCCTTTACAAACCTGTGTATGAATTTGGAGGCACCAACTGAACAAACAGCTAAGAAGCTTGGACAGTTCAGTCGAACAGCCAAAAAGTTGGGAATCTAAGCTGGCATCCTCGTTAAATGTTATCTAGTTGTCTTGTTGATTTCATGATCAAAGAAACGTCTCTGTGGTATGAGATATTTCCCTCGTTTGGAATGCCTGGGGAAGAGCTTAGGAGCAAGAGAATGCAGATATAGTGGTGCATCTTAGTTTCTCATATTACATATTGTTCTGTTTTCCAGATTATTTCAAGGACTAGCGCGATGTCCGTATTTTATATAATTGTTGGTATCTTTTCCTTCAATGTGATACATACAGGACAAACTGCATGTTACCGTTTTGCTTAGAGTAGTTGTTTGTACCTTGAGTTTCATTCAGAAAACAACATTTGAACATTTGACAAATGTCTCAATACAAACCGTCACAGAGGAACATATTTTACGGACACATCGATACTGCAATTCATCCAGCACAACAGATTAGTGTGCCAGTCACATTACATTCCAAATCACCATTATAATGATGAAGTTTATGCTAACCAAGTTACAGGTGATTAATTCTTTTGAGGGTCACTGAAGAACCTATTAAGGTTAGGGAAAATTTCTGGTGGCCTACTACGAGCAAACTTTCTGACAGCATGTTCAGCATATTTTTCTCCCTCTTCAAAGTTCTCCAGGATGCCAGCAGCTCTTTTCTCCTTGTTTACCCTGCCCATGTTTATTGAACGAAAAAAGAAGAGTAAGTTCTTGCAAAGATAGTAAATAACTGAATGTTGCTGTGTATATTCAACAATCAATACGTTGTTGAAACAAGTCTGTTAGAATTACGTACGAGGAGTACTACTTGAAACAATTACGTAGTATTATTCTGGGGGACTTGATACCTCATAAGCCTCGGTGTAATTTAACAGATCCTTAACCTGCTACCACATCTGCCTGTCCTAAATGAGGGAATTAAGGCAGGTATAGTCAAGCTGAATGGCTTGATTCTAAGGTGGGTGATAAGCAACAGTATCCGTGTCAAGCCTATTATCTCTTCTCACGAAAAACTTTCCACTTGAAAGTTTTGCAATATAAGTGACCCTGCTTCAAAGCCCCATCTCTGAAATTTTGATATCTAAAACAGAATCCACCTATGATTCAAAGGAGTTCGCGGAAGTGATCGGGTACCCAAAAAGGGGCCTGGACTACTTCTGTCTACACTATTAAAAAGAAATGTAAACTAGTCGTATTTCCAGCTAGAACTAGTGTAACATATACTACTTGCTACAAAGAAATACTACTTATTTAGAGAAAATAAGGATGTATTGAAGGAATATGATATATCGAACCTGACTTCAGGGTTGATACGCATATTACGAACCAATTGAAGTCCACAGATTCCGATTGCAACTCCAACGGCAGCAAACAGTGGATAAACCTACTCGATCATTCATTATGCTTAGAAATTCCTCAAAAAGTTAGAAAACAAATAACAAAGTGCAAGGATAGAAGATACCTCGGGCCTGAGCCAGCGATTAGTAGCCATGGAACAAGAAGAAGAAGTTTGATTACACAGAGGCCGATGAGATGAAGATTGAAGAGGAGGACTGAGTACAATAATGGGAGTAATAAACAACTTTATCTTGTTGTAGAAATTGGGGGAGAAAAAAAATACTATTAAGAAGATGATGTTGATTGGATGAGGGGATCTAACGTTATCATTGCCTAACTCCCAATCGTTAATTGCCACGTTTCAAAACTTGACAAGGACAATTTTAGAACCCACCAACTAGATAAAGGCGGGGGAAATTTAGACAATCATAATGGGCCAAGCTAGCTGTTCATTACAAAGACACGGGCCTAAAACATAATGGCCCAAGAACAAAAACATGGACCTTCTAGTAACTCTACTCTTAACTCTGATTGCTCATTGCAGTACGAAACGATCAAAAATTACAAAAATAAATAAATAAATTGAAAGTCGTTGGTTTTGACACGACTGACAAGCTAATTTAAAAATTGCTAGTTGTGTTTTTTTCCATGAATCATAACCAAAAATAAATAAATTAAATGGCCAAACGATTGTTTAGTCGAGCAGTCAGAAGAAATGGTTGTCAATGGATTCAACCGATTTTTCTGTTTTGAATCTGTGCAAATGGATTGTCCGTTTTGATATTTCCTCTTCACAAAATGACTCTTTTGGCTCCAGGGTTTTCAAATAAACCACATTAGATGCACAAATAAGTTCTAAAGATTCATTGAATTCGAAAATTGCTTAGCATTCACAAATAGATCATACCACCAAATAATAAATATATATCTTACCATAAAGTATGATTCATTTTCCAGACAATTAAAGATCTAAGACAACTATTTCTTGCGCCAAAAAAGATTTTGTTAGTTGGTAACACGGTCGCACCACATAATAAGGGTGGACATGATACAGTATAGTATTGAAAATGTTGGTTTGTAATTTTTTAAAAAAAATATGATATTATAATACAAATTAAATTTAGTATATTTTGACATTTTACGAGATATAGTAAATTAATACTTATGATTTATTTGATTCCGACTTACGTATACTCTGAGTAATAGAGAATTATGACCTCAATTTTCTGAAAACGGCTCAATAGTATGATAAAAACACCATACACATGTCGTATTTTAAAGAAAGTAGAAATTATTTTTGTTAATTAATATTTTTTTTTATATATATAATATTTTTTTTATTTTTTTTTAAAAAAACATATCACTTATCAAGTATCATAATATTAAAATCACAATATCAAAAAGTTCAATTCGATAATTTGATATTTATCAAACCCTCGCTATAATTTGCTAAGTATCATGAAAAATATTTTTCTCACCCCATTAAAAAAGGTAATAGAAAGAATAATTCTTATATTTGGGTTTCACATGATATCAATATCTCGTTCGATTAAAGTTGAATTCGCGACAAGAAGTCCCACGACTCTTTCTAACAAAAATAATTTCGTACTCAAGAGAATTTGAATCTAAAACTTCAATAAAAAAATATCTATTATTCCATGACAACCTTGACAGGTTAATCCTTACACATTTGTTTTCAAGTTTGAAGACTCGCTATCAATTTATGTGGAATAATAGCAACAAAAGTCGTAGAAGCAGTAACATTAATGTTGATTGGTCTTTTAACTTGTAATGTCAATCACCCTGCTGACAACAGAACCTAGCAAAATTGTAGGACTAGGAAAATACTGTTCTTTTTCCTTTTTTACCTTTGTTTTTAATTTACGTTACACATTTTTTTTTAATCCATTTAGAAAAAAAAATTACCTTTTTAAATTGAAAAACAATTCAACTTTTGATATTATTATATTTTAATTGAAATAATTAATCATCAAACAAAAAAATATTTTATCTAATCATTTTATTTAATTAAAAAAAACTTTGTGTAATATTAAAATGTACTTAGTTAGGAGTAAAAAGTGATTACTTTGTGAGTACGGAACGTGCAAAGGTGATTTACTTGGGATTCCGCGATTTTCAGGCGAATCTCAACAAATAGAATCCAAAGTTTACTTAATTGGAAAAAGGTCACTTTTCTGTTTATGAGATTTGATGGAAGATCAAAAAGATTTAGTTTGGCTGTCTGTCTAGTCTACTCCACTCCCATCCTATCTCTCCCTGCTACTTGGAGCTCTTTTTTTTTTTTTTTTATTCATATCATATCCTTCTCTTTTCAAATCCTTCGATAATTGGTTAGAGTTATAGATGTGTTGATAATATAGAAAATAAATATTCATATTTTCTTTTTTTTAACAATTGTCATAAGATAAATGGTTAAATAACCGTGAAGAAATATTAAAAAAGATGAATTATGAATAAAGTTATATACAAGATAAAGTGAAAGTGGTTATTATTTGAAACAAGATCAGAAAAGCACAAGTATGAAATAATACAAACATGTGAAGAAGAGAATTTAAAAGGATTACGATACTGTATTAATTTAGAATCTAATTAAACTAAAATTAAAAAGGATTACGATACTGTATTAATTGAAATTTGATCTGTTTGTTGGAGTATAGTAGCAATATTTTAGTACAAATAAGATTTCTTGGGAAAAGAGGAGATTGGAGGTGACTGTTAAATCAATTTTTGAAGATTTTGGGTGCAAATATAGACTTTGTCCAAATACTGGAGGCGCCTTTACTCCCTTTGGACGCCGCCTATTTGTCAAACACTTTCACTATGACTTTTAGTCAACCATTTGTGAATAAACACTTTTTTTATAAAAAAAATTATGAGTAGTGCTAAATGGCAAGACACTTTTTTGGCATGAATTGGCAAGACACGACGTAATGACCAAATAACCCTTAGGTGACAAAACCACTTGTGGGTTTCCCTCCAAAATACAAAACCACTCTTTGACTTCTTCTTTCTTATTTTCTCTCTCTCTTACTTTACTCATTTTTTTTTCTTTACTTCACTCATTAGTTTTATTTTATTTTTGTTGTTAGATTTATATAATTTTAATAAGATGGATCCAAATAGTCAATTAAACGACGTATTGAATAATGTTTTGGGTTTAGATGAGGATGATAGTTTGTTGTCCCAAAATCATGAAGATTTTGATGGTGCATACGATAGGCTTGAAAAAAAAAATTAAAAAAATCTCGTGACCTATAGACTTAAAAAAAAAAACTAAAAAATACCTAAAATTGGGGACCTAAACTTATATGACATATAGACTATTTGTTTAAGTTTTAACTATTTGCGCTGCAATAGCATTCATTCATAATTACGAAAGGAAATGTATATACTCTCTTTCATAGTAGTTGTTTATTGAATATCACTAGTAAATTTAAAATGAGATATTGTCAATAAATATAGTCTAATAACTATTAAATGTGAAGATAATTTGATCAAAGGTTGACATGTACCATAATTAATTGTATTACCCAATTAAAACTTGATCATGCATATATAATCGCATTCAAATAACTTGTATTTGTGAGATAGCATAACTCATGTAATACTATATCCATTACATTTATTTTCATCATAATGATTCGACTTATAATAATGAAAAATCTTCAATTTTTGTGAAACAATCCAAATATAAACTTTTACAATCTTATTTACCAAATAAAATGAATTTTAAAATTATTTAAATCATAAAAGTTTCAAATAGTCTAATTATTTTAAAAGACCTAAAATTGGAACATAACCTAGATTCGAACTCGTGGCCTATAGACTATTCGTTTAAGCTTTAACCATTTGTGTTGCAATATCATTCGTTCATAATTACGAAAGGAAATTTATTGACTCTCTTTCATATCAATTGTTTAATGGATATCACTAGAAAATTTAAAATGTGATATTATCAATAAATATACTCTAATAACCCATAATACGCGAAGATAAATTGATCAAAAATTGACATGTACCATAACTAATTGTATTATCCGGTATTGATCATGCTTATATAATCGCATTCAACTGACTTGTATTTGTGAGAGAGCATAACTCATATAATACTATATCTATTACATTTATTTCATCATAATGATTCGACTTATAATAGTGAAAAATCTTAATTTTTGTGAAACAATTCAAATATAAACTTTTACAATCATATTTACCACAAAGTAATATAAAATTAAAAATTATTTAAGTACTAATAGACATTGATTTTTTAGGATAAATTTTTATATTCTATTATTTTATTAATAAATGGTCCGTAATGATTTTACGTATAACCCTCTTCAAAACAGAAAAAAAAAATTGTTCTCTTTGTTAGTATTCATGTGTTTCTCTTTATAATAATCAAATTTTATTGCATTTACTTTGTAGTTTAATTTTTAGTTTAATTTTGATAATGTTGATAGTGCTTTTTCTTGTTGATATGACTCGTAATTTATTGATTATTTTTATTTAAATCAAATATTAACAAGACATCTTAATATATCGTTGTTAAATAATAAAATCATTGAAAATAATTTATCATATTTCTTTAAAATGATTAAATTCTTAGATAATGTGTAATTTGTTTTTTTTTTAAGGATCCTATATAGATGTACCTTATAAAAATTTTATAGTATCGTATATTTTTGAGAAGTCCACAAAAATTAAATAGCAAGAAAAATAAAAAAGGTTAAAGTGATGAAAAATTTCACCTAGCTTGAATATCAAGAATAAAATATCGTATAAATTGACGGAAAGAATATGTATTTGTATAGATATTTATGGATGCTTTCCGTTTTTTTAAGTTCATGAAATTAGTATAAAAACTTATGTAATTATTTATCAAAAACATTGATGCTCTTTCCGTTATATTTCTTTTTGAAATTAGTATCAAAATTTATGCTATTTTTTTTTTACAAATTTCGTAAGAAATTATAAATAAAATGATTGCTTTACTAATTTACATTTAATTTTAAAATTTATAAATTTTATTTACACTTACAAAAAGAAGAAAAATGTTATAATAAAAAAATTGTAATTAATTATATTTTGTAAATTAACAAATAATTTTATCTAACTATTTTTAGTAATATAAATAATTAATTTAAAATGTTAGAAATTGAACGAATATTTTCTTTTTGGATTTCATATTTTTATATTTTCCATGAATAAAATTATACAACTATGGAAGTAGAGAAATTTGAAACATTAATTTGAAAAGAAAAGTCAAAGAAAAAGATGTAGATAAAAAGTAGGAAAGAGGAAAAAAAACGTTCAAGAAGAGCGAGAAAATCATTTTCTGAAATGGGACCCAACATTTTCCACGTGGCACAATATAAGTAGAGCCAATGGTCAGCCACCTCTTGGAAAGTGTGACTGAAAAGTGGTTTTACTTTTTAAGAATAGTAATTTTACTTTTGAGGGTAATTTGGGTACAAGAAATTATTGAAATTACCCAATCACCCTCAACTTCTCACACAAATTTCGAAATAAACAACATTTTTGTTCCTCGTGCCATTTCGTGACAAATTGGTGTCTTGCCATTTATATTTTCCGAAAAATTATATCCTCGTCAATGAGGTAAAAGTTTACTGAGCTATTAAGATTTTCTTATAAATACCGTACTCATATATCCCCTCTTTCTAAAAACTACATTTAATTTTCTAACAAAGTCTACTAAAATAATTGTATATTGACCGAGCAGAATATTTAAAGTCTGATTAGATTTAGATTCACGTGAAGTAGAGTCAATTTTTGAGGACTATACTATCAATGTGATTTTTTCCCCATGTTTGTATAGGTTAGCTAACTTCTTATTTTGCTGCTCCCTCCGTCTCATTTTTTATGTCATATTTACTTTGCACTTGCATTAAAAAATGATATAGCTTTATCCTTCTATCCTTATTTAATGTTTTCTTAAGTCAACTTTATAATAAATGATGAGTACATTTTCAAGATTAATTAACTAATCTATCAAGAGTATAATAGGTAAAATATGGTAATTTATGCATAAACTTTATAAAATGACAAGTATTATGGTCCAACTATTTATAGAAAGGGATGACATATAAAATGAGACGGATGAAGTGCATTTTAAATTAAATTAAACTATTTAGGATTTTATCTTCCTGTCCAAAAAAAGAATCGTTGATTCGATTGTGTTTGTCATCTTCCCCATGGCAAAAAATGCATAATATTTTTTTAATGATTCATTAGAGCACAATGAACGCCAAGTGGTAGGTTCAAACTTCGAATTGTTAATAATTCTCCAATAGTAGAATTAATATTTTTTTAAGTGTATAGGAGCTTTGACAAAATCTGAGTATCTTTTCTTTGATTTGGTGGGTTGTGTTTGTTAAATAATCATTAAATTCATTGTTAAATTTTATCACTGTATGCCGTATAAATTTTCAAAACATGTTAATAAAGCAAATTGACCAATATCCTATAGGAAAACACCTAAACAACAAACCATACAAGTGGGAGACAATATAGTTGGCCAAAATTTTGACATGCACATGATATTTTAGCTCTGTCGTAAATTTTGAATGAGATTTTGATAATTCGATATTTATATTTTAAAAATGATGATTTCAAAAATTTGAAATTTGAAATTTTAACCTCAAAATTTATGATCAAATAAAAGAGAAAATTATGTGTCTTTTATATGCATATTTATCACTAAACATGATTCATTGATAATATAGCATATATTAATATAAAATAACGTCAATCTACTTATATAATTTAATTAATGTCCTTTAATGCAAACGTTAGGTTTTATATACGTTTGTCCTTTAGTCCACCAGTTTCTTGCCGTTTCATGCATTATTACACACCCTTTCACCTTTCCAAATTCCAACCCTTCTTCCAATTTGTAGAATTAATTAATTAAAATTAAGGGTAATCACATTTGACTCAACTATTTTTTTTCAATAGAAAAAATACAGTATCATTTAATATAGTATTCGATAGTTAAGTATTTACGTACATTTATCCTTCACTTGTTTCTTATTATTTCTGAAGTTCCCAAATAAGAAGTTGAAATATATACAAAATTCATAATTTTCTTAACATTATACCGTTAGTGGCCATTTATTGTATTAAATTGGAGATTAAAAGATATTTAAATTATCTTGTGGACCAAATTAACATTCATAAAGTAAAATTATATTCTTTGTTTTCCCCCTCAACTTTGAATAATTACAACGTGTTCCAATTTAAAATCACAATCTAATAGTTTTTCTTTTATCTAACACTACTAATAATGTGAACTCATATAACTTCTTTCCGTTCCTATATTGCTTTTCAATTAATATACAACAATAATTTAATTTACCGTCAAATATTTGTTAATATTTCATAAACGATATACATACATATATACCCATTTAAAAGGAAGATTTGGATGAACCATATTTAGATACTATGGAACACATCATGTCCATCATTAAGCAGTAGATCAGAAATTTAGATTAATCAAAGTAAAAGATAAAAAAAATATTACCCTGGCTTAAAATTTACTGTATTACTTTTATTGAGAAGAAAATATACAGAGGGTCAAAGGAAGTGACAACACAGGGGTCAAAGTTAGTGACCACAAACAGTGTTCATGGCACCTGGCCCCACTAACAAGCACGACACTACCCACATTGGCTATTAGGAATATTTCTATAATCATATATTGTTTTCGTTTTAATTTATGTGATATTTTAACTTGCCATAATTATTATATTTTGAAATGGTGAGTAAGATCATTTTATTCTAAAAGGATATATTTTATTAATATTGAATACATGAGGAGAATAATTTTATTAAAGACACATTGTATTCAATAGGCTCGATTTTCTTCTTTTCAATACTATTTTATACTCCCTCCGTCCCTTTTTAGTTGTCCACTTTAGAAATGACACACAGATTAAGGCAACAATGATTAGCACAATGAAGTTACAATTTTACCCTTATGACAACTTTTCACTTCAAAATTACAACCACTTATTTGAATTAAAGTAAAATAAATTGGAGGGAAACAACATACACTTTTACAATTTTCAAGAAGTGTAAATAAGGGTATAATAGGAAAAAATTTGTTGTCCTTTCTTGATTTGTCAAAATGGACAAGTAAATAGGGACATCTAAAAAAGGAAATATGGACAAGTAAAAAGGAACGGAGGGAATAGTAGATAATATTTTCTTTATTGGTTTTAGGAATATTATTTAATACATATTAACAACATTTACTTGCATTGTCACAGATAAAGTTTGGTCGAAAAAAATTAAAAAGAAAAATGTATCACACGAACTAACGAAGAGCACTTTAGAGAGAAGGTGAACAGTAAACAGTATGTTTTGTTTGGAGTAAAAAGCAAAACAGCCCCACCTATCGATCGAAGTTAATAATAATAATAGCGTCAGATACATAGGGGACAAGTGGGATAATGCGGTGTAGATTTTCTAAGATCTTTCAGTATCTCTTCTTCAGTCTCTAAAGTAGATTTCTTCCTTTACTATCTATCTCCCCCACATGACCCAACACAACTAGTTGAAATCTCCTTTATTCCCTTTTATATATATTCCGCTTTACTTCTATACTATTTATTTGAAACAGAAATACAGAGCACCATTTGGAAACAGAGATATAAAAGACCCATTTTTGGTAATACAAGTGATGGAAATGGCACAAGAGTTGCATGTTCTGGCTGTTGATGATAGTCATGTTGATCGGAAAGTTATTGAGCGATTGTTGAAGATTTCTTGCTGTAAAGGTTGCTTCTTTTTTCTTGTTTTCTGTCAGTTGAAATAGACTCTGTTTTTTCTGTTTACTAGATATTTGTTGAAATGTCTGTTAATGGGGTTGTTTTTTGCTTTTGCAGTTACGGCAGTGGAAAGTGGAACGAGGGCTTTGCAGTATTTGGGGTTGGATGGAGAGAAGAGTTCTATGGGGATCGATGTCAGTATAAGCACTTTTCTGTTTAACTTGTTAAAAATGAGACCTTTTGGTTGCATGTTAAAGTTTTTATGGAAATAGACAGATTGTGTTTTCTATTTATATTGCATGAGTTGAAAATGTGTTCATCAAATCTTGATTAGCTAGAAATTCCTTTTCTTGATTTGATGGTTTTACTTTTGTGAGAGTATGTTGTAAAGGAATTTGGGAATTTTTTTGGTTTCAGGGTTTGAAGGTAAATCTGATACTGACGGACTATTCTATGCCTGGGATGACTGGCTATGAACTTCTCAAAAAAATCAAGGTTAGTTGAGGATGGGATTTGTTTTGTTTCAATTCATGTCTCTTTCGGTCTATATTTTTTGTTGTAACTAGTTATCATTAACTGTGAATGACGCTTTCATTCTTGTTGAACAGGAATCATCGGTGTTGAGCAAGATCCCCGTTGTTATTATGTCATCTGAAAAGATTTTACCTCGCATTGATAGGTATATCCTCTTTTGACCATCAATTGTTTTCTTCATTTGCTCTGGTTTTGTTTAATACATATGATCCTGCATCGAATAGACAAACAAAATGTTACACTTCAATACATTGTAGAATCATTTCGCCATAGGGCAGATTTAAGGCAAATTCAACTAAACTCGATCGATACGTACATATGAAGAACATTTTGCATTTGTATTTTTGTGCAAGACTGGTACTAATCCTATTTACTATAATTCCTTAATCTGTATCTGCCTCTTAAAGTATTTGGCCATATTATACTCTTTGTCTAAATAAACTCTCTAGAATTGAGGACTATTGAATTGAAGTCGAAAAAAGTTCTTGCGGAGCTTACATCTGTAACAGTTCAAGTAACCATATGTTGCTTCATAAGTAGTATGTAATTGCCTGTTAGTTGAAGAAACTGTTGGTTATGGTATATATCTCACAGTTACTGAATTTAAAGTTGGTCATCTAATTAAATAGATGTTTGGAGGAAGGTGCTGAAGAATTTCTCCTGAAGCCTGTTAAGCTGTCTGATGTTAAACGTCTACGAGACTTCATCCTGAGAGGCGAAGGGGATGACAACAAAGAAACAGAGAAGAATATCAAACAAGTATGTTCTAGAAAAAGAAAATTTCTAGACGATTCAACCACACAATCAATGCTATCTGCTGTAGTTACAGTCCATGACATTGAGTCGTCATCACCAGAATCTTCAGCATCATCAGAATCTCAACAGCCTTTGTCAAAGCAATCCAAGATTGGATAGCGCAGGATATAGAAGATATGACCCAGATACATAATTTTTTGCTGTCTAATTGAGCTAGTAGTTGTTGCTGTTGTTACCATTTTGCTAGCGTCATCTTTTGACATCTTGTGTGTACCTTCTTTTGTGAGTATACTTGTACATGTTTAGCTCTCCATTTTGGACCCTTTTATGAGCTCTGTAGAAATAGATTTTTTAGTCCAAATGATTTCTTGTTTTTTTTTGTATTCAACGAGGATATTGACATTTTAGCTTAGCTCAATGGCTCTGCTTTCTTAGCAACCAAATCTTGTTCGTTGTCCACTTTTATGTATGCATTTTGGTTGTTTTGTTACGTTTGAGGCGTCTACTAAATTCAATTTTTGCCACTTAAGGGGTCGTTTGGTAGTATATAAAAATAATATCCAATAGAGTATATTAGTAATGCAAGTATTATTGTATGTGTATTAGTTATGTATAGATTATTTCTTATGCATTGTTTGGTTTGGTGTATTAATAGTAGTATACATTGTATAAAAATATTCTTCACAATTATGGTGGAAAAGATATTAAAGTACTTTTGAAGGGTAATTGTGTCTTTAATCATATAAATACATGTATTAAATCATTTGCATTACTAATACCAAAAAATCTATGGTATTAGTAATACACAACTTTAATACACAATAAGTTAATACATATCACGAAAATATGCACCAAAAAAGGGATTACTAATACATATAATTAATGCATGTAATAGTTTTGCTAATACACTACCAAACGACCCCTAAAGTATAGTGTTGGTATTTTTCACATAATTAAGTTCAAATTGAATTCTTACTGTTATAGTCTCTTTTCCTGATTTCTCCAATGTATAAAATATGTTCATAAAAAGTATTTTCAAAGACTGCCTTTTTTTTAAATAGGCAAAAAGGTCGGATAGAAACTTCTTGGTAGGTGAAGTTTTAAACATGAAAACTTAAACACAATTTTAAGTTGAATTTAGCATGGTTACATCGTTGTTATTAAGGAGTAACTGATAAGTTGACTCAAATTCCCTCTGTCCCTAATTACTTGTTCACTTTTGAATTGACACATCTATAAAGAAAATAATTAATGACGTAGTGAGTTTACCATTTTACCCCTATTAATTATGAAGTAGATGAAAAGTTCTACATTTTTCAAAATAATTAGTCATTTAATTAAGGGTATAATAGGTAAAAAAAAATTGTCCTTTCTTGATTTGTCAAAATGGACTAGTAATTAGGGATAACTATAAAAGAAAAAGTGAATAAGTAATTAGGGACAGAGAGAGTATTATATTGACGTAATGTAATTAATTCATATTTATATTGCCGAGGAAGTATTGTGTTGTATTACTTAAGTGCGATGCTAAATTTGCAAATATTTAACTATGGAAACTGTAGTCGTTTAGGTAACAATTAATGAACTATAGGCTATAGCCTATAGGGGAATAAAAGAAGAAGAAAATTAATAATTAGAATATAAGGGGTCGTTTGGTGCGATGGACAAAAGGATTTAATCCAGAGATAATTTTTAAGTGGTCATTAATCTATTGTTTGGTTGTCAAGGGTGAGATAACTTATCCCAGGATTAATAATTAGTCCTGGGATAAGTTATCCCTTCCTGGGGGTGGGATAGTAATCCCAGGATAACTTATACTGGGATTAAGTAGGTAAAATAACAAAAATATCCTCCTTAAACCCCACTTTTATACACCACTTTATATTCATGTTTATTAACATAGTTTTTAACAACATTTATAATAAGATTCACAACCTTAATTATTTCTTATTCTTTTGATAATATATTTTTCTATTAAAAAATTATATTTTATAAATATAATTTTTATTTATGAATATAATATAAGTTGAAATTATTTGCCTAATTCTTAATGCTATTTATATTTTGATTTCTCTCAAAATGTTCACTCCACTATTAAATTGTGTATTTTTAATTAGATAGTTTATTACTCACTTAAAAATTATATTTATATATCAATTAAAATATAGATAACTTTAATAATAGAATTTCTTTTACTTTGAATAAACTTAAAATGGAAGTTTTATTTTTAAGCTAAATAAGATGAATGTTTTATTTTTAAATTAATTAAGATGGAAATTTATTTTTAAGCTAAATAAGATTGAAATTTTATATTTAAGCTAAACAAGATGAAAGTTTCATTTTAAAGTTAAATAAGATGAAAGTTTAATTTTAAAAATACACGGCACAATCATGTAAATGCACACCCAAAAATATTTAAGCTAAATAAGATGGAAAAATTTATTTTTAAGAATGAATAACTAAAACTTACAAAGAAAATGTAAAAAACTAAATAAGATGAAGGGTATTTTTGTAAACAAACAACTTATTCTTAGAAATTATGCCATGAATATAAGTTTGAATATGACAAACCAAACAAGCAACAAAAATTAATCTCAGCATAACTTATCACAGTATAACTTATCCCAACATAACTAATCCCAGCATAACTTGTATTCAAACCAAACGACCCTAAAAATTTAGTGGTGTTCGGACAACGGAGCTGCACACCTACTGCTTTAAATAACATTAATTAAAATTTTGAAAAAGGAAAAATGTGGTCCTATGGACTATTAACTCTTACATTGCTCGATAATACACTATAATTATTATTACGTTTAGTCCCCCTAAAACAATAGAATTATTTTTCTCTGTCCGTAGGAGCCAATAAATCAGCACCACATATTTAATTAAAATTCCACATAAACCATCTCATAATTTCATTAAGTGGAGCAACATTATTTTAAACGTAAAGAACAATTGGGATATAATAGATGAAAAAAGGTATTTTTAACCTGAAAATTCACGTTAAGAGCAATTTGAATCTAATAGGTAAGTAAAAGAAGTATACATGCAAGTCATCATCAATATATTAAACATTTTTTAAAAATCTTTTCCATTAAAAGATTGGAACTATAACAGCTAAGTTGTAAACTCTAATAGAAAATCTTAGTCTGTTTACTATGGATCCTTGAAATTGATTTGAATTTTTTTCAAAATATAGTCTATCGTTTATGTCAAATGTACCAAAACGTCATTTAATTCAGTAGTCTTAAACATGCTAATTTATAAATAGTCGATAAAAAAAATGGACTAAAAAGAAAATAGGACAAACAAATTAAAATGGGGAACTTCCTCTGTCCAAATATATATGATACATTTTGAATTGACACGAAATTTAAGAAGATTAAAAAAACATTTAAAACTTATCGTCTAAATTAAGTTATAGATATTTATGTAGCTAAAAAATCATTTTATTAAGAATAAAATTGGTATTTAAAAGTTAATTATCACTGAATATAAAAATATGTCATTTTTTTAAACTAAAAAAAAACCCAAGTCATAAAAATTAGAACAGGAAGATTACTAGAGTATTCTGTTTGAAACTAATAAATTGAGTATTTAATGAAGTGTAACGTACCTTTCCTCTTTCATCTACGATGGTGGAGGAATATTTAGGTCATTTTGGTAGTGGTCCAAAATTTTGAAATTGATTAGTGTCTACAAATATGGCCTCCTCATGCCAACTTTTATGTCAAATTAATAAACGCCTACATAGAGTAGTTAGAAAAATGTAAAAAAAACAACTTAAACTGCCCAAAAATAACTCTAGAAATACTTTACAACGGCACAAGTTCAAAAAAAAAAGAGAGGGTTCGAAACATTGTTGTCACTTGCCTGCTGACAATTAATTACCTTTAAGTTGGTTTTCCCTCTCGAAATATATCTCAATTTGAAATCCGATTAATGTCAAAATTATACAATGATGACAACTAATTGGATAAAATAAAGAAGAAAACGACATTTTCCTTATAAAAAGGGAATAACATCATAATCTTCTATTTGTTTGTTGAAAATGTAGTATCACATTGACACAGATGTCCTCTTTTACAATAAAAGAGTATATGACTAGGTAAAACTTTTCTTATACCAACCGTCTGACTACAACACACAAAATACAAAAATTTCAAAGTTGCCAAAACTTACTCAGTTCCACTAAACCCCCAAGGCTAGCTTTCTTGATTTTTAGACTTGTTCAATCCGCCTGAATTTGGCGTTGGAGGGTTAATGACTCGCTCATTTATAACAAATTCAATTCATATAAAAGTTAGGTTGATATATAACTCAACCCATTTCAGCTTTGGATGAATCAATTACTCGCCCATTTTGACCCATATCATTTCAGCAGCCCTAGTAACCTTTGAGCATGTCAATTATTCGTCCCATTTTGATCTCCCATTTAACACCTCTGCAGCTAGACAAAAACAATAAAGTCATTTCTACCAAAGGACTTGCAAGGTTTAAAGACAGCCAACTAACAGCAACAACCTACTTTGAAACTGTCAAGCAGCCAAAGATGATAACAAAATGAATATGTCATTGTAAAATATAAACAAGAAGAAACTCTTTCCTTCACTTTGATCAGACAATGGTCTACTTCTTTCCTCTGTCAACAGCAGCTTGATTGATCATATGTATACCAGTTCTTTCACTGATTAGTTTTATCTACTCACTTTTTGGCTGTAATGAATACACCGGGGCCACCTCCAACAAATTCATCTCAGAATCAGGTAGTTCTGAAGGCTGTTATAGCTGCAGTTCTATCTACTTTGGTGGTTGCTGGCATACTATTTTATTTCTTCTACAGATATTATGTAATTCGTCGATGGAAGAAAAACAAGTTGAGTTCAAGTTTTCATAGAGAAGTGCCTCATCAAGAATTCCAGCAAACTGGGGCTTTAAAAGGGTTGATAGTTGATGAAAACGGGCTTGATGTTATATATTTGAGAAGATTCGATGGTAGCCAACTAGGAAGTTGTTTTTCTAAGATTTGGGTGAATCGTATGGATGAGGATGAGGATGAGGAGGAAGAGAAGAGAATTGATAGCGGACAAGAGCAATCAGTTTCAAGTGATCACATTCAAGAAATGCCTTTACTGCAAAATTGTAGCAATGTAGGTAGCTATGAGAATAAAGAGGCAGTTACTGCATCACAGCAAACAACTAACTCACTCTTTGCAGCAAGCAGATCTTCAAAACAGCCATCAACCTCATTACAGTTTCAACAAAAGGAAATCATTCCGCCTCAGCCAGAAACACCGTCTCAACTAGCACTTGTCTCGAGTCAAAATCCGCCTCAGCCACCGATACCTCCACCAGCTCCACCACCTCCTCCGCCTCAGCCACCAATACCTCCACCAGCACCACCACCTCCTCCGCCTCCCCTTCCAATGAAGAGGATTGCCAAAGCACCAACACCACCTAATGCAGGAAAGATAAAATCGTCTCCACCACCCCCACCAAAGGGTGGTGGTTTAAGTTCATTGATAAAACCACCTATTGCACCAAGAGGGAAAGGGAGCAGGAAAGATAAAGCAGAAGCTCAAAACGAAGAGAAGTCAAACGAAAACGGTGAAACTCAAGTCAAATTGAGGCCACTGCACTGGGATAAAGTCGTTGCTAATGCTGATCATTCTATGGTCTGGGATGAAATTAACAATGGATCTTTCCGGTAAGTGCACCTTGGCATGTAAAATTGTGTCCCTTTAGTGCAGTTAGTGCCTATTTTGAGTCCAACTAATAAATTGCATTTGAATGCACATTTCAGATTTGAAGATGACCTGATGGAAGTTCTTTTTGGATACAATGTCACTTCCAATAGAACCCCTGAAGGAAATAGGGCGACAACAAGTTCAGGCACTTCTAAGTTGGCTCGACCAACTCAAATGTTTATCCTCGATCCTAGGAAGTCACAGAACACAGCAATTGTGCTAAAGTCTCTTTCTGTCTCTCGCAAAGAAATTCTTGATGCCCTGACGGAGGGCCAAGGACTCAGTGTTGACACTCTAGAAAAACTAACCAAGATTCGCCCAACTGAAGAAGAAACGTCAAAAATCCTTCAATTTGATGGTAACACAAGAAAACTTGCTGACGCGGAGTCTTTCCTCTACCAAATGCTGAAAGCTGTTCCTTCTGCATTTAAACGTTTCAACGCGATGCTTTTCAGATCAAACTATGATCCAGAAATTCTTAACCTCAAGGAGAATCTGCAAACAATTGAGCTGGGTTGTAAGGAATTGAGAACAAGTAGAATTTTCATAAGACTTCTGGAAGCGATTCTTAAGGCTGGCAATCGGATGAATGCAGGAACGGCTAGAGGAAATGCTCAGGGATTCAACCTTAGTGCTTTACAAAAACTATCATATGTGAAAAGCAATGATGGAAAGACTACTCTGCTTCATTTTGTAGTCGAACAAGTCATCTGTTCTGAAGGTAAACGTTGCCTTATCAATAAAGGTCACAAGGATGATTCCGATAGAAAAACGGAAAAAGTAGAGAAAGATACTGAGCACCTAACACTAGGTTTACCAGTATTGCAAGGGTTAAGTTCCGAATTCTCTAATGTAAAGAAAGCAGCTACCATAGACTGCGATAGTTTCATCAATACATGTTCCACTCTTACAACACGGGTAAATGACGTTCAGCAGCTCATAACGTGTTGTGGAATTGCTGAAAAGGATCAATTTGTAAAAGAGACTAAAGGTTTTCTAGAGGAATGTGAAGAGGAACTCAAGGTGATCAGAGAAGAACAAACAAGAGTCATGGAACTTGTCAAGAGAACGACAGAGTATTACCAAGCAGGAACTTCGAAGGAAAAAGGCACAGAGTCACTTCAGTTGTTTGCATTTGTGAAAGACTTTCTCGACATGGTTGACAAGGTGTGTGTTGATATCACAAAGAAAGTACAGAAGAAGAGTGCAGCAACTGTAGAGTCATCACCACCCCGATCACCAAGACCAATAACTCCTGTGAGGTTCCATAACTTGAGAACATACTTTACACCAGAAATAGTAAGTAGTGAATCTGAGAATGATTTCTGATGGAACTTCATTACTCATATTACTTCACTTTTAGAATAGTAGTTTGTCCAAATTTATTACTGCTAAACTTGCCATTTATTCATATTTGGAATATCACATTAATATACCGGTCTACCTGCTCCTTCCCATCTTACTTCAGGCAGGTAGAGGCACTTTATACCATATGTTGTTCAGGCACTAGGATCAGGTAAAGAGCAATGTTCTCTACAATGATTCTTCTCAACTTGAGGAGTGACTCTAGAGCTTCAGGGACACTGAAGAAGACTAGAATTTCAGACTTCATCAAGGGTGTGTTTGGTATGAAGGAAAACATTATCTAGAGAAGTTTTTCCAATTTTCCCATGTTTGGTTGGTCAAATAATTTCTCAAAAATAACTTCCCTAATGAAGGTAAATAACCCACTTATTTTCCAGAATACATTTTCCTCCATACCAAACACACCCCAGAAGTCGTATGAAGAGTGAATGTTTCTTAAAGGTCCCTATGGATACTCAAACTGAAGGAGGCATACTGCAGATCCTTCAATTACTGTAATCTCATTAGTCACTTCCAGTAACTTTTTAGTTCCTTCTATCCCTTCTTACTTGTTAACTAACCCATCCCAGGCACAACCGGATCTCCAGCAAAATCTAGAAAAAACAAATAAAACTTAAAAATAGGAATACGAGACAAAAACATCAAAGTATGCATATCCTACATATCGTCCAGCACACTCGAAGCTGGTGGCTGACGACCAATCCCAGCTTGTTTAAAAGTGCTTTTTGCAATGATTTTCTTCAACCAAACATCATTAGGGATTTTTTTCAATTTCTTTTACTAAAATTACAAAAAAAAGGAGTTTAGCCTAATTTTCAAAACAAATGCCATTTTAAAGAAGGGAAAACATACTTCCACATATTTCAATTTACATGTCACTTTTTGTTTATCATATCAAATATTTTATTGGAATTCTGCACTTGCCTTTCGTTGAGACAGACCCCTAATATTCCGAAATGATTAGACATGGTCAAAATATCATATGAGAATGACACCCAGAAATGATTATTAATTGTTTAAAGTCTCATGAGACTAACATCTTGATGGTAAAGACGCTAGTAATAAGTTTTGCAAGTTCACATTTCTGGTATTACTCCCCGACCTTTCACAAATACCCCTTGACATTAGGAATTTTAATACAAATTATGGCGCTTTGCCAATACTATGTGTGAGAAATATATGGAAAAAAATATTATTGAATTGTTGTTCTAATTATTACATAGAGAACCCTATTTTATAGAAACTATATAATACAATTCCTTACCAAATAGGAGACTATAAACTATTCCTATTTTGTGTAGGATTGTGTTTACCTATTCTATTCTAACACTATGTATATACTTCAGATACAGAACAGGAAAACAAAAATATGAAATCATCCAAAAAACCAGAATGCCAACAAAGATATAGATGTCAACGAAAACACTCACCATAAAATACATACAGATGCTAGTATATACTCCTTCCGTTTCAATTTGTTTGCTTGGTTTTGACTTAACATGGAGTTTAAGAAACGAAAATTTTAAATCTTGTGATCTTAAACTAAAGTAAGTGTAGAATGCACCTAAATATCCTATAATCTTGTGGTCTTCAACATGTCATGGCCTCAAAGGGAAAGTTCAAAATAAAAGAGTTACCAAAACAGGAAAGAGGCATTCTTTTTTAAAACGGCCTAAAAAAAAAGAAGACAAATACAATAAATTGAAACGGATGGAGTAAGGGGTCTCTGCATATGCAACCATTCAATCAGGAAATCAAGAATTCAGAATAATGAGTATATTACACAGATTTCTGTCCTTCCAAGCTTTACACATCTGCCAGAGGATTTGCATAAATTCCTGAACAAACCAAAAGCAGTAAAAAAAGTCACACAAAACATGTCCTCTTTCAAATAGCAACAGCAAGAGAACAGACATCTAAATGTTGCAATAATAATCTCCCATTCAATCCCTGGAATGTAACACTAGAAACTGAAGATAAACTAGCATAAGATCGCAGCAACATACAAGTTAGTCGAGAGTAGATGAAAAGCTTCGAATAAAAATTGTTTAGATATTTGGTGAACTATGGAAAACCTTAAAAGAAACATAACTTATGCTACAGCTTAAAGGTCAAGAGTCAGCTCTCAACTAGAAACTCTGTTCACGAACTAGAAAACAGAAATTGCCAACTAGGATGATGAGGTACGAAGGAAGAAAGGTTCACAGATTTTCTAGATGCTTTGAGATCACATTGCCCTTGGCATTAATAGTTTATACATATCTACGGATAACTTGTAGACATTCTATACAAGAACACAACATAGAATAAAAATACATGTATTCACAATACTACCACAAGTTAATTCTTGATTTTGCTACTGCAATCTCTTCACAGCATTCCTTGTATCATTCATCACACAACATTCCGGTATTTGAATAACTAGTCTGTGAATAAAACAACCCCTGAGAGTATATCGTTTCAAGAACAAAGACAGTAATATGATGAAAATTATACCCTCATACTTGCAGTGAAATCAGTTATACAGTCGTGACAATATGATAACCGAATCAACCTCACACTCGGAGTGAAATCGGGAATACAAAGTGATCAAATTCATCAAACCTTGACCGGAAAGGTAAGGGGCTACTCAACTGATGACTGCTACTTCCAGTTTCTGAGCTCAACGAGAAACACCAAATTGACAACAAGTCTCTTTATTTGGGCCAGTTGATTGAGCTCAAACAGGAGGGAGGGAGTTAAAAAGATGCAGTGTTCAGTGCTGCACAAGAACGAAGTTAAGACAAATTTGTTGACTCCCATAGTGAGTCTGCAATTAGTTGCAGCCTTTGAACATTTCACAACTCAATAGAAGACCTTTCTCTGGTCTGTTTTTCTTCTCTGAAGTTGAGAGAAAGATATAAGCAGAATAACAACACAGCATGTGATGAGAAGACGCATCTAAAATAAACTCACCTGCCAGTTATCAAGAAATTACAGTCCATTAGGTTAACAACAAAAAGCAGTCTAGCTAACAAAGTTTGGGGGTTGGGGACATAAATAGTCCAGCCGACTTTTGGATCTCTAGAAATGGCAGAAGAATGCTTAGTCCATCAACTACTCTATTAACACAAAAAATTTCAAAGAAAATGAATCTGATTTGTACTGTTAGACCTTGAATACTATGTACTGCACTCTCTTAAATCTTTGTTCCGGTTGAAAAATGTAGGTACAGATGACAGTTATCCTGGCAGAAGGATAGAAGTAGCAATCGTAAATTCGTAATCCATAAAATATCAATCATTATTTACAAGTATAGCTCCACAAGTCTGCACTGGCAGAATAAGTAGACAGTTCTCAAGGAATATCCACATGGTGAGGCAGTTAACAGACTTATAACGCAACCAGAGATGTGATACGGCATAGAGGAAAAGAGTACAGATTCAAAAAAGAAACACAGTTTTCCTTTAGGGCAGATCCATGGATGATCCTTTTAATCACAATAACTTCTACGATGTTCAGAATGAATCTCCACTGCAAGTTACCAGATCAAGAATGACACGGAGAAACTGATTTATAGAGTGATTATTTTTTCCAAAGAAAAAATATAAAAAGTTTCTGATAGCATGTCCAAAAAAGGTAAACTAGAATGACTTATATCTGGCAGAAAGTTGTTCATAAAAACAACTACTATGCCTCAATTCCAATCAAGTTGGGTTCGGCAATATAAATCCTCACGGACCATGTTGTTCCATTTAAGGTTCTCCCAAACCAATATCACTTACACAAAAAAAAAGAAGTTAAAAAACTTTAAAAAATTTCATAGATGGAGAGAAAATGGTTTATGGAAGATGAAAAACACAAGAAGCTTGTTATAGCAAGTCTAAAGGCAAATATTAAGAAATCAACTGGAAATTTATTCTTTTGGGGCTAGATTTGGCAATTACTTGGATCTGTTACACTTAAAGAATCTTTAAACCTATGAGATGTATTCAGACATCTAGACACAATTTTGCATAAAATGTAATGATAAATAAAGATGTAACACATTGAATAAAAATAGCATGGCTAAATCGGAAGTGTTAAAAAGATGCTAAGCAATAAGAAAATACAATATGAGATAAATGACAGGCTGAACAGTTGTGAGACCAACTATGGGAGTAAACAACTATAGGTAAAAATGTGAATGCTAAGATGAATGGCAGAGGGTAACGTGGTTTGACTGAGCCCTTGTAAACCTCCACACGCATTAGAAATGAATGTAATAAAAGGAAATGAGGTAGAACAAAACTTACTCAAAGGGAAGTCTCAAGGTATCTCCAATCTCTTATAAGTAATAAAACTATGCAAACTTAACTAACAGCAGAACACAAAGAAAGCAAATGCCATATATAAGCAAAATCAACTAGTTGAAATAAGACTAGTTGTGATGTTGTCATACTTGCATCAAATCTGGTGCTGATGGAGACTTGCCATAAGCTGTATATTTAAGGATAAGTATAAGAGTAGAGAAACTCAAGATTTAATACCTCTAGTTCGTCTTGAGAGACATTATTTTAGTATGAAATGAAATAAGCCCAACAGAGGAATGGATAGAGTAATTCATATAACCGACCCAATTATTTTGGTATTAAGATGCAGTTGATTGATTGATGAGATCCATTATTGATAAGCTTCCTGTCGTTCTCCTTGTAAAAAAACACCACTCTAAGCTAAATAGGTAGTAGTTGTTACATCTCCATTTTCCTCTCATGAATGAGTAAAAAAAATTTTGGAAAAAGTAGTCCTAAATGAGGATAAGATCAAACATATATTTCTTTGATAATTTTTCATCTAAGACATGGATAAACAAAAAGTTGGACGGGAGGTTAGACTGCCTTCTAGGAGAGAATACACTGTTAATACCAGAAAGAAGATCCTCCAGTTTACAAGACAGAATATTTGATGCAACTTTAGTTATAACTCATACCTCTGACTACCTCTGAGAATGACTCCAGCCTTAAGGACGTGCTGCCAATGGACACAATAACTACACACTCAAAACACTCCTCACAAGCAACCAATGAGCACAAAGTCAAATAAATTAGATTGTGACTCAGAAAATACAAATCGGTGCAGATCAAGAAAGTTCAATGAAATCCAGCCGCATTAAGCATTTTGAAATCCTTGGAAAGATGTTTGAAGTAGCATTAATCTTTTCATCCTATGTCTATCCAAGGAAACTAAATAAAGTTTAGCTATAGGCTTGACTTATTAAATGAATCTTCGTTTTCCAGACGAAGATGTCAAATGAATCTTTGTTAATATATAGAAAGGTTGACTTGACAAGATTGACTTTATTACTTTGAATCTTCTTTCCTACAATCTCACATAACAAGAAAGCCAAATTTGACCAAAAATACGTCATCAGAAGGTGTCATTTAGCTTTACCCAATCCTTACATGATCTTATGGCGAGAACAGCACCCATTGAAACAATCATTAGAACCCCTCTACTTGACTTGTAATGGCTATGTTTAGAAGCAGATGGGAAAGAAACATAATGCTCTGGAAGCCCACAACCCTTGTAAAAATTGAATGTGCAATATCATTATAGAGCCGTCAGACAGCCAAATGGACACCAGATGAGGAAGATGAAGAGGTTAGCAACATTAGAACTGAACACATTTAAAATAATCTATGAATAAGTAAGACCACTCCACTTAATGAACCTCAACTTACAAGATTTCTCCCAAAAGCACAAAAGAAGTCTAGGATTTCCCAAGAGAACCTAAACTAACACGATTCAGACAAAAGATTATCAACCTATAGTTACTAAACAAAAAGCCCCAAAATATGCCAAGGATAAATTTGGATGTCACTATAAATTAGGTGAAAAGAAGACTACTGAAGGCAACAGACCTGCTCAAGAGCCTTGTTAGCAAATGCCAGTTTGTTTCTCATCATTTATTCATATTCACTGGATAGGAGGGGTGAAAAGAATTTCTAATACAATATAGCTCCAAAATACACACAACATTCCTCTAATTTGTACTAGGAGTTTTCTGCTGCTTCAAAACGCTCTCCTGTTCCTTTATAGCAGTGGGAAAGGTGGTTTTAGTTTTTTTGGCACATGTATAGATGCCAAGCATTTCAAACATCTCATTAGATGATGTTGAACGCCACTCTGATGATTACTAATAGCTTCATACTAGCATCATAGGCAATTTTTGGAAGCAAAATAATAAGAGATATAAGACATGCTGCTTGTTATGTGGTTAATTACATTAAAGGGCATTTAGACCTGATTCAAAGTTCATAGACAAATAAAAATGAGAAGCAATATAGAGATACAGACAGTCTACGTCAGAAATCTACAGATACACATTTGAAAGCCTAATTATCGCTGTTGACTCCAGAAAGTTTCACATCCATCCAGGACTGCTCCATTGACCCAAAAAATTAACTATGTTGCTTAAATAAATCTAAAGAGAAGGATTTGCAATATTTCAGTAAATCCCAACAACATTCTCCTTAACTGTACAATGTATCACCAACACTCAAGATATAAAAAATAAAAAAAGTCATTTCCTCTCCATTGAAATGTGTACCATACTGGGATACAATTACAAATCTTAATTTCATCAAAAAAAATAATACAAATGTTAACAATATTCAGAAAGTACTAAAAATATTTGATAAAGGAATAAAAGAAGAGAGGTATACAGTTAAATGTGACGACCCGTCACGTCATCATGCCACATAAGTTGTAAGTGCCACATGACAAAAAGTTGCCCATGTGGAGGGCTTACACGGGAAGAAGGTTAGTTCTTAGGGGAAGGTTCAAGAGATATGTGGAGAAATCCCTTGAAAGACTTGAGAATCCCATGGATTTACATGGAAGGTCCTTGGAATATTCTAGTTGTGTAGATTCTAGAAAGCCAGAAAAGGGAGTTATTTTTATATATGTAAGGACTCATTTAATAATTATTATTTATATATTAGCTCCCAAGTTAGTAGTATACATAGAGGGGCATCCATTTGTAAAATCATCAAGCAAAAATCAATCAAAATTCTCTACACAATTC
Organism: Solanum verrucosum; assembly: GCF_900185275.1. NCBI lineage: Eukaryota > Viridiplantae > Streptophyta > Magnoliopsida > Solanales > Solanaceae > Solanum > Solanum verrucosum. Next base: position 3,485,843 of record NW_026020221.1, on the reverse strand, counting down.
TTCCTAACAATCTTCTTGTGTTCTTTCTTCTATTCTCTTAGCGATTCCTAGAATCTTAGGCTGATTTGGCATAGTTTCTTCTATTCTCTTAGCGATTCCTAGACTCTTAGGCTGATTAGCAAGAACATGAGCAAATTATCAAGTGTCGCACGTGTGCTTAGTAAAAGACTAAGGACGTGACATAAAAGTCTGAAACTAAGGGTTTCAACTGCTTTAGAGAAAGCAAGTTCCGAAATAAAGAGAGCAAAAACGAAAAGAAAAGAACAAAAACTGAAAATACTTTTCTCCCAACAACCCTTAGTTCAAGATTGGCGTTTTAATAGATAGTTGTCATGACAAATAACCATCCAAAGAAGCCTATAACCTCTCTCAGTATTTCTCCCAATTTATTTACTATGCTTTTCTTAATTATTTATAAATGCAACACATCGGATTTTTGCTAAGAATGATTCCTTATGAAATGGTAAATATATCTATCCACTTTTGTTATTTAATTGATGGTAAACAATTATATATATTTGTTATTCTCAAAAGTTCAAGCATTTATACTAGAGCACAGGGAAAGGGAAGGCTTGGAATACTAGTAGCAGAATACTTTCTCATTCTTTATCTGCCAAAAGTTTAAGCATTTCTTAAGAACCTTGGTAATTTCAAATTGCTACTTCATTATTTACACATATTAATAATAATCAAATAGAAGGGTGATAGAATTACAAGCACAATATATTTAACTTCAATACCACCTTATTTATTCACATAATGAGTGTTCTACATCAGCACAAGCCCACATCTATAATGCAAAAGATCATAAAGAAACCAGAACATTCCCCTGAGCTTCCAAAATCACATTCTATACCAACATCTATAGCTATGGGTTGGTTATCTTGACTCACAGTCTGCTAAGAATTAAAACACTCACAATGTCATGCAGAGACAGAAAAGGACCCAACATACACATCCATGGAAACAGAATCTTCCTAGGACCTTGATATCATGCTACAGGAACGAGCCAATCGAATCGTCAGTCTGCCTCCATCAATGGTTGCCTCTCGCTCAACTGCCTCCTGGTTATACTGTTTCCTGCACCCTGGACAACGCCCATCTTCCTCGAGAATCTTCTTGTGACAAAAGAGGCAAAGCCTGAATCCGCACGAACAAGGGAGAAAACTCGTGTCTGTATAATCCAAATCTTCACAGCATATAGGACACAACGTGGGTGTGGCTAAAGTTTTACATCCCCATACAGAGTCCCTCCTACAATGCCGCTCAGAATTCATTGGGAAACTATGCTGCTTCGACAAATTTGGCAGACCCGACGGACGGAATGTATCATCGGGCCTCCATGCCCGGCAACTGAGAGGAGGTCTAGGTGTCAATCCTCTGTCATTACACTCCTCCTTTGATCTATCAATCCCTGAACCCTGCCTTTCAGAAACCTCTTGCCTAGAACTCATATGTGCCATATTCTCATTCCTCTCAAAATGTGAATCCAAGCTGGGATTTTGCTGCTCCTGTTTTTTATCAGTGGCAGCCAGAGCATCGGCAACAGCCTCCCAATCATCCAAGCAATCATCCTCTGCTTCTTCATCTTCCTCGCTCACACTCCCTGAACAACATCCACCACTGCTACTGCTGCTACTACTGCCCCTACTGCTTCCTGTGAAATTAGTCCCTGAATCATTTCCTCCCAAAACACTACTGGTGTGGCTTGTAGGTGAATCAAAATCACTGTAGTGGTTTAAGGACCCTTCATTGTCCTCTTCACCTATTGGCTTTATCTGCAACTTCTCAATCAATCGTTCCCTCTCATTCGCAACATTCTTCGCTGAACCATGAGTTCCTCCAGTGTTTGGTTCCTCCTTCAAACCTTTGTTCTTCACTATACAAAACCCCAATCGCCAAGATTTAAGAAATATAGACATAAGAAATTCAATTTAATAATCACATATACTCAGAGATGCAATCATGCAATTAAAGCAAGAACAAAATTGAAAAGGGGAAGAAATTTCACGAAAAGGCAGATTACATATACATGCAAAATCATTGAGAAACTGAAAAAAAGAAGAAGAAGGAGATCTTATGCTACCTTGTGAAAGGTACTGCTCGCGTCGAGCATCAAGCTTGGACTGCTTCAACTTCGCCGACCGATTAGCCTGAATTCGTAGAACAAATCTCAGAAATACAACTCAATCGTAAAGAAAACTACCAATACAGTATCAAAAAAAGCAATTGAAAACACAAACTAATATGCGACAAAATTTACCCTTTTTTTCTTGGCAAAATCTTTGGGGTTAGAGGAAGCAATAGAGATCGAAACTTTGGGGATTGAATCGGAAACCATTGTTGCTGAGTGAAATTGGATCAAAAACCCTAAAATTGATGAGATGAATATCTCAAGAATTTAGAGAGAGAAAGCAATTGGGTGATTTAGATATGGAGAGAGAAAACCAATGGTGAGTGAAAGAGAAACGGATAACGGAAACTTCTGCTCTGCTTCGCTCGGATCTTTTTTCGACTGAGAAACCAAACGTTTTGCACTCAATGCCTATATATATACTATTTTTTGTTCCGTAATTGCCCCTCAATTCAACCCAAATTTTCGCATACACTCTATCTCTTGAGTATTATAAAACGAAAAATTAATATACTATTTCTTTTTACGTGACATCGTTTGTTTTAAAATTAAATTATTTTAAATTATAATAAAATATATATTTTTGATATAAATTAAAAAGTAAAATATATCACATAAAATGAAACGAAAGATTAGAAGTTATGGATGAAAAATTTACGAGGATAATCATTACCTAAGGCAGGAAAAAAGCCACGACGCCGTTTGGCTAAGTTCTAGTCTTCTAGAATTGGTAGTTCCATAATTTGTGGGTGAGATTATTTTGGTATCTTATTCTTTAGCTAAGGTAAAATAACTCGAGTCCCAAGCATTAAAAATTAATTTTTACATTTTTTGGTAAGTGGTATTTTAGCAGGTTATTTAAAAGACTACAGAAAATATAATAGGCGTAAATGTAATTAGTTATTAAAAAACAGAAATAAGCGACGAATAAAATTTATAATTAAACGACGAAACATCATAGTTAATTTTATTTAGGGGTGAATTATTAAGATATTTGAGATTTTTAAATTATTTTTTTCGCTGATATAACATAGGAATGAAAATTAGTACTAACAAAAATGATAAAAGGTAAACCCAAAAGATTACTAATTCATTAGTTTCTTGTTTACTTATCTTTTATTTTTCGTTAATGCGGTTATGCTTATCTTCTACTTATATCAAAATCAGATACTGAGAAAGTATGATGTTGATTAATTTTTTAGTTGTTACACATATAGTGTACATCTAAATGCTAATAGAGAAAAGTTAAATCACATGATCGATATCGATCTAGGATAAGATTAAATTATGTTCAAATTTTTTTTATATGTTTTCGTTTGTCAAAAAGCATAGAAACATACTTAAATTAGAGTGAAGCTATTCACTAACTATTTGGTAAAAAAATAAATAAATAAAGATATAGCATATGCAAAAACACAATTATTCAAGATAATCGTAATTAAGACAGTATATATATTACTAAACCAAGAAACTTCATATTTTTTTCGATTTACCAAGAGTAACATGGTTCAAGTAAAACTTCATTTTTTGAGTAAATAGATTACTTCTTATTAATAATCTTACTCTTGCTTTCCTTTGGTTCCGTCTTATCTTGTACTAGTGAAAGCGCGGCTATATGGAATATTTATAAGATAACAATATGTAAAATTTATATTTATATTTGTGTCGGATATTTAAGATAATATTGATATTTCTCTTCATCTGCTATATGATGCGTTTTTTCATCATTTTTTAAACATATAAAATATAATTTCTTTTTTCATCTTTTTAAGTGCAAACTATTCATATGTACATAGTAGAACAAAATATTCATCGTGGTGAAGTAAATGGAATAAGAGGCAATATTTTAAAATAACAATATATTTTATTATGTTGAAAATATTTTGTATGTTTTAATTTCCTCTATCTTTTGTAGGAGTACTAATTTTCTATACAAATTCTAATTTTGTAAAAAATAAATTGATTTCTTTTTGTGTCTTTATTATTACATTTGTTTATTATAATTTTGTAAACACAATTAAATATTTATAAGAATTTTGAAAAATGAAACATACAAAAGTTATTAATAATATTTAAGATTAGAAGTTACAAGTAAGATGAAGAGACATGAGTTATAAATAATTTAAATGTACAATTTTATTAGACATTAAATGCATTAGTAATTATGCATTGATTTTATTTTGTAAAATAAATAAATGAAAATACAAAAAAATATAATAATCGGTGACTGCATAAATATTATAAATACATTTCAAACGAAAAAGAATAGCGACGAAAATAGATTGTTACATACGAAAAAAATGGCATCATGAAATTAATATTTTATCAATTACTTTTTGCAAGTATAATAAAAATGAAACTCCTAATCATCATAAAAAAAAATTGTTGTTGAAATGGGATAATTATATTAATTGTGCTTCATAAAAAAAAAGTAGAATACTAAAGGACCAAATGATAAGCATTGACAATACATGTAGCTAAATTATTTATACAAATGTAATTTTAATTCTTTTTTGCAAAAGTAACTAAGTAACTAATACAAGTCAAAGTAATAAAAAAAATAGCAAAAATAATCTCTAAATATGTGTTTTTCCCCTCTTCTACCATCTTCCTTTGTAAGTAGATTCGTCATCATATTTTGCTCCACATGTCAAATTCTTCATCATATACTATCAATTGAATAAAAAAAGTTATATGAATAACTAAAATATCATATACCAATTAAAAAATAATTATATTAAAAGAAAGAAGAAATTTAAACTATATGTAATATATCTATATATTATTTTTTCAATAGTACTAACAATACTAAATAATATTCATCTCTTGTCTAACAAATATTATAATCAAATTATATTATATCCCAAAAATGACTATTAGAAAGAACAATTGCATACTACCATTCATTATTATTAAGGTTTTTTTTTTTTTTTATCATACTTGGTTAGTGAATGATAATACTTACATAAATAAAATATTAAGAAAGCATGTCCAAGTAAATAAAAATAAAAAGAAAGACTTGAGAATGAAATATATCATACGAAATGTACTTCTTTTTTGTTACATGTTAGTTAATTTACAATAAAATAAAATATGACGAAGAAGAGAAATGATAATCTTGAATGTGAATGAAACAAAATCTGAATTTATATAGACAAAATAGAGGAAATGAAAACATAAATACTTGAGAATGAAATAAAATATTTCTGACCTTCATGTGCTTCCTTTTTGTTACATATTAATTCATTCACAAACCAATGTGATAAAGAAGAGAAAGGATAATCTTGAATGTGAATCTTCATGAAATTAAATATGAATTTATAAGCAAAAATAAAGGAATACCATAAGACATTATAAACTTGCAAATTTAAGTTTGGAGGTTATAGACATAAAAATTATGGGAGTTATGAATATTATTAAAAGTATAAATTAAAGAGGTGTATAAGACATGGATAATAAATTCTAATGAATAAATTAAATAATAAAAAGAAAAATACTTAAGATATAAAATAATATTTTCATTTTATGGTTAGAAGTGAGGCAAACAAATTAAAAAAGAATGTGAAAAGTTTTTATTGTAAATGTTCCTCCATCAATAATATATTTATTTGTAATAAATTAAGTAATTTACTTTAACAATATAATAATTAATTTAAATCAGAAAAAATGTCAAAAAAGGGAGAAAAAAGATAAATAGGTCATAGAGAGGTGTCACAGCACCTTGCCTATGTTTCTCCTTTATTATATATATATAGATGGGTGGACTTTTCTTTTATTATCAATATAAAAATAAAATAAATATAGATAAAAACATTTGGGTAATATATAAGATATTCTCTAAGTCAACCTGTCTTTGTTGGAAAACTATATGCACAACGGCATATCAGAATTATACTGCTTACATAGAATAATAGATAACTTTTACGTTTATGCTAGAACACATACAATCATCCTAGAACACATATTGTAATTTTTTTGAAATTTAATTCAAAAATTACCTTTTGAAGCGTGAGTAGATATCTCTAAGCGAATCCACAAGTTAGACAGACCATCAAACAAATCCACGAGTTAGACAACAATTCCATACACAAATTAGACAACGGTTCTATGATCTTCTACGATGATCCCAAGTTCATATTTGAACTCTCTTAATACTTGGGTGGACAAGTATCAAATATAAAACTTATTCTCTTTCTAGATTAGAAGAACCTCTTGTTGTGACAAAAAGATAAAAATGGAAACCTAAAAATAAAGAACACCAAATTTAACGTGAAAAAATTCTTCAAATCGAAGGTAACATCCGTGGCATCATCAAGATCCGAATTGCTTCACTATAACAATATGAGTATTATTAATATTCTCCTAATGGCTACTCAACAACAATTGCCGAAAGAGAGCAAACAATAGCTACACCAACAAAAGATAAATAGAAAGAAAAATCACTCAAACTCAGCTGTTGTTCGGGACCTAAAACAGGATACTACTGACCTTTGAATTCGATCTCCACCGTTCAAATCAAACACCAAGATCTGAAGGTTGTTGATTGGAAAAAAAGACTGCAGCAAAAAAAATATGATTTTCTTCTTTCTTCTTTCTCGTTGAAAATTCTCTCAGAAAACCTCTTATGTTCTAGTGTCTTTCAAAGACAATACCAATGAACAATTGAATAATTCTCTCAAAATCATCATATTTATAGAGTTGTGTTTTTCCTTATAAAGTCAAAACCAACTCCAAATAGAACTACAACTTCAATCCTTTTCCCAAAAGAATTGGAAAAAATAATTCCAAATAGGATTAGGCAATGGCCTTGGTTGGAACATGGGTCATAGCCCAACACCCCTATTTATTGAAATTTCTTCCCAGTACGAAAAGAATAAGCGAAAAAACACGTTATTTGAAAATATACGCTATTTTTTTCCTTTTCCCCTAGAAATAGAATTTCGATTTTATGTTAAATATGGGCACTACATGGACACAAAATTAATTAATGGAACTTATTATGGAAATAATTTCAAATAATTAATTTGAATTATTCTTAATTACCATAAAAAATTATAAATACGTAATTGCACTCCTTCAATTATATTTCAAAATTTCCCATTAAACACTTATGTAATTCCCATGTTAAGGTTACATATACAAATCAATAAATTAAATCATCTCACGAATTTAATTCAATGATTAATTTCTTTTATAACACTCCTTAGCTTATTTTTTGTTTCGGATTCAAAATCCACTTGCAATGTTTGATACAATGAAAGCTTATAAGCTTCTCAAATGACATATTATCTATCTCTACATCAAGACATGAATTTCATTAACTAACTTATTATTTCACCAATATATATTATTATGGTCATCCGATCTATCAAGCTAAGCATATTGACTCATCTCAGAATCCCACATTTTAATAAATCAAAACGATAACTAATATATACATATCATAATATTATATCAGGATTAAGAATATAAGTACATTTAATAGTTTAGATCGCTTTTGTTAGTCATTCTAAAGCAACTATCTCTACTCGGTCTCGTTCAATACATGCAAAATGCACTAGCACAAGAGTATTGGAACTATAACGTTCCCTGCATAATCAAGATAAATTATATAAAATCTTGTGTTACAATCGTACCGATGACATGTTCAATTTTCATCTTAGATTGTTAACAAAAAACTTTATACTTATAAGAACCGAGGATATAATCCTCTGCATATAAACTAAAACTCTATACTCTAAGAGCTTGCTTGGATTGACTTCAAAAGTAGCTTTTAAGTCAATTATTAAAAGTCAAATTTAATAACTTTTAAGTCAAAAAATAAAAAGTAGGGAGAGACCTACTTTTGGTTTTTAGCCTATTTTAAGTCATTTAAAACTTATTTTAAGTTATTTTTAAACTTGTCAAATACTTCCGAACTTATTTTAAGTCATTTATGATTTATTTTAAATTGTTTTTATATTTATCAAACACTTCGAGAAGTCAAAAACTAACTTAAAAAATAGAATTGACCAATTTTCAAGTCAATCTAAACACTCTCTAAAACATTTACTATATAAGTAAGCAAACACTATAAACAAATATATGATCTATTAAATCTTTAATTAAAACTGAATTAATAATTATTTTATAATAAATATCATATGATTTTAATAATATATATCCCAACAGTCTTATCATCCAAAAACTTGGAAAATGAATTAATGTATTGGTTAGACAATTTAAATCATATTTATTTGTAAACATTTGACATTAATAATAAAGGGTAACGTGCAAAATGAAATAAGTACATATTCTCCCAACTACCTATTGAACGTAAACAAATATTGTTAAGCTTTGTTTGCCCCACGACATTAGCGTACAATATCTCATGTTGAAAAGGTGATTTGATTTATGAATAATTGATCGACAACGACCTATAATTATTGAATGAGAATAAGTAGACTCGTTAGCCAACTTAATTAGTTTGAAAACACGTTGAACAGACTCACTAAGAAAATAAAGTGTCTTATATTCATAATTTTTCACTCTCAATGAAACCTCAGATTGATGGTAGGAATATCGTAATTTTATTTTCAACATACCTCCTCCAATACATCTTATTACAAATAAGGGATCCCGTCATTTTTTCTCTAAGCCATGAAACAATTATTGTAGTATGTGTACTATTAACCAAAAACGATTAGACCTTTGGCTTGTATGTGTGCGCCTTTTTACATATAAAGCAAATCATGATTTGATTTATAAAATTGTTTAGCTTATATACACAAGGTTATATCATCAGCTTCAATAAGTTATAAAATTTAAATTCAATATTTAAGATAGAGGTATTGGACACGTTATTAATATGATTGTAGCATAAATTTAATGTAATTTATATTTTGATTATAAAAATGATCTCATTCCAATTTCATGTACTGTTACCTTATGAATATATTGAATGGGGTCAAATAGTGATAAGTATTTTTACACTAACTATATAAAATAGATTCTCTAATTCATGGGATATATTTGTACTCTTAATTTAGATACAATTATTATATTATGAATATTGCTTAATCGATAGATTCTCCATGTGTCAACATGCCTAACAAAATTGGGCTATGACAACAAATATTTTGTTGCATACTAATAATAATTAAATGATAGAGCTTGTTTTAGAGAATATTAATACCTTTTTACGAAAGATGAAATAAGTCGAGTAAAGATGTAAAAGTATTTATTTATTTAATCAATTGATTTCTATAATATTAATATGGGAGTTATACAATTTTTAATGTTATATTTAAAATTTATTGAGCAGTGCAATTACGATAAGTATGTCTATAACAGGTTAGACAACAAATAGTGCAGGCAACTCCTTAATTCTCTGTTTTCACCATCATTTTTAAATACATCGAATAATTAAGTTTTCATCTTCTCACATGTTCTGATTGGTTTCTAATTCCTCCGTCCATTTTATGTGTCCATATTTAGTTGACACATCTTTCATCTAGCCAAATGGAGAATCTAGGTATTATTTGGGATTTAGCTAACTGCAATGTTGTAAGCAGCCTGCTCTTTTCCTTGTTTTTTGGCTAGGTTTTTTTGTTCAAATTTTATATTTGCATGGAAAGAGACTAAACGATTATTAATTGTATAAATTATAGGAACCACATATTATAAGTACTAAATAACATCCTATCCCTTCTAGCTTTCTATTTACCAAAAATCCCTTAAAAATGATGTTTGCGGGATACATAGCGTTGTGCGCGGGATACATTAGGTTTGATACATTCCACATAGTGGAATACATAGCGTTGTGCACGGGATTAGGTTTGATACATTCCACATAGCGGGATACATAGTGTTGTGCACGGGATACATAGCGTTTGATACATTCCACATAGCGGGATACATAGCGTTGTGCACGGGATACATGCGGGACACATAGGTAAATAAGGAATTTTTGAAATTTTTGAAATAAGTAGGGATAAATGGATAATAAGGTAAGTAAAGGAGTGTAGTTAAGTAATTTGTCCTTATTAATTTTGAAGCAGTCATAATTAATTGTAAAAATTAGGCAAATGACATAGTATAGGAAAGAAATTACTTCCTTTCCCTACTCTTTCATTAATTACCAAAAATCCCTTATTTAGTGTTTTCCGGATACATTATATAGGAGCGTTGATACTTTAATTTATAACGCGCTGATACTTAAATTAATAAGTTGTTATTAGTTTAATGCGTTAAATAAGGGATTAAAAACTGAAATTATAATTGACTCCCACAAATCACGGTTACGTTTCTGCCTTCAACCAATCAATAGTTCATAATCGTCTAACTGAATTTTTTTTTTTTAATTTCAAATCACGCTTATTTTTTACTTTTTTTAATCCTCTAACGTTCTCCCTGTTTTTCGAAAAAACAATAAAAGTTTTATCTCTCTCAAATTTGGAACGCTATTTTGTGAAGATTCGACTTGAATATTTCGATCTTGTTAAGGCATTCTGGATCATGGGAAAGCGATGTTAAATACGAACGATACATAAGTGATGGTATAGTGGTTTGTGAAAATATTTCGTTTGTGAATCTTATTTCAGCAATTACAGCTGAATTGGGTATTGATGAATTCAAAAAAAAACATTGAGGTCAGATACGTTGTTGAAGGAAATTCATCTCCATTGTGTATTCGGAATGATATGGGGGTGAAATTGTACATAGAAATTAAGAAACATGAGGTGGGATTCGGTATGTATCCTCTATGCATTGATACCTCTGATAAAAGTGATGAAGAGATACAAAATTTTGATGCAACAACAGGTGCAATCGTGTGTGTTGAGGGTGGAAAAAGCTAAATGTTACAAGAGACAAACTGTTGTTTGATACTAAAATATATTGCGATAAGCTGTTTTATACCTAGTGCATAACAGATTGTATCTAACAACTAAGTTATGTGATGTTTTATTTAGTATCATATACGTTCTAGTTCAAAATATATTTTGGATAAATTGTGTATCATATAAGTAATAATTATTTTGGATATTTTGTATCTGATACAGAATAGGATATTACCTTTATAACTTTATATAAAAATTTGTTGATTTTTTTTTATTTAAAGCAATGTTACAAGATTCAACATGTTAATTGATACTAAATATATTGAAACTTAATTGTTTTTGTACCAATTGTAACATATATTTGACAGTAATTGTGTATCATATACATAATAATTGAATGGATATTGTGTATCTGAAAATAATATGTTATCATAATTTGTGATTTGCATCAAGGCTACCACATGTTTTAATAGATACTAAATAAATTGAAAATTAGTTGTGGACCCAATTATGGAATATATAGTATCATGTATTATGTATATGATAGTTATATTGTAGCGGCAGTATTGGTGTATAAGATACATAAATTGGAAAAATAATTAAAATTGGAATACAATTTTTGACAAAAATAGTCTTCAAATTAATAAATACTTAGAAAAACAGTGTTGGAAAGGGAAGGAATATTACAAAATACTAATTAATTGTATCTTCAACACAATACTAAAACATAACTATTCTATATTAATCAGTCCACATTCTGCTGGTATAGTGTAGAAACTCTTCGGCCTTGTAGGATCATCGTTATCGCTAACATATCCCGCCTTGAACTTGTCCATACCATACTTCCATAAGAGTGTAGCATATCTATTGCGAAGATAGTCACTCCGAAAACTTATAGATGGAATGCTTATTTCATCGCTCAAATATTCAGCAAAAGCAGCTACATACATTCCACAATCACTGCAAACAAAAAGTAGATACATTAAAAAAGTGAATTAAATATGTAAGTAAACAAATTATTTTACAATACTAACAGGCTATCACTTTGTTGTTGCATAATGTCTTGAACATATTCCACCTCAAACGAATGTTGTGGACCCAACAGTTCACCAGTTTCCTTGTCTTTGTACGCCTCCATTGATGCCCAATCAGTTCTTCCCGTTTTATCAAAGAACCCACTATCATGAAGATAGTTTGGAAGCATTACAGACAACTTCTTTATCTCTTTTGCATAAAACGATCTACCAGGCGACCTTTATTCACATTATAATTTGGACTAGGAAAATATCTTTGCACAAGCCTACTGGTTTTTGAAGCTGAATAATTAAAATCTTTGACATTTCCTTTACATCTCAAACCAGTAATAATTGCAAAATCTGTGATACTAAATATCAAGACATTCCCTTTGGCATGACGAATGTGAATTTCACTAGCTAGATTGCCCTGCTCAATCTCTAACAGATATAAACACTTGGTAATCTGACCTTGATAGTTGCATTTAGGGATATTAAGGTATGGGGCAAATATGGTATCCTTGAATAACTCAATACCTTGGTCCTTTATTGACAGTACTAAATCTTCAATAAAATTGGAGTTGTAGGTAGGACCAAACTTTAAGCAGTTCATTGGAATATGTTTAATTACATAACTGACATTCTGCAATTACATAAATGATTTTTATCAATCATAAAAAAGTATATGATACTAAAAAACAAGAAGACATAATATGTACACAAAATCAATCATATTGTATACTTCAATGGAGACTTATCATTAACTATGATTCACATTACAAAAATCAAACTACATGAAAAATTGTTGAATTAAGCAATTTTCTTATATACAATAATATTCATTTCATTTGATACTAAATAACAACTACTTCATAAAAAAACATAAATGTACACAAATTGAATTGTTCCTTATATACAGTGACCAAAATCTGACCTACAAAAAAAATGTGATTTAAGTACTTAACTTAAATACAGTTCTCTTAACTTTTTATACATTCAGCAATTACCAAATAAAATCACGATTCACAGATGATACTTAATAAAAAAATAAAAAAATTATTTATCATCAGATTTTTAGGAAAAACAGGGGTAAGATATATGATAAAAATTAGGAAAAATGTATGCTTACATTTGGTAATGTTGGTCGAACAATGGGTGGGGCAACCTTTCTACCCCTTTTTTGGAGGGTTTTCGGATCTTTTGAAGTAGTTGCATGTACTTTCTTCTTCAATTTTTTCTTGCTAGAACTTGAACTTGTCATGGTTATCGGAATAGCCAACATTTTAGAACTAAAATCGTTATTGTTCAGATCTTCTGAAGAAAACATTAGAGATTATTTAGATGTTAGATGCATAATGGAAGATAAAACGATTGATACAAAATAAAAGAAAAAAAAATGGCGGAAATTACAATGAAGAAGATGAAAAACCCTAGTTAGAACTCTGATCCGATTTAACAGTGATAGGATTCTTTTCAAATTCAAAATTTTTTGAAATTGATAACTGAAATTGTAATGGGAGAGATTGGGGGCGAAATTTAGGGAATGGGAAAGATTTGATTTTGCTTCAAACAAATAAAGTATCGGTTTAGTTGAATTGGGAGGAAATAAGGGATTTTTGAATTTTATTAAAATAGTAGGGAAATATTGATAATAGGTAAAGAAGTGTTGTGTATTTAAGTAATTTGTCCTAATTAATTGGGGTCCGAAAGTTGTTTATTGGGCCATTTCTCCTGGTGAGAAATAGTTAGGTTGGGCCCAATTATGTATGGATTGGGCTGCTTTGTCCAACCCATTTATAGTTGTTTATCCGTCGTGTAAGATCTAGAAAAAAATGACATTATGATTCATCCGTTCTATTTTATATGATTGTGTAAATAATTTAAATTCTCGTAAATATGAAAATAGAATGGTATCAAACATTTTGGAACGTCTCAAAATGATAAAACAGATATATATTAGAACAAAAACAAAAGGAGTGTAAAACAAAAATAAGGTCCATATAGAGATTTTAGGCTAATATTACATGATAACTAGATTAACACAAGTGAACTACAAAAGAATCACACATAAAAAAAAAGATTTCTCCAATTCCACTCCAATAAACTAATCTATTGCTATGCGACTCGGACTCTTCAAAACCGGCATACACGCGGTGGCCTTTTTGAATAGTATGAGCAACATAGATCTATTATAAACATGAGATACTCGATATTCAATCTTCAACAATGTTGTGTTCTTCTGATCTCCAGCATGTTGTAATCGTTTCAAATTGTAGTCTTTGACGCTTTTCTTGCAAGAACAAGCCAACAAATCACCCTATAAAAGACAAAGAAAGCAAGCATAATTCCAACATTCATCCACCTGGTATCCTTGTCAAGTCCCCTATTCTTCAATACATCATTTCCTGTAAGCAAACATTCTGAATGATTTTCATCATTCCAAGTAAAACATTTGTGTCTCAAACTCCAGTATTCATTTGTCAACAAAGCGTCCAATGGGTACCTATATAATGAAACATAGTACATGAAAAGCCAATATTTTGGTATGCATTCTTTTGGAATGAAGTAGCCTGAGAATAGAAAAAAAGCCCCAAGAACAGTGCAAATCAGTGAATTCCCTGAAATGAAATCAGGGGAAATTGCACTCAGAAACAGAACCAATGAGCTTGCCATCAACACTATCACCCAAACCACGAAAGTGAAGAACACGAAAGCTGTAATCGAGGGGTTCAGCCCTACGATCCAGTACACTGGGACAGCAAAAAGAATGGCCACTGCGAAGAGAAATGGGAGAAAGATTATAGTGTTTGCGATCATGTAAGAAGAGATTTTATAAGCTCCTCTAGACGCTTCCTTCATGATCACGCGCCTTTCTTGAAGATAAATTGGTAAAGCTTCAACAGTGGATGAAAGAAGAAAACTAAGGCTAAATGCAAAAAGGCCTAATCTTTCTGCAACTGCACCTTCATCATTCCTCATTTTTATATACACACTTCCAAGTCCAAATCCTCCCACAAGAGCTTGCATCGTTCTCGCCAAGAACAGTTGCTTTGTCCTGTAAATAATCTTCCAGAATCTTGAACATAACACTGCTATTTCGAATAAACTTGAGCAGTGTTTATTCGAAACAGCACCAATTTTTCCCTGATCGATTACTTCTTTATTCGCGGTGTCTTGAATTATGGCCTCTTCCCATCTCAAATAGGAACATGACTGATACTTAAAATGTGGTTCTTGATTTTCCAATACGGATATAATTTCCATGGCAAATTCAAGAGGGTTGAGCTGAATAGGTATTTCATATCCCATTCTACTTATATTTTCCTCAAGCGATTGAAGAGAACCATAGTGAACAACTGATCCATGAGAAAGGATCAAAAGATTAGAAATGTACTGAAGAATTCTATAACTAGGCTGATGGATAGATAAAACTATGGTTCTGTGTTTTGTTTTCGCCATAGACGAAAGCAATTCAATAACTTGAAGTGCTGAACTGCTGTCTAGTCCTGAAGTTGGCTCATCTAACAGTAATATTGGTGGATCATGTATCATGTCAACTCCAATCGACACCCTTTTTCTTTCGCCACCTGAAATTCCTCTGTTCTCTTCGTCTCCAACGAAGTTGTTTGCTACATGATCAAGGCCAAGTTCTTGCATCAAGCTTTCAACTCTTTCTTCGCGCTCCTTTGAACTCATCCCTCTTAGCCTAAACTTCGCGCTAAACATCAAAGTTTCCTTCACTGTTAACAAAGGAAGTAAATTGTCCTCTTGAGCTACATAACCACATATGTTCCTCAATTGTACAGGGGTAGTAATTGCATGATCATTGAGATAAACACTCTTTGTCACTCACCCTGCCTGATATCACACGTAACAACGTTGACTTGCCCGTTCCACTTGGTCCAACAATCGCTAGAATCTCCGAACATCCAGCCACAAAAGAAACTGATTTGAGTATGGTGGTTTTTGGCTTAGTACTCTTCTTCATTAATAATGAAGAAAATATTGAGCCATTTGGGGAAATAGTATATGAAAGATTTCGAATTCTTAGTTCATAAGTTTTATCTGGAGACGATTCTCGTGGTGGTGGTGATGAAGAATTGAAGGAAGAAGAATTAGAGTGAGTTATTGTGGATTCTTTGGCTGGTGAACATGAAGTTGAAGTTGAGAAGAGTATCATTGAGTCATTTTCAGGGCTACCAGGACTTGGATGGTAAGTTGTACATGGAGAAGCCATTTTTTTTTTGGAGTTAGAGAATTGGTGAAGCAGAAAATTAAACAAGGTTATGGAGATGAGAGAATTAAGTGTACAAATATTTAGTTTGGATTTTGGGAAAAGGAAGTTGAACAAACTTGGTTGATTGTTGTTTATGTTTTCCTAAATGCTGGTGAAAATATGTAATGTAATATTGGCAGTGTTTGGCCATCTACATATTTTGACCAACATTTGTTACTATATCTTATAATTATCCCACCAGTTTTTTTTAAAAAAATTAAGAGACTACATACACATATATGAGTAGACGATACTCAAAATTATCAAATTATGGTGAGACTACATACACATATGAGTAGACGATACTCAAAATTATCAAATTATGGTGATGTATACACTTGTTAGCCATATCTGAAAGGGTGACCAAGTCGGTTGAGCAGGTGATCTCTCAAATGAGAGTTTCAAGTTTGAAACTCTGCATATTTTCTCATTCAAGCTAGTCCACAGGAGTTGCCTAGTGGGATTTCTCTATCCTGTGTGGTTTATAGGTTGTACCTTGTACGCATCTAAAGAATAGCGACTGCAAATTTTCTTGTTAATAAAAAAGAACTTGTTAGCCATTTGTCATCCATCTATCACATAGGACGCCGGGAAATGCTGTTATTTAATCTGTTTTAAAAAAGAGAAACTGATTAGAGTATTTATAAAAAGTTGTCATGCTAGTAAAGTGCTACTTACAATAAAACGATCGTCAGGAACATCACTCGGATTTTTTAGTATTACAGATGTGCAATTATGTTGGGTCCTCTGGCATAAACAAAATTGTTTTGCTACTTATAAATTATAGACCAACATGTCATTGATTTGATTTCTATATGCTCAAATATATCAAAATCATTTACGAGTATAGGCTGTCTAATGCCAATTATTTCCAATACAACTATAGGTCCAGATATATCAATAGTCTATTTTTGTTTCATTGGGCTTAACTTATTGTCACTGCCACCATTATCATGTTCATTGGATTGGGCTTATTTTTAGTCTGTGTATCTGTAGTTCCACTCTTCTTATTTTCTTCTGTCTTTATATCTTTCATCATACCTATAATCATAATTAAGGTGCCAATAGAGTCGGAGTTAGGATTTGAAGACGTTGATGCTTCATGTCACGTCACTCTAGTCATAAATCATGTAAGGAGTATATATCAATTTCGATTCGTTTCGACTCGATATGAAACTTGAGTCCAACAAGTTGGTATATGACATGACCCAATTTTATTAATCCAACAACATGGCCTTGTTAATTCATGGTTCATTAACTAAATTTAACATATACCAATGTCTTTGGGCCATTTCATAACATATGATCGATGAGTGTCACTTTAGCCTATGAAAGTGTAATTCCTTCTAAACTTCGATTGGTCTGGATTATAACCCATAACTCAACCCACGTTGACCCAACAAACATCAAATAGTTTGTTTACCGAAAATTATAACCCAATGTCTTTGGCTATTTAGTTTATAAAGTATGTGTAGATAGTATATGGCCACACAAACGCTACTCAAGTAATCTATCTATATCATTTTTAGTTTGTTAAGATAAAATGACATTTTTTTTTATATTTGAAATAATTTAACTTAAATACTCTATGTTTTCCTTAAACATAAATTTTAGTAATACAGATTATGCAACATGTTTAAGATTATAAGCTTCAAAAAATCGTTCTTCCTTTTCAAAATTATGCATTCAATTAAACACTCATAAAATATAAATACTCAAAAGTGTGGACTAATTAATAGTTAACGAAATAGATTGAAAAAAATGAATTCTCGAGTTTAACTTATATTGGAGGAATTAAAAAATAATAGCTAATTTTTTATTTAAATCTTAATGACAAAGTTATCCAATATTTATGTTATGAAAAGTAGGAATTACATTATAAAATTAATCGAAGCGAGCGTAAATTATTCTAAACATCACACGAGGTATGTTGCCCAAAACCACAAATAGAATTTAGTGAAGGGAGAAAAAAACTTTAAAAGGTTCAAACCAATTATAGTAGGGTGCTCTTTTTGACCCCGACAGCAAGTCTATTTAGTAAGCCCCATATACAACTTTTACCCATTAATTTCTTCTTGATTTTTCTATGTTTTGTCCATTTGTTTTGATAATGAAGTTTCAAGCAAACCATATGTCCCTTTTAGTCCCAACAAATTTTTGTGCTCAATTTTCATCACTATCACTATTTAACAAAATAATACAATTTAAGAACCAAAGTCCTTCCAAAATTCATAACTGTTATTTTGTTTGCTTTAATAGCACATTATCAGATCTGTTTAATTAGGTGATGCTTTATTTTCATATTTTGTTACGCGTTAAATTATTTGGCCAATATTGACATTAATTAGTTCTTTATTTTGATTTTTTCTATGGGAGGGAAAAGGAATTAAGAAGAGAAAGTTATTGGTGAAATTTAAGTGACAAAATGAAGTTGTGTGATTTTGATGTTAAAAAATTATAATTGTGTGATGATTTGTGAAATTTACCCTTCAAATGTTCATTGACACGGAGGATACAGAGGCCGATGATTAGAGTGAAAGGTTAATAGATAGTTGAGTGTTGTTCATACCAGTAGTATTAATATTAGTCTAGCTCGTTTTTTCTTGTCATTCGATTTGTGTTACACTGTTAGTGCATGTTGATTCTTTGATCTGGGTATCACATTATGAATGCTAATTGGTAATGATTTCTCTATTATTTGTAATGTTTGTTTTATTTTTGTATCTTGAATTGTGTTATTTGAGTTGACAGTCTTTCGGAAACAATCTTGATTTACCTTCATAAGATAAGGATAAAATCTGTATACACTCTATGTATTTTAAAATTCCATCCGTAAAATTAAATATATTGTTATTGTTGTAACTATTAGTGAGATACTACCAGCATTGGCTTAGATTATTTTTATAGTCATTGAGAGAGAGATACTTGATTAGTGGATGTTACATTTCTAAAGTATAATACACTGCCGACGTAAATGTTGAGGTCGATAGACATGTTAACAAGAGTTTTAAATTTATATAGTGTCACTGTCATTCACCAAAAAAAATCTATATGTAAGTATCCTTAAAATATAAATTTGAAAAAATAAGATTTATATATTATTTTGAGAGAAGTATTGAAAACACTCCTAAACTAGGTGTGAATTATTATTTTCATCTCTAAACTATTGACAGCTTTAAAAACACTTTTTTGCCTGATTAACTAAACTTAAACACACCTCCGATCTTACAACATGAGTGAAATACACCCCTAAATTATTGTCAAGTTTTGGGGGTATTTCAACACTTCTCTCGGCTTTTTATTAAGAGTTACATGTCATACAAGAGTTTGAGACCACTTGCTATGTCTTGTGGCAAATCGGGGGCATCTAAGTTTAGTTAGTCAAGTAGAGGGGTGTTTTTAAGGTTGTAAATAGTTTAAGGATGAAACTAATAATTTGTGTCAAGTTTAAGGGTTGTTTTCAACACTCCTCTCTATTATTTTCTATATATATAACAAGTAAAGATGGTCTGATGATGTAAAATTATTTAGAGACAGTGACAGTATATATTACTTAAACTCATATTACAAAAATTTTGTGACACTCTAAAATTTCCTCTACTAGCGATTCATGTAGAGATCGAAATATATACTAGTTAGATAATCATTTATTTAGACTTGTCTAATTTTCACAATTCTTTTTCTTTTGAAGAAATGAAATTCCCAGAAAAGACTATACTATTGTTTTTGCAATCGAATTTGTGAAGAAAATTTACAGAAGATTTTCCCTCTTGATTAGCATTTAGCTCAATCCATGTGGCTATAATAGTTAGAGAGAGTAGACCTATATATAACAATTAATTAAGATCATGGCAGTTATTAATTAGCAAAATAGCCAAAACATAATAGGGAATCAAATCCAAAAGAAAAGAATATGATGCCAAAAAACAAGAAATGATCATCACTTGCTTGCATGTGAAATTAGGTTGAAAGTTTTTGATAAATTATTATACGTATTAACCAGTGTCACAACTAACATTATTAGTTACAATGATGAGGACAAAGAAAAACAAAAAAAAATAAAAAAATATGTATGAGAACAGAAACAAACAAGCTTTGTTCCCCTTATATGAGCACGAGCCTTGTCTCTAAATTTTGGTCCACCTTACTTGTTCCTAGTAGTAATTAATAAATAGGTTAAATGATTTTTCACTTTTTTTCTCTTTAATTCTAAGTTATCCCACCCAAAAATAATCGTGTAAAGGGAATAAAAAAGGAACTTAAGTTTTCTTGATGCGACAAGAGGGAGTCACTCAGATGAAACACCTTTCACTTTCAATTTTAAGGATGTGAGTTCGAGTCATAAAGGTGAGACTTCTGGAAGAGGGTTAAAAAAAAGTGTCTTTTGTTGATGCTTATAATGGATATTAACGAATTCTTTAAAAGATAAATAACTTCCTGGGAAAAAAGAAGATCTTTACTTAATTTGGGAGTCATGTAAAAGTGGGAAAACATCAATATAAAAATGCGGGTCAACTGGGCTCATAGTAAGTTGTATAAATATCTTTCTTTTATTTGTCAATCTTACAGTTTTTAAGCTTCAAAAAGCTAATTATTCAACATACATACACCTTTTTTCAATGACAATACCTTATACTCTTTTATTCTCCGTCTCGATTATAAAGTCATTTTTATTAGAAAGTGCTTTACCTCCAAGACTTTCTATTAGACTTAGATCGTATTTAGTTGACGCTAAAGACTCCTAGCATGTTAGTATTCAAAGTGACAAGGGCTAGTATATATAACACCAAATTAAATGTAATCACACAATTGTATTGTGAAGGAGTATGTTAGCATAATTGGCCTGCAGTCATATTACTTACCGACATGAATTTGGATTTAATTAGGTTTCAGTTCAAATACTAGGTAGAATTTTTTTACTAGGTAGAATTTTTTTTCTTAAGTGTATTTTGTTTGCCTTTTGAGATTATAAAAGATTAAGTATGACGTTTATAATCGTGGAAAATAACTGGTGATATTATTTCATCCTTGATCAAGCAAGAATTTCAATTTTTGAAAATATAACATACTTACCTCAATTATATTAACATTAATTGTACTTTTTTTTATGAATATCAATTTAATGTGTAGTGTTGGAAAAGTGGCCTCTACAACTGATCTAGTGTAGGCACATGTTATCAACTATTGTAAGTAATTTGAGAAATAAGAAGAAATTAATTAATACTTCAATAAAAAAGTTGAAATGGTTTAACAAAAATATTGGTGTTGAGATGTGTATGACATTGATCATCAATTTGAAAGCGTGAAAATAGTGCAACAATTTGTGTTAACTTATTTCCGTCCTATAATAGTTGATCGATCATCTTATCAAAAAATAGTTGTCACATTATAGTTGTCCATCTTACTAAATCAAGAAAACATGAGATAATTTTTTCCTATATTACTCTTGTTGAAGTTGGCGATTGGAACATGTCCAACGAAGCTAACTGACGTATCTACAACAAGTGTTGATTAAGAAGGAAGCTGACGATTGGAACATGTCAAAGGAACAGGTCCAACGAAGCTGACTGACGAGTTTACAACACTGTTGTAGAATTAGAGTCACAGTAGGATTAGACTATTATATCGACTAGGCTGCTACTTATTGTACTAGTTGATGTATTGTAGTAGGACTCTAAGTATAATTAACTTAGGACTCTACAATTCTTTCCTATATAAGGAGCTTGTAACTCAACATTATTTTCATCAATACAATCCTTGATTTCTCTAATCCTAGACGTGAGATTTATACAACTCTTACAATTAATTTTTTTTGAAAATATTCACATTTTTATGTAAAATTCTCAATAATTTTTTAAAAAGATGAATTAGTAAAATTATTTTCTTATTAATGATTTTCATGTAAAAAATAAAATAATCAACTAATATAAAACTAAAAAAGTAAAAAGTAGTAAAATATAATATATCAAGTCAATAAAGGTCAAATAAAACGAAAGAAACGAAATAATATATAGTTAGTAGATTAGGAGAAGGAACGAGAGGCTAGCTAACAGATTCATATGTATTATTAACTATAATTGCCAAATCGATATATCTATAGTCTATACTATGACAAAAAACAAAATAATCTAATTTCAACATGAACTCTCCATTTTGATTTATTTTTTTTCCTTCAATAATGCAATCTGTCATATGACAGCAATTAGTGAAAGGAAATGGGTTGAAAGAATGTCGGTCTGTAGAGAAATATATGCTTGTAAATGTTCTTTGTCTTTTTATGGACCATTATCCTATCCTATGTATAGTCTTCTACCATGTTATGTGTCTAATTCATTCACGTCTTGATACATGCACACTAATTAAATTGTGCATCTGAACCGAAGCATCTCACGTTTTTTCACTTCTTGCCACTGCTACTATATTTATTGTTTTGTTAAACAATACTCTTTCCTCTGTCCCTAATTACTTGTTCATTTTTGCATTGACACACCTATTAAGAAATCAATTAATGATATAGTAAGTTTACCATTTTATCCCTATTAATTATGAAATGGATAAAAAACTCTCCATTTTTCGAAGTACTTAGTCATTTAATTGAGAGTTTAATAGGTAAAAAAATTTGTCCTTTCTTGATTTGTCAAAATGGACAAGTAATTAGGGACAACTATAAAAGGAAAAGTGGACAAGTAATTAGGGACAGAGGGAGTATTTTCTTTCTTTAAAAAAAAAAAGATTTAGTTTGATTTGGTGTGAAATTTAAAAAATAAAAAAGACTTTTTAATTTTGTAATTCTAAATTAAAGTTATGTTAAATATATTAAATATCGTTTAATCTAGTATCCTTAAATATATTATGTGGAAAATTGAAATAAAAATATTGTCAAAAAGGAAATAAGTCATTCTTTTTTAAACAGATTAAATAAGGAAAGTAGATGATTCTTTTTGAAACAAATGAAATATTTTTTTTCATGTTTTTTCCTCAATATCAATTAGTATTTATTTACTAAATTATTTTTTAAAGTATAATTATACATTTTAATTAATATAAATATTAGAATACAATAATTTTATATAAATCAGTGTTACTTAAGAGAATTGCAAAACTGAAGTGAATGAGTAAAATTTAAACGATTGGAGTAAAAAGTTGAAGGCAGTAGAACCAACTACCAACGACCAAGAAGATGAATGCACTAAAACATATTTTCTCAATTTTATGTTACGTGTTATTTTATTTTTTATTTTTTTGAAAAAAAGATATAGGACCTTTAAAAAATAATTTACTTCTATGGTAAACTTTCATTTTTTTAAAATAAAATAATTAGATTACACATAAATATTTATGACTTATTTTAGACTATAAAATTTTAATTTTTTTCTTCTTCAATTTTTTGTATGGTGAGTTAACACCATTGGGAGGGGATTACAATTTACAAAGTGGAAAATCAATCCATTCTCACTAATAAATTAAAAATTCAGATAGCCAACCAACTGAGTTACTAGTTACTGAGTTTGCTCGCCTTTCTTTACACTCCGGTGTTGTGGCGGTAACATTGTAATTTATTATCAAGCAATGCTTATAATAATAAAAATAAAGTTATATGTAATTACTTTTCAGTAACAACAATACTGAATAAATATTTATACACATAAGTCATGCTTTTCCCCTTTTCAAATTTTACTTTACGTAAGTTTTTTTTCCTAGAAAGACAAATTAAAAGTTTGAAGTTGATCTATTGGAGGGCAGCACATGATAAACCAATTAATTAATGAGATGGACATATTAGCCATGTGCCAGCACCAACCCTGTATTAATTGACCATATAATATAATGATCGATTGGAAAAAAAATACATATATTTCTGGACAGTCAACCCACCGGAATAATTTTTATTCCATACATAAAGTGGAATAACTATTTCACCTAGGTATAATGAGTACTATATATGTTATTTTATTTACTTTTCAAATTAAGAAATAACTCATATAGATTTAACTTAATTATATATATTGAACAATGTATTTTAATAAGAGCAACTTTCATATATAACAAACATAAAAATTATATTTGTACGATAAAATTATAATTTGTATAATTGCGTTTCATAGCAAACTTTATATGACTATTAATTTGTATATTTTGGTAAACATATAAATAAAAAAATTGTATTTGGGTCTATTTGTATATTTCGGTATACAAATGTGTCCTGCATTTGTATATGTCAGTATACAAATAAGGTCTTGCATTTGAATATTTCGGTCTATTTGTATATTTCGGTATACAAATGGGTCCTGTATTTGTATATTTCGGTATACAAATGGGTCCTGCATTTGTATATTTCGGTATATGAATAGGTCCTGTATTTGTATATTTCGATCTATTCGTATATTTCGGTATATAAATGGGTCCTGCATTTGTATATTTCGGTTTATTTGTATATTTCGATATACAAATGGAATGACAAAAAACATGGAATGTTTGCTGTGAATTACAAATAAAAGAAATTATGGCTATAACATTTAATTTGAATTAATAGTTTGTTTTTTCGTACCATTTCCCCTTTTAATAATAACCATGTTTGTAGCTTGTTACTTGTGTATTTTTTTAAGTAACTAATTTCACTTATTATTGTTACCTTTAATATGATATGATAGTGGCAAATTGTTTGATTAAATCAATCAAAGATATTTTTAATATGTATGATATTCGTTCACATATATAATCAAACATCTTTCAACCATTGGTCAAATTCAGTTCCACATGCTCAACACCAAATTTTATGGGCTAATTTGGAGAATTATTGTGTGTTATCCAATTATTTGAATATTTATGATTATTGTTAAGGACCGCAAACCTTTTTAATCGATGGATACGTTTCAAGCTACGAGTAAAGATAATTATATGTAATATGGCCAGCAAATGGATAAAGGCTTTATAAATTAGGTTCCACACTATCACTTTACCATTTTCAAGTTTACTTTTCTCGGGACAACTGACTCTTATATTAGTTCTTCGACCAAGTCAATCAAAAAATCTTTACTTTGGGATAAATCTATGCGATTATTCTTAAAAAGTCTCTCACCGTTAAAAATTACTCCTTATATGTAATATTTTTATTTTTTTTAGAAAATCAATTTCCTTTGTACACACCCAAAACAAAACATATATTTACACTATACATTTATAGAAGCTAGCTCCATTTAATTTTCTTATTAAAATTCCCTCAACAAGTACCATTATTAAACAATAAAAAAGAAAGTTTTCAGTTTGGTCGAAAGTAGTTGACCTTTCGGAAATTGTGAGGTAAAATGTCGTAAAGAAACCTTAGCAAGAAAAAGTGAAGACAAGGATTGCATTTGGACCTTCAAAGAATGCGTTGCAGCGGATGAGATTTTCTTTTAATCAGAAGTCTCAGGTTTGACTTCTGAATATGAAAAAGTCCTTGATAGGAAGCACCCTCGAATAGTCCCTACGTGACACAAATCTTCATTAGTCAAGCTTCAATACAGATATCGAACACCAAATGAAAAATGAGATCAACAGTAAAAAATTGCATTTGGCTCTCACAATCTATAAGCGCAATTGTAGCCATTTTGCCTGTCTCTTTATAGCAAAATTTCACGCTTCTCTATTCTTATATATTATGATTCTAGCACAATAATAACATACGTTTAAAGTTCACAAGACCATCATAATCTTGGTTGTTCAACTAATGAAGTGAATATACACAAATTTACACCTTCATTTCGAATGGATTATATCGATCTTCTTGACTTGAATCGATCGAATGCACTTGATTTTGTATTGTTAAGAAAATCATTTTCTATCCTTCATTTCTTCGTTGTTTTTTAAAATAAGTATAAAGTTACACTATTTTACTTAAAAGACATAGAGAGAATTTTTTTTTTATATATATATATAATATTGAGCAAAGGAGTGATTTATTTCTTAATGAGAAGCTTTCCGATACAAATTTAAATTTAATCGACCTTCAACATAAATACCAGCTGCCAAATGAAAAATCTCAACAATAAAAAAGAAAAAGAAAAAGAAAGTAAGAGTGTGGGGTTATTTGGAAACTTTGAATTTTCCAATTTCTTTGGATTACAGATAAAGGGATACAAGGGAATTACTCTATAGTCTATATAGCTAAAAGAATATTTAATATATTACACCTACAAGAATTCCTTTATTTTCTACGGCTTCTTTTGCTGACTTAAAATTCTTAGCTTCTTTGTTCTGTATCAGCCGACAATTATTATTACAAGTAGAGTAATTATTTTTCAAATGGTATTGGAAGATGTTTAAAAAATATTACTCTATTTGATTCATATTAATTGATCGTTTTATTAAAAATATATGCCCCAAATTATTTAACCAACTTCTAAATGAAGATAAAATAAAAATTTAAAAATTCATCTTATCCGTACAATTAACAATCTTTGAAGGCCTTGAACAAGTTTAGAAGTTATAAAAATTTCTTTTTAAAAAAATTCATTAATTACTTTGTATATTCAGTGATATCTATTCATATATCCTATGCTATTAAACATAATTTTAATAATTATCTTGAATCCATCAATATGAATAAAGGGTAAATTAGTAAAAATTGACAATCTTATTTATGATTTTTTTTAAAAATGTAGTACAAAAAGATAGTGATCAGCTAATATAAGACGGAAAAAATAGTAAGAAATATCGATAATTAGTTTAAGTATTTTCTCTTAGTCCTACTTATCATTGCTAATTCCTTAAAATTCTGAGAGCTCTTTTCTTGAAAAGGTGGTCTTATCTTCTTCTTTTTCTTTCATAGATAAAGAGATCTTAACTTGAAATTGATGACTCATAAATCTCTGTTAAAGAGTGTTTTGGTAGGTGAACTCAATATTGAATTTGGTTCACCAAAAAAACACAACTATCACACCATATTTTACTTACAAAAAAGGTGTTAATTATTCTATAATAGTAGTACTATTTAGAAATTAAACTACCTATTAAGTTTCTTTTTCTTGTCCTTTGCCATAGTTTATTATTATTATTTTGGCCTAACAATCACTAGATTCCTAACAATCAAGTATTATTAGCAGCTCTGAAAATTTTGTTCTCCTACTCTTGTCAATGAGCATATCTACTACAAAGTTTTGTGAGTATATTGTAGTGAAAATAAAACAAATATATTTTTAGTTTAAATGCATAGTTTTTGAAATTACATAAAAGTTATGTTGGATTGGAATAATCAAATATTATACGGAAGTTAATAAAATAAACTTTGGATGACAATAAATCATATACAAAAAAAGTATATTAAAAAAGACATAATAATTTAACATAATTTGATCAATTGATATACATATGAATAATTCAGTGTAAAACCATTTTATTCAAAAAATAATTGTGTTATCGCCCTTCATTCTAGATACAAGATAATTCTAATAAGATAAGAAAGTCAGGCAAATACCTAACCACTCATGTCTCGATTATTCCTTAAGAAATAGTAAGCCCCACTATTACTATTCCTTAGGAAATTAATTACTGAAAATGTTAAATTTGATTGATAAGAATCTTTCTTTTTCAAGGTTAGAATGAGAATTGAGAGTGAGTATAAAAATAGTAAACAATTTTGGGGCCGGGTTGCTTGGCCTTTCCTATTTGAGTAGGTGGTTTGGTTCCCTACTTTTTATGCTTTTTGATTAAAAACTTGATTAAGGAAAAAGACTGATTTTTTTTAATGACATTTAAACAAAAATTAACAGTGATATTTAATCAAATCAAGAAAGCACAGAAAATGAAGAGAAGAAATTGGAAGGTTTGTCCACTGATTAGAGAACAAGACTTAATCATGAAGAGGTAATGATGTGAGAACACTAACTTGTATCATACTACTCTTTTTTTTTTACATGCTCACATCATTACTTTGTTATATTTATAGCTTTTAGCAACTTATAATTAGAGTAATTTATTACTATTAAGTTTTTAAACGAATGTATAATTCGTTTGGCCAAGCTTCTGATCGGAAGCTAATAGAATCTTTTTCTTTTTGGAAATATAATATTTAACTTTTAGAGTCGATATATTTGATCAAGTTTTTAAGATAGAAAATACCTGTACTTAATTATTTTTTATCCGTAGCATAGACGAAAAAAAAGAAAAAAAAAATATAGAAGTATTTTGAGATCCTTGATCAATCATAAATTGTTGCTCTAATATCGATTAAAAAAACTATATTAATTAATCACTCTCCATTAATTCCATCAAATAATTTTTCAAAATCACTTTGAAGTTCCAACTAAAAACACCTTTTTGGATAAGCAGATTTTGAAAATTTGATCATTCTACCTATTAATGTTGGAGCTAATATCTCAAATAGTCACTCAATTATGATAATTTATTTAGATAATTACTCAACTTTGATTTATAGTCCAAAAAACACTCAATTATCTTTTATAATTTACTCAAAAGTCACGGTTTACCTTTCCTAGAGTAATGCTGACCGTATTAACGACCACAATGAGAATCGGTTGAGTGGATTATGGCATTTAATTTGCAATTATTATTGCATTAAACCTATAGATACATAGGTGCGTGCAACTTAATTAAGAACCTAGTACTGGTTATAATTTCTTGACATACTCTCTAGTCTCAACTACTTTTTGGGTAATTTATCAATTATTATATCTTTTTTGAAGCACAAATATAAATTACAATTTTGTATCTGGTAAAATATTCTAGGTATTGAATTTGTTTGAACATGATTATTCAAGTAGGAGTTTGAAATTTATTAAAGTTGCAAAAGATATAAATGGTGTTAATTTTGAATGAACTGATCGAATTAAATTGGTGTAAAAGTTTAACTTTTAACACATTTAATAATAACAAATACAATCAAACTTAGTTATAATATCCATTGGCTATAATAACATTTTTATTATAAGGGCCTGATTTTTCATTTTATATTTTACCTATAATAACAATGTTATTCATTATAGCGATACATAATATAAGTTCGTTTTTACCGTAAAGGCGGACAAATTCTTGGGTTTTGTGAATGGTAGGTAAACCAAACTTGTGCTAAAAGATTATCACGCAACAAAATGCACATGGTTGAACATGATTTCATCGAAAAAAATCCTTGTTCATCGGTTTTTGGTCATTGTTTTTGTGCAGTTGATTTTTTTTTAATCACTAATGGAAACCGAACCTCCACTGAGAATGTCCAACCCATACCCATTAGACAAACAAATTACTTTGCTCTTTATTTTTATTTGTTTATTATGTGAAGTTTAAAATAACATATAAAAATGAACGAGAAAGTATTGTTTTGCTATTTCATTTAATCAAGTAAAATACAATATGACAATAATTATCAAACAAATAAAAGGAGGGAAGTAGCGAAATGGCGCGACGCTTAACGTCATTAGCACCACGATGTCGTTTTGTTAGGCTAATAAACAGTCAAAACTCAATTAACGGATTTTCTTTAAGTGTAACTTCCTCGCTACAGTTTTCCCCACCTCTATAAAAGGCTGAAAGAGAGAGAAACCAAATCCATAAAGCATTGCAACACAAAAGATACCGCCCACCGCCGGCACCGCTGTGATGCAGCCGGAGACACCTCCAGCACCACCACCACCACCTTTACAGTAACTCTGTTAGATTTTCTCACGCCAATTTCTAACTCCATTCTAGAAATCAGTTTCCCGGTGAATTGTCGGTGAAAATGTCGGTCCACAGTAAGCAAAACCAGAACCAAACACGTGATATGAAGCACCGGGTACTCACATGCCTACACAAGCTTTCCGACCGGGATACACATTCGGCGGCGGCTTCTGAACTCGAGTCTATTGCTAAAACTCTTTCCCCTGAAGCAATTCCTCCTTTTGTTTCCTCCATTTCCGTCACTGATTCTTCGGATAAGTCACCAGTCCGTAAACAATGTCTCCGACTGATCTCCCTTCTTTCCGAGCATCATGGAGATTCTCTCTCTCCTCATCTTTCTAAACTTCTAACCGCCGTCGTCCGCCGACTCCGCGACGCGGATTCCGCCGTACGCACTGCTTGCGTCACTGCTTGTGCGTCCATTTCGTCACATCTGACTAAACCTCCATTCTCCTCAATTATCAAGCCGTTCCTGGAAGCGCTTTTCACGGAACAGGAGATGAACTCGCAGATCGGTGCTGCTTTGTGTTTATCGGCAGCTATCGAGGCGTCGCCAGATCCGGATATTGCCTGCTTGAGGAAGTCGTTGCCGAGATTTGAGAAGTTGCTTAAGAGTGATAGCTTCAAAGCGAAGGCAGCATTGCTTACAATGATTGGCAGTGTGATCGCAGTTGGAGGAGCTTCTAGTCAGCAAATTGTGAGGAATTTGGTGCCGTATTTGGTGGAATTCGTGAGTAGTGATGATTGGGCGGCTCGGAAAGCCAGTGCAGAGGCTTTGCTGAGGCTCGCGGCAGTTGAGGGAGACGCTTTATCTGAGTTTAAAGCACCGTGTTTGAAGACATTCGAGGCGAAACGATTTGATAAGGTTTGTAAATTACATTCAATTTATCTCTTCTCTTTTCATTGTTGGCTGATCCGAATCCAGTTCGATTTACCATTGATTGTTATCTATTTGGTACTATATTTCGCCAGATACTTAAAGATGATTGATTAAATTGTACAGGTAAAGGCAGTGAGAGAAACAATGAATCAAATGTTGGAAGCCTGGAAGGGAATCCCTGATTTGTCTGATGATGGTTCCCCTCTTCCTTTGTCAAATTCCTCTTCCAAAGGTATTTTCACCCTATCTTCGCTCTAATGTAGTTAGGTTTAGTGTATTATTTCACATTAATTACCTTTGATGCATTTTTGTCAAGTTCAAGATCATACTTTCCCCCAGGTTAGACTGTAGTTGATGTACTTTGTATGCGTCCTAGTTCCTTATTTTGTGTCCTTTTGATAAACTTGTTGGTTTTTTACTCTTTTCTTAATCATCCGTCAGGCAAGAATATTGTTGTATATGTTTTTTATTTACTTTTTTTCGTAGTTTTTATTTTTTTTTGTTCTGGGAGGATGTTAATCACTGAATTTTCTGATTTGGTCACTCTTGTGCTAAATTACGGATCATCTATGCAAGTGGTTGGCTGTTAGTTACTTTGTTCCACATTTCATCAGTTCCTTTTTGTTCATAAGATCTTTTGCTACTGCTTTCTATATTTTAGTATGCTGATGTTGTTTTGTCTAGTTTAGTTTAGTTTAGTTGCTTCTTTTTTTAGTTTTTTCCTTGGGGTAGTTTAATTTCTTCTTAAAAACTTTTCATCTTTTAATATTCATTGCTTGTGAATTTGAATCAATTTGTATGTTTTCCATGTTGTGTCCTTGAAATAGAAAATGCAAGTGATGGACGTTATCCTCCTGGTCTGAAGACTTCCAGGGCTGTGAGCTCTAGTGCTCCTAGTGTAAAAAGGCCATCTAACAAGTCATCTGTAGCAGATAATTCCACTGCTCCTGCTGCCCACAAAGGTCCAGCAATCTTTCGCAAACTTGATCGCAAGAAGCCATGGAAAGTTGAAGTTTCTGCTCCTCACGGTTCTTCTGCGGATTATCACCAAAACAAAGATGGGATACAGTTGCGCAAAGATGAGGAGTTGGAAACACATACACAACCTGGAGTCAAACGTACTCTTTTTAGTAAGATCACTAATGAAACCAGGAATAGTGTGGTGAAGGCTGGATGTCGTGTGGTTCCATATCAAGATGAGATATCAGAATCTACTGTAGTTGTGAGCAATGAAACTGAAGATCTCTGTAGGAACCCAAAAGATTGTGAAGATCTCTCGCTGATCCGGAAACAACTTGCTCAAATTGAATCTCAGCAGTCCAATTTGTTAGATCTTCTCCAGGTAATTTTCTAATATTTGACGAAATTCTGCTTCTATGATTCCTATTCATAAGGGAAGTGGTGTGTGAATGAAAGTATCAATCGGAGAAAAAGAAGTACAACAAATATGAGTAAGATGCATTAACTTGCCTGCACTTGTTTCATGTTTAATACCAAAGTTCTTTTCCTTGCTTCCCAAGATATACACTGAAAACAGGAAATATAGAAGGAAATTAGTCCTTGTATAGTACCAATTTTTTATGCTGCGACATATGCTTTTACTTCAATGATTGAATCCTGCAAAGAGCCCAAAATTTTAACTTTCTCTGGTCTTATGCTAGTTCCTTTGGATCTTGATTAAAAAACATATATCAGTTCCCATTGGATCAAAATGCTGCTATATGCAGCTCTCGTGTTTACTTTGTAAGATATTCCAGCCTAATTATCAATTTCAGCTCAGTGTGCATTGGATTTTTTTATAATATATTGAGCATAGAAATGCTCTTAGTCATTATTTCATAAATCTTAGTTCTCCTGATTAGTCCATAGATGCTTCCTTGAGTATTTTTCTCAAACTTCTTCTCTTTGTATATATAGAAATTTATGGGGAGCTCACAAAGTGGCATGCATTCTCTGGAGACACGTGTACATGGTCTGGAACTGGCATTAGATGAAATTTCATTTGACTTGGCTATGTCAACCGGAAGGATGTCAAATACCAACTCTGCATCCATGTGTTGCAAGCTACCAGGTGCAGAATTCTTGACTTCAAAACTTTGGAAGAAAACAGAAGGTCGTGGTGCAACTTCACACTTCTCTGCTTCTGGTGGAACCTCATCATCAGCAGGTTTAATAAGCAACGTAGCTGGTCAGAATGGAAATGGTGAAAGACTTAAGTTGGAGAATAGGACATACCGACTCCATAGTAGTCGTGGGTTTATTGTGAACCCATTAGCTGAAATTCATGGTGATCCACAGAGAATTTCTGAACCTTCAGTTGGTGGAGTTTCAAAAAGTTTGCGAAATGGTGTATGATAGTTTATGTCAGGTACTTCAGTAATATTTCATATTTTTCCATTAATTTATATGTATAGTAGAGAACATGGATTTTTGTGCTTGGAATACAATGGTCACATATATTGATAAAAGTCTGTAATTGTGATTTGGGTGCATAAGCAGTTTCTGTTGCCTATATTGGGGCTACCCTCTCCCGAGCATGACGTGCTTTCAGGAAGTGAATGACCACACAGGACACTTCTTATTCGTCATTACTTTTGTAACAACCAACTGTAGAGTCCTCCTTTAATCCATTCCCATGATTTTTCATGTGAGGGGGTTGTTGGGAGGATTGCAATAATTGTTGTTAGTAATCAGTGCACACTGGGGATAAGTTGATAACCCCAAAGAAAATGTGCAGTTGTTAAAATTTTATAGCTAACACATTTTCATTAGGAAGTTTATTACTTGGCACCTTGGCCCTGGATCTTGTGTGCTTCACAAATATATTTTTTTGAGTGGAGGAACGTACACTGAAACAGTTTTCCACCGTTGCTTTTGTTTCCAGGTTTGGAGACTGCATGGACTCTTGAGCATTGTAGTAGAGGATTGTCAAGAATGAAGCAGGAAGCAGTTTCTTACTAGAACAACTACTATTTTGTGCATATTCGGCCTTGGTTATTCACTCAGTAAGCTTTGCCAAGTGCACTATAAACCATCCCACATCATTCAAGCAAACTTTCTTCAGAATTAGTGTTGCCTTTTGATGTTCTACTTTTTGATATTTCAAAGTACGAAAAGGAAAGCCAGACCACTGTATGGCGGGTTTGGTATGAACATTGGCCTTGTATAGAAGAATATTTCGTTTATTTCATAATTTGCTAAGAACTAGTTTTCTTTCTTTTTGATGCATTGAATAGGGTTTGAAATGATATCAGAATATGTAAATGATTGTTGCCAGTGTGTCTATATTGACGATGCCCCATGGTGGAACCATGAATTGTGAGAAGGGAATTCAAAAAATTTCAACCTGCGATATGAATAATTTGTTTAAGTACAGTACCTTACGTCAAATAAATTCAATTGTTTTTGTATTTACGAAAACAAAAATGTTTTTTGGAGTCCCGTGGGCCTTCAAGACTTTGGTGAGGGCCTGAGAGAGATGACCTTTCCCACCTAATTAACCACAACTGCAACCCAACTACCCAGACAGCTTAATAATCGTAAGTACCAATTATAATTAGTCTTAATTGGTGAGGACAGTCATAATTCAACTGACCACGCGGCCAATCAATTGGCTAGCCATGCTTGTATACCTTTTTTCTTATAATGCTATAAGTTCTAGTTGTGTACTGGTCAAATGTTATGCAATTTTATTTATGCGTCTCATAAACATCAGGCAGTTCATAGAGTTATTGAAGACTTGGTGGTGCACAATGATGCCGTAAAAAGAAAATAAAGAAGATGACGGCAAATTATGGAAACAAGAACTTAAATGGAGATACATTTCTTGTCTTGTAATTTGGGTAGAAAACAAGAAAAGAAAGGAATAACATTTGACGTTTCTTGCAAGAATTAATAATTTTGGGTCCAAGAGGAAAATTGATTCCCTCCTTTATTTTCTTTCCACATATTTTACTCAAACCAATCAATAGAAGGGGAAAATTTAGAGGTTTACTTCATTTCTCTTGCTTTCTTTAGTTTCCAGGAAAAGTAATACTGTGTATTCTATAATTTCAATTCACACATAAGAATTTCAAACATCATTCCAACTACATTTTTAAAACGGTCATCAGTTGCTATAACTAAATAGGTATCTCAGAATTATATCTCCACAATTATGTGGCCGGGAACAGAAAAGACGAAATGTAAACCATACTCGTGTAGAAGTTATTGCATCACTTTAAAAAGATTCAGAACTTATAGCATGACCTCAGCTAGCAACGCGATGTGGAAGTGCAGGACTTCTCAAACCATCATTCTTGCTGCTGCAGGACTTTAGATCCATCCTTCTCAACCCTCTACATGAAGGAAATGCTCACATATCAGCTAGCTGACTAGTTGAGCTAAAAGTTCAATAAATGACGTGTAACGCTGGAACAATGCTTAATTAATAGTCAGACGTCAAAATTAGCACATCAGTACGGAATACCAAAGACATAAAAAAGAGTCAGCAAGCAGAATGCAGAACAGAAAAGCAAAGAGCACAGGGACTTATAGCCATAAGCCGGAGGGATTATAATTCAACTTTCATTAGAACCATTGACAACACGGTAGTAAGATGGTCCAGTTTACTTGAGCAGATTCACCTTTGAAGCAACCACACTTATCACCATAAATGAAAGGAAATGACATCATACATCAACAAATCTTCTAGAACTTTGATTTATCGTTCAATATTTACACAGAATTTTGGTCACCTATCAGAAATTAGTACTTAAAGTAGATAGGAAAAGAACTCTTGTAGAACTTCTATTCATAGTTCAATTTTTACACAGAATTTTGGTCACTTGTCAGACATCAGTAGTTGTAGTAGATAGGAAAAGAACAGAACAAGCAACTATCCAACTATACTAGAATAGAACAATTATGGGATAGATTTACGACATTTATTTAGGCTAAACGGAGTGCAGGTAAGTAGTTCATGTTTGAAATCACACAGTGCAGTGGCACCCAAACCCAACATACTATTGAAGCAAGAAGTACAACCCCAAGGCACCATACGAGCCACTGCTTTCGTGCTCCAATAATTGGTAATCTGGCATCAGAAACTATCCTTAATTACATTCCACGGAAAGACTGAGCTGTGAACAACCATAACCTAGAAACTTATATGAGCTTCAGAATATATATATTGATAATGAGTTTAACCAATCTCTTTTAATAGCTGTTTTGAGTTATTATCCATTTATCGCATCCTTTTCCAGTTCATACGGAAAGCTAATGGTTTGTAGAAACTCTTCCAGTTTACACCCAACAGTTCAATGACAAATAAAAGGCAAACATTTATTCGTTTTACATGTTGATGTTATATACTTATACTACATATCCTATCAACCATCACACAAATAAAAGACAGATAAACATACTATTCAGGTCATATAATCACAAACTCTTATGTCAATCAGAGTACAAGAACACAATTGGTATAAAAAGGGCGATCTTCCTTTAATAAAAAATGAAGAAAAAGAATAATCTTTTGGTATTCGTTTAAATTTAATGAGGAAAAGAGGTTTTAGGGTTTATCGAACTAAGAAATCACAGAGAGATGAGGATTATTGGGATTACCGATTGTCGGTTATGCCAAGAGAGACCACGGTAGACGTTGGCGGAGAAAGTGGCGGCGAAGAAAATGGTGGCAACACCCAGCCCCGCCGAGAAGGCTTTAAATGCCCAATCTCCTGCTTTACTCACCACTCCCATAGCACACAAACTCTTCACCTCGTTTTTCTTATTTTTCACTCACACTCTTTTTAAGAAAATAAAAAGGCTGAGTGTAAAATAAATATAAAAAGTGATAAAAAAAAATTAAAGTAAAGTAAAAGAAAAAATAAGATAAATAAATTGAAATTATAATCATATCTAAGTGCCATAGATAAAATTTTAAATTAAAATCGAAGTTGGATTATAAATTTGAGAAAGTGTTTTACATTTGTTTTCCAACTTCATCTTGATAAATTTCAAATAAAGCAGTTGATATGGTGGAAGCTCAGTCAAAATATGATTTTTGGGTGGAATTTGTAGCGTCAACCCATTGGGTTTATCATTTTTCGAATTTCTTCCGTGTAATCAAACACAACTTTATTTCATAAATTCAAATAAGTGAAAAATATGCTTTATCGTCCTCAAGACGTATTTTGTTATTCTTGTTGACTAGTATAAGCTATCTTCGGTTTTATAAGGTTTTCAAAAAAGGGAGGGAGGATTCTTGTTTGTTAAGAGTAGATAGATTAGTGAAATATAAGGCTGCATTGTCCATTTGTTTGAGGAGTTGTAAGCCAAACAGTTTAAATGAGCAATGGAGAGGCCAAAACTCCGCCATAATAGTCATCTTAGAAATCAACACATGTTTAAATCAGACAATTGAGATTCTTATATATTGAAAATAATTAAAACATTAACTGTAAACAATGCCAAGTTCATATATTATATATATCATAGCAGGACAGTATTGAAACAAAAAGAACATCGTCAACCTATTAAATATTTTATCAATTCAATCAACTCTCAGTCCTTATCCTTCACGACCTTCTGGAAATGATCTCCAAGGGTGGAAAGAACATCATGGATTTCTGCTGCCAGTACTCGTGTTGGCGTGAACTCTTTATTCACTTCCACCACTTCTTCTCAGACAAAGAAATTAGCTGCCAAAATATAAATAGAGAAGATGAGCAAACCAAGTGATCAGGGGTTCAAACCGAGAGTCGAGAACAAGAAATTACTCATCAATGATGCCGTCAGTTCTTTATCTTCCAATAGAGAAACATGAATGGGGACATATTCATACAAACTGAAAGCTAATAGAACAAATTACGTGCTCTACAGTGAAAAACCCCACAACAATGACAGGAGGTAAACAACACCAACATACCCAATGTAATCCCACAAGTGTGGTTTGGAGAGGGTAAAGTTACGCAAACCTTACCCCTACTTCGTAGAGATTGAGAGGCTGTTTTGGATGGACCCTCGGATTTAAAAAAGAAAAAAAATTCAAAGCAGTTTAAAAAGGGGAATACAGAAGGGAAAGCAGTAACAACGAAATAATGCGAAATGGAAAACAGTACACAACATACAAAAGAAAGAACACTAACAACAGCAAACTAATGTGATAACCAAAGCACAAACAAACACAGGTGATAACTGAATTTGAAGAACAAGAAATTACGAGAATATTGCTAATACTACTGGTAAAAAAAGTAGGAAATGACACGGGGTAAACATGTGACTTTTTTTATTCCTTTGTCACTTGAGCTAGGCCTCCACGGCATGGTATTTTAGAATCCTAGAAACTGATAATTTTTGTGAAGAAGTAGAATTAGCAGGTCCAAAATTATTCCTCCATTTGCAGCTTATTTATACGAGTGTCAGTATAATTCCCATGTGAAATCCATTCAGAAGAACACTCCACATCTGACTCCAAACTGCACAGACATTTAAGTTCTCTTTTCTGTCATAAATATTTAAGCAGTTAAAATTACATCAAAAGTTGACACTTATTTGTTTCTTTTGGATGGGTGGGAAGTAAATGACAACAGATACCTGAGTTGTCACATTCCACGTTATTAACCTTATATATGAAAATAAATGTAAACTTCTATGCATATACAAACATGGACATGCAGCAGAAACATCTACGAGAATAAATAAATAGAAGAATAACCAACCTGTCGTGCAACCTGTGCCATTCGGCGACTGTCCCGTGATGATTCTGTCGCCGAATTTGACATTTTTGGCTCTACATGACCATTTAGTTTTTCTCCATTTAATTCCTTTGGAGAGCTCTTCTCAATTGGAGCATTCTCTTCTGATACACTCAACTGCTCTCTCTTCCTCTTTCTTTGAAAAGTGTATTTGATGACTCTATCTTTCGGAGTTTGGCTAGGAACTTCACCATATACATCAGCTATCTTTGACAATGAGTTCCCTGGCTGACTGCTAACAGTTACAAAATCAGGTCTGTCGATATGAACCACTAAGTTCTCCAAGGATCTACTTTCTTGTCTGGGGGAGTCCATTTTTGCCATCACTAACTCATCACTGACTGTTGAATTTAGAACACTAGAAGTTTCAGCAGACTGCAGTTCATTTGCGGAAATTTCAGTGAACCCCAGCTTCATGCCTGGTTCAGTTTTTTCTATCAGCAAGGTGTCGCTCATCTGAGAAGGATCTTCACCAGGAGCACAATCTCTATCAGGGCTGGAGTGAGCTATCAAGACACCAGCATTTGATGTTTTATCAATATTAAGGAAATGATCAGGACTGCTTCTTGGAGAAGGATAATCGGCTTTCCTATTTCTCACAGCTCTTCTTCTTTTTCGGCGAAAAGATTTTGAAATCTGTGATTCATTTCCGTGCATTTCAGTGAATCCCAGCTTCATATCTGGTTCATCTTTTCCTATTGACAAACCATAGCCCATATGAGAAGGATCTTGATCAGGAGCACCATCGCTAGCAGGGCTGGAGTGAGCAGTCAAGCTACCAGTGTTCGACGTTTTATCAATATTCAGGAAATGGTCAGGACTGCTTCCTGGTGAAGGATAACCAGCTTTTCTATTTCTCATAGCTCTTCTTCTTTTTCGGCGAAAAGATGTTAGCAGGTGCCAGCTGCTAAGCAAGTCATCTGCTTGTTGAATATTTTCCTGTGGATTAACCACATCATCGATCTTATTAATAGGTGCTGAATAGATCCCTTCACCTTCATCTACTGCATTACCATTTTCATTTTTAGTTTTTTCAACTCCTTTAGAAACAGATAAATCTCCATCTAAAAGGTTTCCTTCACAAGCACGAATTCTCTGTGTACACCCATTTCTGTATAGCTCTGGCACTTTACTTCTCAAAATTATAGAGGGTAAATCTGGACCTGAAATGCTAGGTTTTCCAAGTTGAACCATTTTGCTACATGACTGATGGCCCCAATTTTTCTGCTTCATATTCGTAACTTCTACGTTAGAAATTGTCATAGACTCCCCCTGTGACTCATGAGGCAACACAACTCTGTTCTCTTCGTGTAGTTCTCCAGGAGGAGCAGTGTCAATATCCTCTAAGTTACGTACTCCTCTCTCTTTGCAGCTTGTCACCCTCTCAAGATTAGCCTGAACTTCCCTCAGCTCTACTCTGAGATCACTCACAATATCTTCCGCTTCCTGAAGTTGAGCTTCAAGTTCTTCAATCTTTCTCTGTTGACTCAAGGACGTCAACTCTGCTTCACTAATCTGTTGCAAAAGAATAAGTAAAAACTTATGAATACGCGAAGCACCAGTAAAGAGCATGTTAACTCATGGGGAAAAAGGGGGGGAAAAGTATTAAGCAAGAGTTACAAAGAGTATCCAATTACTGGTGCTATCTCTAAAAATGCACCAAAAAACGAAATGTTAATCTAATTTGTACAAAGGAATTTTCTACTACTCTGAACCTCTCTTGTTCCTTTATAGCAATGCAAAAGGTGGTTTTCAGTTTTGTGTCAAACTTATATATGCCAAACATGTAGATGCTGTTGAACAGCTTTCTGATGATTACTGAAAGCATCATACTTGATAACTGAAACTTTATGGTCTCAATAATTTAACCCAAACACCTTATTTCAGATTGACAAGACAATTTTTGGAAGCCAAATAACAAGACAGAAATAGTTCTGCTTGTTATGTGGTCAATTACCTTAGAAGGCTTTTAAAACTGAACTCAGTTCGTAGACAAACAAAAAGTAAGCTAAAACCTACACACAGACGGTCCAAGTGAGGAGTATACTGACACTGAGACAGATAGTTCAACATCACTGATCAACACATATCCTCCGAGCCTAAATGTCTCTCTTCACTCCAGAAAGTTCCAAATTCATTTTAATCATTTCTTTAAAATGCATCTGTCAATTCTAGAGCTCAATGAAGGTTTGGAACCCCAGTAGCAAATGGAATCAAATTACCAGGCTAACAAGTTTATCTGGTGCCAAGTCAAAGTTGCCCAAGACTGTGTCCATGCAAACATACATATAAAACGAGATTAATAAATCCATTGGCATGACCAGTGATTATGCTACCCTAGCTACCAGTCAAGAAAAAATTTCTTGAAGAAGGAAAGCACATGTCACAAGGATTTTTGAGGTGCATATCAAAATGATCATATCAAACAAGAAAACAAAGAGAATTGTATAGATAGCACTAGTAACAAGATTATAACCTTAAGAAACTAATCCAGTGGACTGACACTAGCTTCTATCCTATAATTTTAAGTGACTATGAACTTCTATCTAAAAGCAAGCCAAACAGCCAAAAGGGTAAGACCGTGAGCACACAAGGAGGAAGCACGTCACCTCTATGTGCATTTGTGAAGTTTGGACTCCTAAGTGCCGATGCCTCTCAATGGATATCATAGAAGCTTAGAAGCCTAGGTTACAACCAAACGACAATGCTGATATACAAAATTACTGGGTAAACAAAAGGAACTGAAAAGAAAGACAACACTTCGTTTAAGATGAACTCTGGCAGAGGAGGTAAGAGGTCCCAAAAGATTTAAAAAAGAGCCAAACATATCCTACAAATATCGCAACACATTCGAAACGAAAGGAAATTTTCCCAAGTTAATGAATTACACAGAGTCATTCCAATATAAAGCCCAAAACATTAGGGTCAAACAAGTTCTCAAGCACTTAGTCAGTGGACCTTTTTATCCTAGGTCCAACAACCTCACATTCCACTACATCCAGCAAGGGATCTATTTCCTCTGGGCGTCCATGGCAGGTGCCACACAAAAACCGTAATTTGTCTCAATGTTCAACCGTTTTACCATTAAGACACTAATTACCTGCATGTCATCATCCTAAATACAAAGAAGCTGCATAACAGGAAGAGTCCTGACACTCTGTGTAACCAACAGTTGACAACCAACATTTTGATAACTCAACCCTTGAAAGGAAAAAGGGTGTGCAGGTGAATAAATCTTGCCCGTACTTGATTCCCATTGTGCATCTTATTACAACCCAATATAGCTCAAAGTTCACAATCAGCAATTCATCGTCTTTCTTTTATTGTCATTCTTTTGATAAGTCAATTATCCACCTTGTTATATTTTTAGGAAGAGACAGGACTTTATATCAAGGAAGAGGATTTCCCTCAGTACCCCACCACCCATTTGAGTAGAGAGAACAATTCAACCCCATTGAGAAGTCAATTATCCACCATGTTATATTTTTAGGAAGAAACAGAAATTTGTATCAAGGAAGAGAATTCTCCTCAGTCCCTCTCCACTCATTGAGTAGAGATAACAATTTAACCCACCCTCAAATCTGATGGAAAACAGAATTAAATGATGATCAAATGCTCAGATAAATTTAGGTCCGGGATCCAGAGCCTCCCTTGTTACCTACTGACCTTTACTTTTGACCTCTTCAACTAAAATTAAATCGGTAGAGCATGTTAAATTTCTCCTTGGAATCTTATTAGATACATAAAGAACAGGTGAAAACAATGCCAATTAACACAAGTGAATTGTTCACAAATAGCATTATTCTCCTCAAAAGTAAACTGTCCAAACATCTATAAAATTGAGGTTAGTATGAGTTTATTAAGTCTAATGGTAACTTATAATAGAAAAGAAATATCATGTTTAGTAGGACAGGTGTAACTCTATTTACTAACATGTAAAACTTGACTCAAAGTTTCATCAACTTGCACATATTTCATAACCAACTGATAAATATGTGAACATTGTTGAGTGAGATGTTTGGAAATCCTCTTCCAAGTTCAGTTTGTGGCATTGTAATTTCTAGAACCCATCACAGATGGCATTCCTTTAGAAAGCGCAAGACTGCCCATGAGGAGAAAAGGCACACATAAACAAGTAGGCAGACAAGCTATACCAGCTGGAAACCAAGCTGTAGCCGTTTTCTCAAGGTGGTCTTTGGGACAGCTTGCACGGACCTCGACAATTCCACCAGGTACCTGCTACCTCCCACCGGCACAGGTACCAAGTAACTTTGCACCAAGGGTTGAGTGAATGGAAAGAAATCACTTAGTTTTTTTGCCTCTACTAGGATTTGAACTTAAAGCCTCATGGTTCTCCCCTTAAGCCGCACACTTGGGTGCAAAACCAAGTTGTAGCCTTTGACTACCTTCATGAATCAAATAGATCTTAAGCTCTAAATTCATCGTAGAAATTTATTTTCCTAGCCCCATCATCAAGAACATAAATTGAAAACTCCAGTGATGCCT
The DNA here is from genome assembly GCF_900185275.1 of Solanum verrucosum. Classification (NCBI taxonomy): domain Eukaryota; kingdom Viridiplantae; phylum Streptophyta; class Magnoliopsida; order Solanales; family Solanaceae; genus Solanum; species Solanum verrucosum. The sequence continues at coordinate 3,442,826 of NW_026020221.1, read as the reverse complement.
TTGCTTGTGATACCCTATCATCACCCTCTCTTATTTTTTTGGAAGTATGTACCTGTTGATCTCGGAAAATATCTGGCTCAAGTTCTTTTGACTTATTGGAAAATACATGTACAAAACCTTACAAGAACACAAAAGACAAAATAAGACAATTACTTTGACCTTTTCACTTAAATGATAAACCTTTTTTCTCTGTCATGAAACAGGAAGAAAAAAGTGAATAAAACGTTTAGATGGTGATGCCCTGCCCTAGTGACAGACGATTTGGAATGAAAGAGAAAACTAAAGTTCAAAAATATGGAATCACAAAAGGAGAAATGAACAACAACAACATACCCGGTGTAATCCCAAGAGAAATCATTTTTGAAAAATTAAAATGTTATTGCTCAGATAGAGGGGGGAAGAAGAAATAACATTCCGAAAGCCATTGACACTCTCAACTGAATATCAACATGAAAGACCATGAAGCATGATCACAATTGAAAAAGATAGAAATGACTTAATCCATTACTGAACAAGTTATGAATTTGATTGACAAAACAAAGGTACAATATTTTTCTACATTTCGTTGATTCTAATTTAAAACAAAATAGACCAGTTATCCTAATAAAGTTTATTACAATAGCGTTGGAGCCTATAACATCACCTCCTTCCCCACTTCTACCAAAACCAATCCCAGAGAGAGAGAGAGTGAGAGGAAGGGAAGAACAGAATCAAGAAGAACATTGCCACATAATCTGGGAGAAAAAGCATTAAAGATTGTTACCAGACCTGAATATGTGGTATGACAATAGTTAGACATTTGAGACGATAGAATACTGAAGTACCATTACCTCAAGCAATTTATTTCACTCTCAGCCAATAAATGTAAAGCTAATGTTTCCATCCTAACCACCACTCCAGGCCAGAAAACAAGAAAAGGAATGGGAAGGAAGAAAGACAGATGTTTGAACAACACGGAACAATCGACGAGAGGTCCTACTCAGTAATACTCCTTGATCAAATTGATACTTGCCTTTTGAAAATATGTGGTGAAACTTCAAAATGTATAGTATCTCGAATAGAGAATTTTGGAAGTCTTAAATGTCTACCCTTTGAGTACCTAAACACTTTCAGCATTTGCAAACATATTCAGGTTTCAAAGAAAAAGATGAGAATAACCAGACCTATTGCAAGCGGACATCTAGTAAAAATTACATACCTTCTGAAACAAAAAAGTTCGTTTTGAAATTGAATAAGTCAAAATTCCATCTGCCGCGGTACATGACATATAGCACAGACTCAACTTTTATGAACAAGACACATACTCAAAGAAGCAGAGTATAAGCAAATATTTCAACCACAACGAAACAACATCGCCTTACTGAACAAGACACAGCATTTTCTCTAGTCTGAATCGCCTTTAAAACAAATTGAAATCTTAGGAGCAGAAAACAGGGGTAACAACATTAGTGTTAGCATCAGAAAAATAAACATTACTAAGAGTACAAGAGCTACACAAAAACCTAATTGAGTTACTAGGTCACAGCACATAATTTTTGAAATTTCCTGTCTCCGCCAAGGGAGCCTGAAAAGGGCGAAAGAAAATCAGCAAGAGAGATGATCATACTTTCTTTTACTCAAAATTCTTTACACATTACTAAAACTAGAACAATCCCTTGAGCAGACTGACCAACTCATCAACAAAGTACTCAGCACAACATCAATCAACTCATTAACAAGTTATCTACCTATCAATCAATCAACTCATTAACAAGTTATCTAGCTATCAATCAATGACAAGGGGAAAAAAGAACATTTACATCACTACTAGACAAGTCAAAGAATCAATTTTACCACAAAAATCAAGTTCAATCAACCAACCCAAAAAACCCAAATGAACACACATTGAAGAGCACAACAATCAAGAAAACTCAATACTTCAAAACAACACACTAGTCAAGAAACACAAAAAAAAATCACCTTTGAATCCATCATCTGTTTGAGACGCAAAAGCATCCCAAGCCCCTCCTCTTTCGCCACTTGAAGTTCATGCTTATAACGAACAGCCTTCTGTTCGGACGACATAATCCTCGCCGCCGCTTCCTTCGCCGTATTCAAAATTATATCCGCATAAGCCCTTTTCAAAGCCGTCAGTCTCTGCAACCCAATAAATCAAAATTCAAAAAAAAAATCAAACCCACCCAAAAAAAAACATCAATGAAACTAAATTAACCGTTACAACCATCAAACAAAACTTAAAATACGATCAATATCGATTTCCATTATCACAAAAGTACTCAAATTTAAAAATAGTTTTTTTTAAAAAAAAAAACAGGTAGTTAGAAAGTTGTAAGTAGTGGTTGAGTTGGTAGCGCTGCCGTGAGAATCCGACCAGATTGTCGGAATGTCGGCGCCGGGCTTACCTCATCGGTGTCCATTTCGGTTTTCCGTTAAAGCATCGACGGGGTTGCGGTTTTAAGGTTTTTCAGACCGAAGTATTATAAAAGAGAAAGAGGGGAAGGTGGTTTTTTTTCTTTCTTTTTTTTCTCAGCAGCTGTCTGTTATGAACTGAATGTTCTGTTGTGTGGTTCTGTGAATGTACGTTTATACCCCTGAGAAACGGGTCGAACTACGAGACCGCCACCGTTATGTGACTGGGGGCAGCTTTTGTCTTTTCGGCTTGTAGAATTTGGTTGCCTATGTGCGCGCGTCGGAAAAGGATGGGTCCCACTGTCCGATGGTTTTGGATGACGTGGCAGTATTGGGTTGTTCATCTGTGGTGGCTTAGAGACACGAGGTTGAAGTTTGGAGGGAAAGTAGATCTCAAAATGGCCCCACTTTCATTCCTTAATTTGTATTTTTAGTTTTTTTATACGTTAGTTTTATTAATTTTTAAAATATTAAAACGAATATTCATTCGGTGTCCGGAAAACTCTACCCGAGGGATAAAATATTTTCTAACAAAGGCGACTTTGTATTCGAGAGGACTTGAGCCCGAGTCTCTATACAATGATTATAGAGTACATATCGCTTCACCACAAGTCACAACCTTTGTTGGTAATATTCGTGGGACTTATGCCTCAAGACTTATATCTCATATCCCGTGGTAAGTTAAATGCTCCATCTTATGTCATACTTTAAAAAAAAAGGAAAAAATTATCCAATTACACAAATATTTATATCATATTTAAGAATTATTCTTATAGTTTGAAATAATTATATATTATCTCATTAATTAATAAATTTATATAAAATTTCAAGTTAGATACGCATAGATACATGTATTCTTAATACATTCTGAAATATAAATACATAGGGAGAGATGCGAGTGAGAGCGGAGAGAGGCGAGCGAACGAGAAAGTTTGTGTATCTCAAATACATGTGAATCACAATATATACATGTATTTGTGATATGATATACATTCTGAAGTATAAATACATAGGAGAGAGGCGAGAGAGAAGAAAGAGACGAGCAAGAGAGTCAGATACATGTAAATTCACTTATATACGTTGTATATGGAATAAATTACATTTGTTTTTTACCCCCATCAATCTGAAATATATGTATCTAAATGCGTCTGATATGTATTTAGAGATCAAAATTTGACACAAATAAAATTTTTAAAAACTCACGAAAAATATATATAATCAAACTCTAAACTAGTAAAATTTGTATTATTTTATCCTTCAAAAAACTGTTCTCAAACACTTCAAAGTTCAAACACACACTGAATATTGTTTTCACTTGCGAAAGTTAGTTACGGATTTACTATGCAGCAGTGTGACTTGTTTCCAGATGGAGTGTTTAGGTCCTATCAACAATTAGTTGACCTTTGTACTTTAATTTGTTTATTTAATTTCAATTTGATGTTGACTTTAAATAAATAAATCTTATGATTTTAAATTAAAAATAAGTGAAATGTATTAAAATATTTTTAATCTTATAGTATTGAACATATTATGTAGACGTTTATAATTAAAAAATTGTTAAAAAAATAAAGAAGGAAAGAGACATTGACTAAAAAAATATAAACAAATAAATTGAAACAAAAAAGCAATATATATTGATGATTGGTTGGTTCGATCATTAATAACATGACTTGGATAAAAGTAATTGACTTGCTACTCCATTTATTTTTTCTTTTTCTTTTTCTTTTATCCTCTATTCACTTTGGTACTTTTCTTAAAAATTATTTATTAAGAATTTATAATAGGAAATTTATTAAATGATATTTTATAATTTGACTATTAATATTTTATATAATTGTTCAGTGATTAGGATAATATTAAAAAAAAGAGTTTGATAAAATGGACAAGTAAGTTAAAAATATATATGAAAAACTAGTAAAGAAAAACGAAAAGATTATAAACTTATCGAAACTTTTTTATATTTCTCGTCAAACTTCAAGAAGACAAGAGTCTTTGGTTGAAAAATGAGGAAAGAGTTTGAAATTTAAATCAATCAAATAATAACAACAACAATAACATATCAGTATGTGGACTCCCAAATTGAATTTAAAGAGACTGCGATATATATAAGTTTTATTTTTAACTTATGTAGGATAAATAAAATAAAATTTGATAGCCTTTCAATTTTGTTAAAAACGCCTGTCAAATACAAAAGTCAATCAAATAAATAATAAATGAAGCATATATATAAATACAACTAAATTTTTTTTAAAAAAAAAACAAATTTTAAAGCTCAGGCCACCCTACAGCCCCAATCTCCTCTACCACCACCACCCCCACACTCAATAATGTCTCCTAAAATTATGTTTGGATAATATTTTTTATTTATTTATTAAATGTTTAGAAGTGATTAAAAAAATTATTTTATAGGATTTTTTTTTTCTATTTTCAGTTATCATATATGAGAATATGAAAAATTACCTTCAATAACATCCTAAATAAGATTTTTAATGTAAATCTTTTATTGCACTATTAATGAATGTAAGTTTAAATACTAAATAAAATTGACACTAACTCATATATAGTGCAAGAGACGATATGGTTTCCACACAATCGTCCACGAACACACACATATCCATTGAGGGGTCGTAGATAGTGCCGGATGTAGAATTTTTCATTGAGGGGTTCAAAAATAAGTAAGCACGGAGTAAGCTAAAATATGATAAAAAAGGAGGCTATCTGAACTCGAACTAGCGAAGCCAAGAAGAGTTGGTTGAATCTTGAACCTACTTTATCACTAAACCAAGTCTTTAGCTTATGCTGATGGGGTTCATTATTAAATATAGGGAAAAAGGATACATATACCCCCGAACTATCATATGGTATGCAAATATCCTCCGTCATATTTTTGGGATATTGGTGCCTCTGCCGTCCAAAAACTAGAGCATATATGCCCTTTACTCTAACGGAAGACTAAATAGGGACACGTGGTGCAATCTTATCCGTCAATAAATATCGGATCGGGTGATAAGATTATGACACGTGGCGCAATCTTATCCGTAAATAAATATCGAATTGGTGGATAAGATTATGACATGTGTATGTCCGTTAGTATAAAGGGTATATATGCTCTAGTTTTTTGACGACATGACACCAATATCTCAAAAGTATGACAGAGGGTATTTGCATACCATTTACGATAGTTCGGGGGTATATTTGTCCTTTTCCCCTTAAATATATACACATAAATCGGTAAATCGATCATATATATACAATGTAATTTTCCAAAGAAGGGGTTCAAATGAACCTCCTTCGCTCCATGTAGCTCCGCCCCTGGTCGTAGGAAGTATTACGTGAAATAGTCTATGTATGGTATTATTCCCTTTGTCCCTAATTACCTGTCCACTTTTGAATTGACACACCTATTAAGAAAACAATGATTGACATAGTGAGTTTACCATTTTACCTTATTAATTATGAATTTGATGAATTAAAAACTTAAGATTTTAAAAAGAGGGTATAATAAGAAAAAAACATTGTCCTTTCTTGATTTGTCAAAATGGACGAGTAATTAGAGGCAACTAAAAAATGAAAAGTGGACAAGTAATTAGAGACAGAGGAATTTTTAGTACGTATTATGTTTGATAGAAATTTTGAGTCTATCTATAACTAATCAATGGATTATTGATTAGTTATACACTTTATATGGTATTGTAGGATGTATTACTAATACATTCCATCCGGTGGTATTAGTAACTAGTAGATAAGATTTAATACTATGGAATTAATCTATGTAAAGACAAAAATATCTCTCAAATTATTTGTTTATTTCCTTGATTTTATGTTTTATGTTTTATATTTGTACTATTAGATTTATTTAAATAAATTAGCTTACAAATATTATTATTTAGAGAGAGTTGTTTGTTGCTAAATAAATGCAATACAAATCAATACAGTACTGAAATGTGAGTTGTTTAACATTTACTAATTGAAATGGCAAACACGTTGCCACGTGATCTTAATTGAATGTATTATTTGTTGATATATATATATTTTTAATCCTCCCTAGGAGCTCCTACCCCTTTTGCTCCCTTGGTGAATCGAACTCGCAACCTTAAGGTTGGAAGTGAGGGGTGCTTATCATCCGAACAACTCCCTCTCGTCTTATTTGTTGATATATATATGTGGTTTCTAATTATTTGTATTTTGAACAATTTATAAATTTGCATACATATTAAAACTACAACTTACAATTTTTATGTGTAAATATAGATGATTTATTGATTTGATTATTGTTTACCATCTTTTGGGTTTTAAAAGTAATTGGTCTATCTTTTTTAATTTGAAAATTGACGTTTTGCGAGTGATTAATTAATTAAGATGATCACTATTTACTCTCAAGTAATTAAAGTGAGAAAATAGCAAACATGACAACAAAATTGTTCTTCTCCCAACTAGTTAGAAGACCATAAAAAAATCATAGTATTCGAAAGTTATCTACCTTAACCCGATTATATGAAATAAACAAATCTTATAATAATTCAAGGGTATAATTAATTATTTTTTTTTTGTAAATTTAATCCAAACACAAGATGAGGTGGAAAGTAATGAACCAAACACTTGATAAAAATACGTTGCACTACTAATACGTGCGTTACTAATCCGTACATTATTTATTTTTGTACCAAGCAACCCCTCATAGTTCTTACAATAACATTTTCTTTCCCTGACCCACCTATCATAACCATCTTTTTATTAGAAATTATATGAAAAAAATAAAACATAAAGATTAAGAGTTTAGTTTATCATTTATCGTGAGGAGTATTTTCTTTAAAAAGTGCCAATAAAGTCTTTTTATGATTTCACTGATTATGTCATTATTGTTTTCTTAAATAAGTACTTTTTGTGAGAAGTATTTTGTGTTTAACTAATGAATTGGAAAAAAAACTTTTGAATATCGATTAATATTTGATCAAACATTCAAAAAGTGTTTCTAAATATATGTTCTCTAAAATGTTTTTTAAAATGTTTTTGAAATTACTTTCTTTTAGCTTGTGAAAATAGCTTTTGCAACTCCGAAATTATTTGTTCTCAAAAATTTAATTAAATATCTCACTTTTTTTTAAAATAATATTTTTTGAAAAGAAAAAAAAATACCTTTTGACCTTTCAAGAACTTGTCCAAAAACCTACAGATTTGAAATACTTCGAAAATGCTTTGCTAAAAGTAATATTTGATCACTTTCACTTGCAAATTCTGAAAAGCTAAATAATTTTGTTATATGTCCAAGTTGATTTGAAATGAAAAATCATTGTTACTATATTATATATAAAGAATAATCAGAGCAACTTATAATTAAAATTATCAAAAAAATCATAATATATATATACACTCGTGATTCAATTCCTTTTCTTTTTTTAAATAGAATGATTCAACTTCTTTTCTTTTCACTAGAATCATTCAACTCTAAAACTTAAAGTTGATAGACAAGTGCGAAGAAGAGGAATATATAAAAAGTGTACATATAAAACTTTAGTGATAAATGCTCATTTTAGTTACTCTATTAATTTACACAAGCTTTAAAGCTATTAACTTAAACAAGTTTTATGCAATTCTGAATCTTTACTAACCACATTTTAAAGTCATCATATTTATAAACAATAAAATTAATAAAAATTGAAGTAGCCTAATTCCATTTTTATATAATATGATAATCATGATTTTTTTTTCCCTTGTGCATTAAGATTACACTTCTAATTCATTTTAAACACTAAAAATGAATTTATTTATTTATACATGTTTCTAAACATATTAATATATATATACAATTTATATGAGCGAGGTATATATTCATTACAATATCATCATTATAGGAATATATTTTGTGTTGAAATTTAATAAGCATTAATGAAGTTATTCTCTAGACAAAACACGAGAAACAAAATTACTGTTTTTAATGAAGTGGTTTAATGGTGAATCTTTAATGCTCCTATTTCGAGGGTTCAGATTTTCCGCCGCTAAGATATTTAACTTTTGCTTAAAACGCATTATTGAAAAAATATGTGAAATTACTCATTCGGGAACAAAATAACCTCTAATTAAGCTCATTTAATAGAGGTAAAACTGTCATTTCATAAAATCTACAGGTGTCATTGGGAATTAGCTGTTTTTCAGGTTCAATATTTAGGAAAAAACGAAGTTCTTGTCCCCCAAACACGTTTCTCCTTCACATCTGTTGTTCCTTTTTTCCACGCTTTCTGACTCCGGGGACACCCATCGCCGCCGTAAACAACCACCTCCGCGCCCCACCGTCACTAGTTTTATTACAAGCTGCAAGCTTTTTTACAGCTCGAGCACCGTTGACTTAGTTATTCCACGTTTGTTTGCTGAAAAGAAAAAGAGGAAAACAAGAAACAAGAAACTACATTTTAGGTGTTTCTTCTTTGTTTATCAAAACGTTAATTGGATCAGTGCTTGTAGGTGGGTTTTTCTTCTTTATTGTTTTTTGTATTCGCATTGTTAAGTTAATTCGAACTTCTGCATCGAATGATTTTTTGCGGTATTTTCGATTTTGCTAATAAAACCTGTGAAGTTGTAGTTTTTTTTTTTTGAGTTGAATGGAGGGGTATTTTGGATTTGGCTTATGTTGTTGAAATCTTGTTTTTTTTTCTTGGGTGATTGATCAAAGTGATTTTAGTTAACTTGTTATCTTACTTTCTAATCTCATTCTTGTTTCTTGTACAAAGATAGGGACTTTGCATCAGAATAAGATGAGTTTCAAGGGGTTTTAGTGGGGTTTTCAGAAATTTTGTATTCTGCATTAGTGAGGTTCAAGGTCCAATTTTTGTATTTTTTTTTTCAGCATAACAGCTGTGCGCCTGTGCCTGTCAGTAAATATTTGATGTATGGTAGTTGTACACTTCAATTTGCTTTTATTATCTTGGGGATGTAGATGTGGATAGCTTTTTAACTTTTCTATGTGCCTCATAATAAATGTCTTTGCTTTAACCTTTTGTGATCTCTGACCTATAATACTTTGAAGTTTTTAAGATGGCAAACTCTATATTCGCTGATGTCGGATAGTACGAACTTGCTGCTAATTTTTCTTATCAAAGCCTGCTGTTTGCTTATCAAAACTTTCACCCAGGAGGTTTTTAGGTTTGATGAAGGAGTTTTTAAGTTTTTACAAATAATGTTTCTATACACAGGGATCCGCTGTGAAGATATTTGTTGCTAGACAATACTGGAGCAAGGTTAGCTTTTCCACAAGCAAATTTACGAGTCGCTTTTTGAGATCTTCATTTGTTATAATCTTGTTTCTGATTGGAAATATAGTGGGCTAATGCTTGGGTGAAGGGAGTTAGAGGGATGCACATTTTTAGATATTTCAATAGATGTCTGTTATATTACGCCGCCTTCGATGGATGATAGCTGGTCTAAATAAAGGAACACCAGTAACCCCTAAGAGGCTGCACAGTGCTGATGTGCGGCCTGTGCCTCTTTCGCCACTGTCAAAGCAGCAACAATTGCAACTACTCAAGTCCTATTACGAGTCAAAGTCTGAGCATAGAAAGCCTAAACAACCAATGTTGGAGGCTGTGCATGAGATTTCCATCTACATTCACCGGTTTCACAATCTTGATTTGTTCCAGCAAGGGTATGTGGGCATCATGTTTCATAGTTCTTTATCTTACTCCTTTGGTAATTTGACTATTGTACTTCTGTTTCCTTACAATTTTTGCCAAATATGTAGATGGTACCAGATTAAGATTACAATGAGATGGGAAAATGGTGATAATGGGGTATTAGGAACTCCATCCAGAGTCATCCAATATGAAGGTAAATTTCTAGAATATGGCGAAACGGTCAAAGAATACAGCTGGCTTCTAAAAGAAGGGTACCTTCGAATATTGCAGTCAAGTATAGTGGGATGTAGAAGTGAGAAAAATATCATCTTTGAGGAAAAAGTGGACGAGTCAATATTCTGAAATTCTTAAAGTCCCATTACTATGAATAAGCTATGCAAGATGAGAAACTGATGTGGTAGTTTTATGCGCTATGATATCTTTCTGATGTTATGTGCATTTGATTTTTATTTTATTGCTTCATTGCTGAGAACAAATTTTACAATCGTAGAAAGCAGTTTTGGTCATTGCACATTGTTTCAGAGGATATAATCGTAGAGGAACAAGAGATGTTTTGATGGAGAGTCAACTGCTTTAGGCATTTTGAAGGCTAGGTGCATTGCAAATTTGTTTAGTTGGTCCAACTTGTATGCTGTTAATGCAGAACAACTTCAGGATTTTACTGACTCACTAGTTCTGGCTTAGATAGTTTGTATAGTTTGCCAGGGATTTTTTTTGTAAGCTCAAATGCCATATCTTGTAATTCTTGCATCTTCTTGACGCTGTTATTAATACCACTTACCTAATCAAACAAAAAAAAATACTGCAAAAACTAATTAAAAGGAAGATAGAGGTCATAGGTTGTATAGTGCACTAGTCTATCATAATTGAATATGATTCTCAAAAAATGAATATTTCAATCCACCAAGATAATACGCGCAAGCCCATTCTCCTTTTGGAGAAATCAGAACTCTCTGTTCGCTTTCAGTAATGAATATAATTGATGGCTGTCATGGTTATGATTTATCTATCCTTTTTAACTTCACAAAAATTGATACATCCTTTTTAAGCATGTACCTAAGGTAGCAAAGGCATGAATAATTAACTTTCTCTACCGTCAAGAAAGTTCGTTTAATTGTTAGTCTAACCTCTATAGTCCTTTACAAGGTTCTAGAGACACTAATTAATGAACCTGTTCGATGACACTCCTAGATCTTGTTCTCATACTTGGACTCTTATATATGTTTCTTCGTTCTCGTGACATTGACATTCTTTCTGAAAGTTGATGGTCATTATTATTTTCAAAATAATTCTGCATTTAAGCATCCTAGAATATGCCCAACCTTAAGTCAATCACTGTGCTGCTAAATGAGTTCCTATTGTGAGCTGTCTGGATAAGTACAGATTTCTTAGATTTGATCAGGTTAGTGGACTAAATGTGACTTTTTTTGGCATTTCATGTATATACTCATGATTGATTGCTGTTTTGAAAAACTTAACTAACATTTTTTGCACTTATCTTTTTAATCTGTTTCTTCTTGCTGTTTTCACTAGACATTTGTAAAGTAAACACTTAATGGTCGTAATCTTGTCTTCAACTCTCTTAAGAAGAAGAGAAATGATCAGATGAGCTCTCTGAAAAGAGATCTTAATTTGAGAAGGGAGGAAAATGAGTTAGAATAAACCAGGTTATTTTATCCATTTCGTTCTTTCTCCTTTTTTTTGATGGGTAAACGACCTGTGTTTTGAATGGGTAGGGCCTTTTGTCCTCAATTATAGTTAATTACTTAATTCTTAGATGAAGAGAGAAAAGCAACAGAAATACATGTTTGCATATGCCCTTTCATGAACACACACATAGAAAGCATACCATTGATAATATGATATAGCTTTTGCAGTCATGGGAGAACTGTTGTCTGGTGAGTAATACCTTTGTTTGGGTTGCAGCTCCTGATTTGGGTTCCGAAGATGTATATGGTGTATGGAGAATTGATGATACAGATCATAGTTTCTCCACACAGCCTTTCCGAATCAAATATGCAAGGCAGGATATTCTTCTCTCCATGATGGTCTCCTTCAACTTATCTCTGAACGAACATGAGGTGATCTCTCTTGAACTTAGCCCCCATCTGTAAATTTCTTCCCTCCCACCTTCTCCCCCCACATTCACCCATCAAAGGTGTATCTATGTGGGCTTTGTTCTTGTTATAACAATGAAGCAACAAGGTCGGTTGGTTCAATTGAAGTATAAGTCCACATTGTTCAAACATTTCAGGCATATAGGTTATCTGGAACCGTTATATCTTTCCATATCTTAATCTCACCTACTAATATGTAAAAATTATCAGGGCCCATCGACATCTGGTGTCATTCTGAAATTTGAGCTTTTCTATGCACCTATATTGGAGAATGGGTTAGTTGATTTTTTGAACTGTGCTTTTCTGCAGTTGCATCAAGAAATAATTCACAAAACAATAATGTTATTTCTAATAAACATAAAAATGCAAATATACTTTGCATTCCTGATAAATAACTGTATAATGCAGGACTAGTCTACAGGATTCCTTGGATGCTTCTCCTGCTGCAGTCCATGAATTTCGTCTTCCATCCAAAGCTCTTCTAGGGTTGCACTCTTATTGTCCTGTACATTTTGATGTTTTTCATGCAGTACTGGTCGATGTGAGTGTGCACATCAGCCTTTTGAAAAGTGGTGTCTACACTTCCTCAAAGAAGGTACCAAGGTTTGTCAAAGATTCCAATCCTTTACTGTTAAATTGAGTATATATTGAGATCATACCAGAGTTGTATCTGTTTCATGTGGCTGCTGCTTAATTTTATTATTATAAGATGATAATAACTACATTTACAATGGAGCTTTTCAGTGACCCTCGTGTGGATGAAGATAATGATAATGAAGATTACAATCAGGGAAAACAAGTATGTGCTCTTCCTGATTTTAGATTTCTGACTCCTTCACCTGTCTTTCACAATTTATTCGGTTTAACTTTTTAAGTAAGGTAGATAAACCAGTGTGTTGGTGAAATGTAAGGAGGATCATCTTGTAATTTGCTTCATTGATTTTGTGATCATGGATCATTTTAAGAGTCAAGGATCATGATTTATTAGTTTTCTCCAAGTGTATGACCGTCTCTTGCTTACTCTTCAATTATTCTGCTTTCCATTTGAACTGTATTAAGAAATCATGGTATCCAAACAGAAAATATTCATGGGTTCCTTGAATATTCTGCTGTTTATGCTTCTTGCTTTTCAATGAATTTCAGCAAGTATACACAACAGTAGTGATGGCACATCTGGCAATGGGTATAATTTCAAGATAAAATAGAAATAAAGGGCACCCTAGGGTGTGTCCTAGTGGTCAATGAAGAAAGTTAGAACCATGAGGTCTCATGTTCAGATCTTGACGATGCAAAAAAATAAAATACTAGGTGATTTGCTTCCATCTATTTAAGTCTTGATGGAAAGAGTTATTTGGTACCTGCGGTACCTATGCTGATAGGAGGTAGGGAGGTAGAAGATACCCGATGTCGTGGTGCACGTAAACTGACCCGGCCACCACTGTAAAAAAAAAGAAGAAGAAGTATAGAAATGTGGTGATGCAGTACAAGTTTGTAGGAAAAGAAATCAGTCTAGGATTTTCACATATGAATTAAGTCTAGTATCATATCAAATTTGAAGGACTGAAAGTTAAATGACTTTATGTTTCAGCGGTGCATCACTAAAGAACTCAATAACAACACTAAGATTCTTTAGTGGACCCATTACCCATTGAGTTTTGAACTGTGGCCACCGGCCCTCGGGGATTTATAGGATTTCTTTGATTATGAAAAAGAACGATTTGTTTTAAAAGATAAAATGGTTTGATATGCTTGTTTTCCTAATACAAAGAGGAAAAATTCGTGATAGAATCATGCACTCTCTCCGTTCCAGTTTATGTGACAACATTTCCATTTTAATCCTTTCTAAAAAGAATGACAACTTTCTATATATTATGGAAACAATCGAACTTGAATTTTCCATCTTTCACACAATTATTATGGAATGTTAAGATCACAAGTTTAAAAGTTTTCTGGCTACACAAATGTTATGACATGTTTTTTTTTATCAAGTAAAAAAAAGTTATAGCATGTTATAACCACATGTTTCAAAAGTCTTCCTTTCTTTCTTAAACTCTGTACCAATGCAAACCTTGCCACATAAATGGAGGGAATATCTTTTCTCAAGCATGTGTGACATCTTAGATTCATTTGCCTTGTCATTCTTATTATGTGTTTCTCCAGTATTTTCATATCATATCTTGTATCAGGAAATGCTTATTAAAGCCCTTTCAAGTGCACGGGACATACTTCTCGAGGAGCTAGAAAAAATTAGCAAGGCTATAAATCAGTCTATCGATTTTACTAATTTTACTTCCAAGTTTGGTGATAAACAAGCGTCCCAATTTTCTGCAAGTGCAGCCACAGACTTGATGAATGATAAGGTTGCAAGAGAAGTGCCAAGCAAGATACTGAATGACACCAAGGTCTTATCCTCATACTGCTGAAACTTTTTCTGATTTTCTTTACATTAATGTTGATCTTGGTGCCTCTCAAAATCTAATATCCAAGTTTGCTTTCCAAAAAAATAGATTCAATATTCCACTTTGACTGTGCGCTATGAATTCAGTTGTATTTTTGTATTTCCTCTTTTACTGCAGAAACTTTTTCTGATCTTCATTACATTAATATTGATCTTGGTGCATCTTAAAATTTAATATCCAACTTTGCTGTCTAAAAGTAAGACTTAATATCCCACTTTGACTGTGCGTTGCTTCGAATTTAGTTGTATATCCCACTTTGACTGTGCGTTGCTTCAAATTTAGTTGTATGTTTGTATTTATAACTTCCCTTTTCACAAAGTGCCATCCTTTTTGGATGTTCCTATGTAATAAGTTAGATATTAACTTTGGAGTTGGGACTGACAAAGGACCACCTTCTATACCTTATTAATTCTCACTCTTTATATTCTTAATCAGAAACTAGAAGATGGAGTTCTCCAGTCTCAATCCAAGGATGAATTACTCCAGTTGTATCATTCCCTTGGTGACCAAGTCTTTTACTTATGGAGTATGTTTATGAGGTTTCACAGGTTTGTTTACCTTTACATTTGCACTATTTGTAGTCAGTGAGCTTATGTTATTTTGCCCCTCAGACTTTACTGATTAGTACATCATCTGAGTAAATAACATGTATTTAGTACACCGAAAAAGAAAGACGACTACCTCATTTTATGCTTTAGGTACCAGTCAATGCATTATGCACCTCAATTAGTCTATCCATGCACAAGATCACGCATAAATATAATTTGTATCTAGGGTTCGTCATCTATGGTTAGTGCTGTACTGCTGTTTCTTGGGATCTTAAACTGGTTCTTGATTTTCCTTTAGGACTCATAAGACATCAATTATGGATTTTCTGCGTGAGCAATGGGCTATTGATCGAAGAGCTGAATGGTCAATATGGATGGTTCATTCTAAAGTTGAAATGCCTCACCAATACATAAGTAGTGACATTGATAGCTCTTCTTACCATGGTTCCCGTGGGAGAGCACCTGTCCTGCGGAAGATATCGGAGGATGTAAGCATATCTACACTTCTGATTTGCTATAATCATTGTTGTTTCTTTTTGAACTTTATCTCTGTAGTGTGACAAAGTCTGAGTTGTTAAAGATGAGAATCATTCTATATATTTTAGTGTAGTATTGAACTTGAGTTGTCATTCTTCTCTGTGCAGCCTGCACAGACTGCAGCTATGAGAGCTGATCTTCACAGAAGAAGTATTGCGCAAATGAGGGTTAGTACAATCTAACATATTATTCTCGGTGTAGTTATCTTTACTGTGATGGATTGATGAATTAAAATTGGTGCATTGCAGATCAACAGTCGATCTATCCAAGACATGCATATATTTGGAGATCCATCACGCATCCCAATTGTAATTGTAGAGCGTGTTGTTAATGCACCTTTGCGGTCAACAAGTGGAAATTCATACTTCAACCACCGGGAGCCAAAAGATGCAAATAGCCTGCTAGTTGAGACACATTCTAAAGGCACAAAAAAGATTCATGGCACAACCCCTTGTCAAAATGGCCGTGTTTTGAAGATTGTGGTTTTTGTCCATGGATTCCAGGCAAGTTTATCATCCTCATTCCTCAGCATCAAATAGATTAATAATCCTGTTATTTGTTTCCTGCATACGTCCTTGTAATTGTCTTCCTCTGTCAGAAAGCACCTCTAGTTCCTCATCTTAAAACCCAACATACTTGTCTATTCAATATTGTTTTTTTCATTCAACTCTATGTTACAATTTGATCAAAGTACAACAACAACAACATACCCTGCTAAGTTATCTTCTGGATGTTTATGCTCGAACCAAATGCCTGTATTTGAGCATGACGCTTGTTGTTCTTGAAGTCTTCTTGTAACTAGACTCTGCCCTCATGAATGGCAATGCAAGAGGAAGGGTTGACATGCTGAATAAACTGTGCCAGATATACAGGGCATTCTGATACTAAATCTTTACTATGCAGTCTTTATCATGATACACGGATGATGGACTTCAGGGTTTGCTAGGATCACAGAATGCACTTCATTATGTTTGTACTGCACCTGTGGTGTGATGAACTATTTTTATTGATTATTTTGCTTATAATCCTTTCTAACTCTAAGATGAGAGCATTTATTGCAGGGACATCATTTAGACTTGCGCCTTGTTCGAAACCAGTGGCTTTTAATAGATCCCAAGATGGAGTTTCTTATGTCAGAAGTTAATGAAGAAAAAACAGCGGGAGACTTTAGAGAAATGGGCTTAAGGCTGGCACAAGAAGTAACTTCTTTCATAAAAAAGAAGATGGACAAAGCCTCGAGATCTGGAAATTTGAAGACTATTAAGCTAAGCTTTGTTGGACATTCCATTGGGAACATCATATTAAGAACAGCTTTAACAGGTTTGTACTCTGTAATCTCATCTGTTTTCTTCAAATAACTTTTCAAAGTTTCTTAGACTTTGTGCTTCCTTTGCAGAGAGCATCATGGAACCATATCTCAGATTCCTTCACACGTATGTTTCTGTATCTGGTCCACATCTAGGTTACCTGTACAGTTCAAATTCTTTGTTCAATTCTGGGTTGTGGCTCTTGAAGAAGCTCAAGGGCACACCATGCATACATCAGCTTACATTTACAGATGACCCCGATCTCCGGAACACATTCTTGTACAAACTTTGCAAGGTACTACATGGTATAGTAGTATTAATTTTTGTGGAGGTATTGGTGCTGCGGCCTAAATGCTGCTTCACCAATTCATTTCTTTTCAAATTTTTTTTTGTTGGAATTCATGGCTAGTTAAGGGTGGGAAGAAGATTGATCAGTCTTAGTCATGAATTCCAGATGGAATATCTACTTTCCGTTATTATGACGTGCTTGTGGTTATCTTCTTATTCAATCAATTAACTATGCCTCTATCAAAAGCAAAAAAAAACTACACCTCCATCCCAAAATTATTTTTGTTATCGGTTCTTTTAAATTTGGTAGCTTGAAAAGATATTTCAAATATTCAGTACTAGGCTCTTATCAAACTAAAAAAAATAATGTAACAGGAGCTGTGATTATTAGCAAGAGTACTAACACTCCTAATTGCGTCTTTTCCAGCAAAGGTCCTTGGAGAATTTCAAGAATATTATTTTGTTATCTTCACCTCAGGTATTATTCATATTCTTTTGCTGGCTTCCTTTTTTTTTTTTTTTTACTTTCTCGCGATGGTTCCTTCTGATTATAGAATACAAACTCATTGGATCTTTTTTCTCTTCAGTAATTTATACGTGTCGTCCAGAATATAATAGAACTGAAATTGAGTGTATTATCACGAGACAATTTGGTTTGAGAAGTGATCTCTGTATGGGAATTGATGTTCTTCAATCAAAGAATTATAATGTATGGAATTTGCATTATATTCAATCTATTTGGCTTAGTGGTACGACTGCAACGCGTGATGTGATTAGGCTATCTACCGAGTTTTGAAACGTGCACCATTAGGCTCGAAAATTTCTTGGTTAATTTTGAAAAATGTAAATGTATTAGGCATCCGCAAAAGGAAAGGAATTGTGCTAAGAAATTTTTTAGTCGGGTAATGTTGAACAATAATTTTCAGGCTCAAAAGAAAGATTTTTTTTAAAAGGGGAAGAGAAGTTGAGTTTCTTTTCAGCTGTGATCGGTAAAAGTCATTTGTTGAGTCTTTTAAGCAACATACATAGTGTTCGGATTGCACTAGGAATTTCTAAGTGAAACATAATTTTCTGTGAAAAATATTATCTATTGGTTACTAAGATAGAAAGCTCAAATGATCCATGGCCCTTACATTCGTATGGCATTCTAGACTTGAACCAAGAGTATGGTGCTCTTATGGCAGATCTTGTGCAGAGAATAGATTTCTGAAATGTCATGAAGTGCATTCATTCTTTCTATAATATAGGGAAACCTGCAACTTTAAACACACATCACAAGATCTATTGATTGGAACACAAAAGAGACCTGGAATGGCATAAAACTATTAAAGACCTGGATTTGTACGTACTTGAATAACTTCCAGAATTGCTTTATCTTTTATTTCATTTCTTCATATGGTTCTAGGTGGACCAAGACATGAAAATGAAATCTTTGAAACACCCAATACGTCGATATGGCTTCACTGCCTCTCATTCCGAGAAGAGTTTGTAACTTCCCTAAAGATAATTTTTGTGTGAACTCACTGCTGTATGAATGCTTGGCATTATGTTCTATTTCTTGTATTATTGGTGAGGTCATCTTATGCGCTGTATTTACCATAAAATGTGGTATCATGACCCCTTATGTGCAGTATAAGATAGTTCATTGAATATTTTAGTTCACAACCCTCATTGGTATTGAGAACCCTTAGTTCTATAGGAAGGAATATCTTGCATGCAGGGTATTAGTGTTAATGTCTTCCAGTCTGGTTAAACCTTTTAACTGAAAAAGAAAGAGAAGCGCATTTCTATGCCATAAGTCGTTAACTCGTTAATGCTAACCACTTTTCTAGTTGCAATTTTAATCACCAATCTTGTAATTCCACATTTTTGTTACCATCTCCCTGAGCTTCTTATGTGGTACATTATTCGGAGCATGTTTTGCATGTTGCTAGTCTCAACTGTACACCTTGTTTTAATTAGGTTATGTTGCATAGTCTCTTTTCACTGAGACTTGTACCTTCTCATTCGTCCTGAAAAGTGAATATTTTAATGTGTAGTTGTCGTCCATGCCACCGTTAAGTGTACTTTGCTCGTGAAAAACTAATCGAGAAAAACATTGTAAATGAAGCATATTTAGTGATTCTAAGGTGTATCTGTTTGGTCAATAGAACTGGTGTTACCATTGCACTGCTTGAACGAACTGTCTCAAATGGGAATGCAGTTCTTTGAGATTATTGTGTTTCTTATCATCCCTGCCCTTTTTTTTTTTCCCAATCTCATTGCATGATGGCTGATTCTGTCTTTTCAGGATGGTTATGTTCCATATCATTCTGCAAGAATTGAGATGTGTCAAGCATCTTCAGGGACAGCTCAAAAAAGGGCAAAGTATTTCTGGAGATGCTGAATGACTGCTTGGACCAGATACGTGCTCAGTCATCCGAGCATCGAGTATTCATGAGGTGTGATGTCAACTTTGACACAACATTGCAAGGAAGGAACTTGAATACGATCATTGGAAGGGCTGCTCATATCGAGTTCTTGGAGTCTGACACTTTTGCGAAGTTCGTAATGTGGTCATTTCCTGAGTTGTTTACATGACTTGTGGGCTGGTCAATTTCATCACAACTGAACTCCCATCTCCTGGAGCCTGCCTACCATGTAACCTGAACCTCAAAAAATGGTTATGGCTCTAGGATGTCGAGGGCCTCGACACACTCATAACCATGAATATGGAATGCTGTGGTAAGTCATTAGCTGCAAGGTGATTTTGGTGAAGCTGCTCAGTTATATAACTCTATAGCACAGTTACAATGGTAGCAAATGCAGGAAAGCTTAACGACTAATCTACGTTTAGTGGCGATCACAATATTTTTGGACTTGGAATTCCTAGCATCAATATGTTGTGCAGTAATAGAATCATCAGGTCTAACAAAAACCAATTGTAGCGAGTTAGACAAGTTGTTTTTAATATTATCAAATTATATTCTTATGGGGAACTCATGTTGTCAAAGTCAAGTTACATTTTCCAGTTTTTTCATTCACAGCAAAAGAAAAAAAAGAGAGGAGAAAGTAGAGTACTTATGGGGGGAGTTGCAAACACACACACAACAACACGTCCAGTCTAATCCCTCGGGTTAATGTAGAAGTTATTTTCGTTGATAGACTCTCGGCTCAAAAGAAAGACATTCGACACATGATTATAAGAAAATAGATATATAATTGTACAAGTGTTTAAAGAAACTATGTGATTTTTATGAAGAAATATTTGAATAATTTATTAGAGATTTCAATTTATTATGAAGAAACTAAATTTTAGAACCTTTTTTTTCTTCTTGTTTTTCCCGGGTAAAATATTTAGCCCACCCAAAATGCGAGTTAAATTAAAAAGAAGAAAAAAAGGAAAATAATAAATATTACAGTAATTTTATTTTACGTATTTTTTTTCATTATTATCCATAGCGTCCATTATCCACGTGTCCTTCTCCAACTTCTTCTTCTTCTCCTTGTATAACCCCAGCTTAAAGCTTAAACCTGAGCTCCTTTTTCTGCCATTTCTCTGAGCTCCACCGTGCTCCGCCACTTCACCGCTCTCCATTCCGGCGCCGGTTTATTTGTTCAGTGATATAGGGGCGACACATGTGAGATTGACCAAATATGTCCCTTTCATACAATACTTTTTCCCAAGTCCTTACCCCAGTACCTCCCTCTCATCGTTTCCTATTTCCGGCCAAAATCCCAAACTACTACAAGCTCCCCGGATTTCACCGACGCCTTCTGCTAACGGTTGCCGTTAGAGCCAAGCCGAAAGATCTTATCTTAGGTAACCCAACGGTTACAGTTGAGAAAGGAAAGTACAGCTATGACGTTGAAACCCTAATCAACAAGCTTTCAAGCCTTCCGCCACGTGGTAGTATTGCCCGGTGCTTGGATACTTTCAAAAACAAGCTTTCTCTCTCTGACTTCTCCCTAGTGTTCAAGGAATTTGCTGCCCGTGGGGACTGGCAGCGTTCCCTTCGCCTCTTCAAGTATATGCAGCGCCAGATATGGTGTAAGCCTAATGAGCATATTTACACACTAATGATTGGAATTTTAGGCCGTGAAGGCCTTCTTGATAAAGCCTTTGAGATATTCGATGAAATGTCTACTCATAGTGTGGCACGAACGGTATTCTCTTACACTGCTATTATTAATGCTTATGGCCGCAATGGGCAATACGAAACTTCTCTTCAACTCCTTGAAAAAATGAAACAAGAAAATATAGTTCCTAGTATTTTGACTTATAATACAGTTATTAACTCTTGTGCTCGAGGTGGGTATGAATGGGAGGGTTTATTAGGTCTATTTGCTGAAATGCGACATGAGGGTATTCAACCGGATTTAGTTACGTACAATACTTTGCTTAGTGCTTGTTCAAGTAGAGAATTAGAAGATGAGGCAGAGATGGTTTTTAGGACGATGAACGAGGCTGGGGTTTTGCCTGATGTAACTACATACAGTTATTTGGTGGAGACTTTTGGGAAACTGGGGAAATTGGAAAAGGTCTCAGAATTGCTCATGGAAATGGAGGCTGGAGGTACATCGCCCGAGGTTACCTCGTATAATGTCTTATTGGAGGCTTATGCACATTTGGGGTCTATGAAAGAGGCTATGGATGTATTTAGGCAAATGCAGGCAGCTGGATGTGTGGCTAATGCAGAGACTTATAGTATTCTGTTGAATTTATATGGGAAAAATGGGAGATATGATCAGGTTAGGGAGCTTTTCCTTGAGATGAAAACGAGTAATACAGAGCCAGATGCGGATACATACAATATTCTCATTCAGGTCTTTGGTGAAGGTGGTTACTTTAAGGAGGTGGTAACATTGTTCCATGATATGGTTGAAGAGAAGGTAGAACCAAATATGGAGACTTATGAAGGGTTGATATATGCCTGTGGAAAGGGAGGGCTTCACGAAGATGCAAAGAGGATTCTGCTACATATGAATGGACAAGGCCTGGTGCCTAGCTCTAAAGTGTATACTGCTGTAATTGAAGCTTATGGACAGGCGGCGCTGTATGAGGAAGCAGTTGTCGCCTTTAATACGATGAATGAGGTAGGAAGCAGGCCAATGGTGGAGACTTTCAATTCTCTGATCCATACATTTGCTAAAGGGGGACTTTACAAAGAATCTGAAGCAATATGGTTTAGAATGGGTGAGGTTGGAGTTCCCCGGAATAGGGACTCTTTTAATGGTTTGATTGAAGGTTATAGACAGGGAGGTCAGTTCGAAGAGGCTATAAAAGCTTATGTTGAGATGGAAAAGGCAAGATGTGATCCAGATGAGCGAACGCTTGAGGCAGTTTTGAGTGTTTATTGCTTTGCAGGCCTAGTTGACGAAAGTGAGGAGCAGTTTCAGGAAATTAAATCACTGGGCATTCAGCCTAGCATCATTTGCTGCTGTATGATGCTGGCAATTTACGCAAAAAGTGAGAGGTTGGACTTTAATTTCCTATCAGCTGATTCTTCACATTTTAAAACTTGATATTATTCTATTAATCACATTGGTGCCTAGAAATGGTGTAGATAATTGGAAAAACTCATTTTTATGCTGTCTTTCAATTTTCTGGGATATAGCCTCTTTTTTTTTTTTTTTGAGAATGGTAACATGTGCTATAGCCTCTTGTATGACTGTACTTCTTAAGGTATTAGGTGGAAATACTCAATTTCTACAATTTGCAAATGCACAGGAGTTGAACTGATTTATTAGTTGTGTGCACTGACCGAACTAGTCTATCACCTGATTGAGGAATCCAACTTCTTTTCCATAAATTTCATAGTGTTTCTTCTTTTAACTGTTTTTTTATACTGCCTCAGGATTTGTGCATTTTATACTTCCTTGCATTGCTCAATATTTGGAGAAACTTTATTTGTTGGCTTCTACCATACATTATGCCATGTAATTGAGCAGGTTCTAGTCTAATTTGGTAGTTGATGTTTGGATGCTCTTAAAGTTGGTGGATGCATTCTTGTGAATTTGTGCATGACTGGTGTAACAAAGAAGATCTTTCTTTCTTTCCTTTTTCTTCCAATGTTCTTATATGCTGTATGCTGTCTTAAAATTCTTCTATTAGGTGGGATATGGCCCGTGAATTATTGAATGACGTGATGACAAACAAGACTTCCGATATGCACCAAATTATTGGCCGAATGATTCATGGAGATTTTGATGATGAAAATAATTGGCAGATGGTTGAATATGTCTTTGACAAACTCAAGTCAGAAGGATGTGGTTTGAGCATGAGGTTCTACAACACTCTTATAGAAGCACTTTGGTGGTTAGGCCAGAAAGAAAGGGCTGCAAGAGTGCTGAATGAAGCAACAAAAAGGGGGCTATTCCCTGAACTGTTTCGAAGAAACAAACTTGTGTGGTCTGTGGATGTTCATAGGTAATCCTACAATTGACTGTCCCCCCCCCCCCCACAAAACTCCCCAACTATACACACAACCTGCCCAACTGCCTATAGTACCAAATAATGGCATAACTATTTCCTGGCAGGAGATATTTAAAATGGGTGTATATTACAATAGTTATCTGGTATTTTCTAATCATTCTCTGTTGTTTTAGGATGTGGCCTGGTGGTGCATGCACTGCAATATCTGTTTGGCTCAACGATATGGAAGAGTTGTTTCATAAAGGCGAGGAGCTTCCCCAACTGGCTTCTATTGTAGTCGTGTAAGTGTTTTTGCCTCATTGCTTTTTCAGTGATCATCTCTTTTTTGTGATGCCATCTACCTATTTACTTTCTGTGTGTCTGGAGGGAGTGGGGGTAGATTGATCAAGCAACGTAAATGCTGGAACCTTCTTTTTGGGCGTGGATTAAGATAGGTCCTTTTAGTCCCATGCCAGTTATTTGCGTCTTTCTGAAAATTTTGGGAAAGAAGAGCAATAGCTATCACCTAGCAGAGCAAACACATGCTTATTGCTAAACAAGTCCATTATTGTTCATCTGTTTTCATATGTTCCAACATTTAGAAGCGTCAAATGTCATATTGATAATCTAGGAAATATTTCCACTGTCCATTTATGTAATTTTAGTTTCACCACGGGTAAGGGAAGGAAATTTGACCCAGTTAGTAGTTTAGGATTTTTTAAATTTTTTTTAGAGATAATTTAGTAGTTTTGGATTTGTGCAAGATCCGTGTAATACCGATTCAGTCATTCTTTTTGGAATGGAGGGAGTACAACAACGACTTACCTAGTGTAATCCCACAAGTCTTAGTTCCAGTGGAATGGAAGGAGTAAAAATAAAAATCTCCTAATATCTCATGTAGCTATTATTTTCTGAGTGTTTGAGTCTTCTTGTCTAACCTGTTTCTCACCTAGTAGTGGTGTCTACATAGCTAAGCAAATACTTAATGGAGGTAGTAATTAACTGTATTTTTAATGTATTTGGTTGTCTTTTTATTTCCCTCCTTCCCTTCAATAAAATTTACATGATTGCCTTTTGTGAATCAGACGAGGTCAGACGGAGAAGAGTTCAGTAACTAGGGATTTGCCAGTTGCTAAGGCTGCATATTCTTTTTTAAAGGACACTGTTTCATCATCATTTAGTTTTCCTGGGTGGAATAAGGGGCGGATAGTCTGTCAAAGGACTCAGCTCAAACGTACTTTTTCTAGTGCCGAACCATCCGCAGAAGCTTCAAAAGGTGACAGACTAATTCCTTTAAGTAACTCTCCCATTTCTCTTTTGGGAACACAAACATCTATGAGTGATGCAAAAAGATCAGAAAGTGCGAACGCTGACAGCGAGAGAAGCACCAGACCAGATCCAGAACTCATGGCGAGCAGTGTTTGAACAGATAAATGAGATATTTTAACGTGTTCTGCTTGACGAGTTTGCATTGGGTTTTGACCTACTGAACGAGAACACAAAGTTACCTGGCCCATACTCTAATTTTGATCTATCTATGGTTTGGCATCACCTCCTTTGATCTCAACTGCAGAAAAATGTCAAAACAGATGCAATCCCCTTAAGAAGCAGCAGAGTGAGTGCTAAAAATTCATGTTGTTTTCGATATTCTGGCACTCATCTAGGGGGACGGGAAACGGGGAATGGAAGAGATGGAAAGCATTAGCTTACACAGGTGGCTTATGTACACATGTATATTGAGTGTATTCCAATGCTAAAATCAAAATGATTCTTCTGAGAATTATAGGTTGGATCTACTTCATGCTGCTAATAGTAGTAGATATGGCATTTTTGTGTCCTTTAAATTTGCTGTATTGACACGATGGAACAATATCAATATAGTCATTAGCATACTTCTTTCCAATTTTACAACAACATATCCAGTGAAATCCCACAAAGTAGGGTTTAGGGAAGGTAGAGTGTACGCAGACCTTATCATTATCTCGTAGAAATAGAGAGGTTGTTATCTCGAAGTTGAATAGTATCTTATTCAGATACGATTATTGCTTTAGGATATGAGCTTTGCCCACTTTAGGTTCTGGACTCTAGCTTTTCCTACCCATAGTATGGAATGGCGGACTTTTCACTTTTGGGCTATTGACTTTTGAAAAGGTTAACTTTTCATCCAATTTACAAAGAGGTTGAGATTAGGTTGGCTTTGTTCTTCAACTTGGTTAAAAGCCAAGTTCATTAATTTACACAAAAAGAAATGAAAAGAAAGCTAAAAGTTGATTATAGCAAAGCACTAAAGTTACTACTTTTGAGTTCTCAACCATTTGATTAAACTGAGTTTCTATCAAAGAAGGCTCTCCTTTTGACATGTTTTGCACAAGTTGCGTGACTTAATAAGATTTGTAATATGTAGGTTTGTTCAATAGTGTCATATCCACCAAAATGGTCCAATTCCATATAGAATAGTATGGTGCTCATAAATAAACGTACATAGGAAAAGCCACTTAGTGGAATGCAGCCCTTTTTGTTTGAGTAGTCTAACTTATGTACACCAAAGATATATATAAAGAATTTTTACACTATCAGATCACTCAAAAAGATTTATCCTCCATTGAGGGAGGGAGGGAGGGAAGAGTTGTATTTGCCGAGGCATCAGGCAAGGTGGGACCGAAATCAACAGAGATTGGTGTTGGAGGGTGAAACAAAAGTCACTTTGTACCACTTGTTGCATCAAGCCAAACTTGCTATAAAAGCAAAAGAAAAGAAATTATGACTTCACTAACTCTCATTTGTTTGACCTAATTTAGAGAGGATGAAAAAAGGCATTGGAGGTTCCACTAGACAGCACTTTTTGATGCCTAATATGGAAGAGTGACAACTCTCTGATCTCTTTTGCTTGCTTTCATATAGTGAGTTCCGCAAAAGAACACTTATCATATTTATTGGTACAATAAAGATCATGCACGTCCTTCCACATTTGCATCTTTAATCACTATTACGTACGAACTACGGTCAAAACCTTTTTATAATGACATTGTTTGTTTTCATGTTTTTTTAGTGAAATATTATTACAAAAAGCATATCAGATAACATCAAACGAAGACTAGGTTAAAAAAAAGTCTTACTATTATAGTTATTGTTATAAAGAGGTGTAACTGTACAATACTATCATTTAACAATAACCAAAAAATAGAGGAAACGAAAATTGTGTAACATTCATGTTGGATTGATTCATATTCATTGGTTCTGTACTAGAGTTGTTATTGATTAGTTTGAGGTTGCTTATGTTTTAAGAGTGCAAAAAAGATATTTGTATACACGAACTAATTCTTCTTTTTCGAATGTATATACGGTTTTCGTTGAATCTTTTTGATCACTTTCAAAAACAAATTGAAATTCCGTCTTGACACGATAAATAGTAATGCCCATCTGCAGCCTTGAAATAGATTATTTCTCTGATTTTACATCATATTAATGAACATTTATCATTAACTATGGTTAGATAATATGTATTGGCAGTTTGGCACTTTAATTTTATAATAGTTAAATAACTTGATTTGGTGTGAACACTAGATGCGAGTAAATATTTATTTTACATGAAAATCTGACCCAAAAAGTTTATTTATCATCGTAAATATACTGTACTAAAATATATATTGTGTGAAATTACACACGTACGCATTTAAAAGAGAAAACAGTTGGAAAGTTCCTCCTCATTTTATACTTTGTGATGGCTTAGCTGGTTTCTTCACTATGAAGAAAAATTCTATTGTTCAATAGTCGAAAATAACCCAGAATTTTCTAAAAACTGATTTTATCTTATTTCATTTTATTATTATGAAATAGTTAGTTGGAATTCTAAAATCACACGCCTAAAATGTATCATATACATTGAAAAAGGAGGACTTTAGGTAAAGAAAAGAAAAGACGTAATACATAAGTATACTCTTTAACTTAGCTTCAGCTGATATTAACACCCTTCAACTTTAAGTATGCACAATTAAGCACTTATATTTGAACAAATAAATACAGTTGTCCCACATGGTGTCTTATATGTCAATTTTGTGTCCTATGTGGTATCCTACATGTATTATGCCACATAGGACGTGTGTGTCTACTTATTCAATTTATTACAAATTTAAGTGCATATTTATACCATCTAACGTTAGAGGGCATGAATGTTAGCTAAAGTCTAATTAAAGTGGATATTTATGCATTATGCCATAAAAAAATCGTGAATTTTCGTAGAGAGTGTATTACTTTTTTCAACTTATAGAATAAGCCTTTGAAAATTGAAATTCTAAAGTTTATCATTCGGTTTAGAGAATAGTCCCATTGACTAAAATACACTCTTTTATATTACTTGCTCCGGTTGATTCAATACAATCTTTAAGAAAATTATAATTAAAGGTGTTTTTTAGTATTAATTGTATTAATTAACATCTTAGAACTTTAAATTTAACTATTATTACTATTTTATTAATACTTAGGGTAGAAAAGAAAAAATATAATTAATTTTTCTTAATTTTGTAAATTAGATAAATAAATTAAAATAATTATTTTAAATAAAGAGTCAAGTAATATAAAACGGTGGAAGTATATATACTCCGTGCTTCTACTTTTTTATTTTCTTTTGAGAAAATTATAAATGAGAGAACTGAAATACTATTAAACGATCAAAAGTCCTCAAATTTACCTCTTCGAAAATATTTCATAAGAATTTTTATAGAAAGCAAAATTTTCGATGGAATGATGATAATTATGTGGAACCTTGTTTGTGGATTTTTTTTAAAAAAATTATTTCTATTAGGAAAATATTTTTATTATTATTTTTAAGGAACTTGTGTACTTATAAAAATATTTTTCCAAAAATTTCGACGAATTAAACATGAAAAAATTAAATATATATATATATATTAATAAAATGTTAATTCACGATCTTATAAAAGGAATTAATAAGGCAGTACCCCTATTCTCTTAGTCCAATGTTGTTGACACGTACTCCCTCTATTCCTAATTACTTGTCAATTTTTCCTTTTTAGTTATTCCTAATTACTTGTCAATTTTGACAAATTAGGAAGAATAAAATATTTTTACCTATTATACCCTCAATTAATTACTTTGGAAAAAGGTAGAACTTTTTGAAAATTTTAAATTTTTAATTCATCTACTTCATAATTAATAGGGGTAAATTGATAAACTCACCGTATCAATAATTGTTTTCTTAATAAGTGTGTCACTTCAAAAGGGAGTAATTAATAATAGGATTTAGCAGTTAACATCGAGATCCCAAAAGTCTAAAGTACGGATTTTAAGATGAAATAATTAGTGGATGATAATTAATTACTTTTAGTTATTAAAGTGGTCCATAATTGTAGTGCGTATCTTTTTTAAGATTATTTGGCTGAAGCTACTCTTAGAATTTGCCTAACGAAGACAAAGTCACACAAGCACCATGGGCGGATCCAGAGTTTATAGTTGTTCGGTCTCAAATTATATGTTGTGTTTTTTAAATATTTAATTATCTTATACTTTCTTCCTTTCATATTAATTGTTTATCTTCTCTTTTATATGTTCTTTATAAGCTACTTACTAAGGGTAAATGAAAAAAAAAAAAGTTGATTAATTTTATTTTGAATTTTTAAAATATAAATATTTGAAATAATTATTTTTTAAAAATCACGACAAATATTTTAAAACAATTTAGACAAGAACAAAAATATGACAACTTGATTATAACTAAGCAGTTACCTCGTTACTGATAATTTAAACCTCGTATTATTGATTCTTGTTTGCTTGATTGAAGAACCTATATATATTTTCTGTTTGATGATCATTTAACTTTGTGACCTTTAAAGATTTATCTGGTCCCTTTCATTGAATTAAATAAAAAATAACATGTTACTTTTATGTCGACTGTGAAAATCAATTCGAGGAGCTCTTCGCACGTTAAACAAAAAAAAATCAGATTTTCTTAATGATAAATATTCATTATATATGGTGGTCCAGGAAAATAAAACAAGGGGAAAATAATATAATTGGCCGTAAAGATTAAATATTTTAAATTTAAATTATATGGATCGTCAATTTAAGAAAAGTTTAGTATCTATTGAGTCCACTTGTTTTATTTTATTATTGTCAACCGATAAATATTTTCTTACACTACTGGTATATTTTACTTAAATTTTAATGTTTCTATTTGGAAAATGTCGTTGTGTCAAAACCAGATCAACGACAAAAACAAAGATTAGGAGGAAATCTTCGTGTAGCTTTGGACTAAAAAGAGATTAATGGGATAACCAAATCGAAGTTATTTAATTTGGAGTTTGGTTGGAAATTATTAATTAGTGGCCAAGCTACTTGGAGCTTGCTCTAATTTAAATCAAAAGTTAAATAGTCCAACTTCAATAGTTTAATCATCTCAATATTATAGAGTGAAGTTTTTAAATCATCAAAGAAAAAAATTGTTAAATATCCCTTTCTTTTGTGAATACATTACTAGAAATTTAGATTTTTTAATCGCAAAAATAATGAAAAATGTATGTTATAAAGCATGATTTTTCCTCACATTTTTCACTAAACAAGCTCACATGAAAAACGTATGGTGGGGATCAAATTTTCACTGAAAAACTTTATGTTTTTTCGTGTAAAAATGCTACCTTCTCTAGTTTATATTAAGTGAATTGTTGGGTACGACACAATACTTTAAAAAAATAACATTTAAGGACAAAAATCAAAGATTACTTTCCACTATTATCCTTTTGATTATTCCTAAAACTATTATTCAAGAAAATTTTAAGTAGCTAAGAACCTCATTAAAAATAAGGATAAATATGGGGAAAAAAGGTTCCAATAATTTTCTTTTTGAGTTTTGCAATTTACTTATTTTAAACTACAAAAAAAAATCTTTATAATTCACTCAACATAAATCAGATTTCAGAAGCAGTATTATTTTTTTTTATCTTTTTCACTAATTTAATCAAAATATCTATAGCTACTCAAATAATTTTTAGTAGCGACAGAAATGCAAAAGATATATATGTCGGGGATCGTCTTATTAATTATTTTGTGTTGGCAGGGCCTTGATTTCAATTATAAATCTCTTATCATAATTAAGTGATTTCACTATCCCATCTTTATTAAAAGACGATCTTTAATTATTATATTATTGATAGAGAGAAGGATAAATTAAACTTCTACTTTATACATGTCAAATTGGAGACCTATAACTGAAGAAGCCACTTCTGTTCCATTTTATTATTAAGCTAAATAAATAAAGGTACACGCCAAAACGAAAAGAATAAAATATTGACAAATTATTAACATGCCAAATTGTCAACATGTAATATTTTGTTAGGGGATAAAAGGTATTTTGATAAAGATTGAAGGTACTTTCTAGATTGAATAGGTAGCTAGAAAATAAGTGAACATTATCTTGAATCAAATAATTGAGAGGAGACATATCCATACCATTACTTGTTGTAAAGCTTTGTTTTATTATCATATTCTAAGATAGTGACCTAAATAGCCATGTTTACTTGACAAGTGTGCCACTCACATTATTCAAGGATTTAGAATTTAAATTTTAAAGATTGAACTTTTATGTTTCTTATGACTTGTAATTTTTGAAATTATGAGTTCAGTTATTTTTTTATTTTAATTATTAGTAATTTCTCATTCTCTCTTTATATGTTCACTATTAAAAATCGAGGTTTTGCTTATTTATTTCACATCGAATTAATTTATAGGGATTATGATTATTATACACGAAACAAATATGGGTGGTTGTGATGGAATCAAATCATGTTTACATTGAATTATTGATCTATCTTTTAAAATATGGAAAAACTATCATAGTCAACATCAATCCTCAAAAAACGATAAGCGTTAATTTTCAAATGGTAGGTAATCCAATTAATTACTCCCACCGTTCCTTTTTAGTAGATTGTTATAGTTTTTTTTTTAGAGTTAAATATATGGATTTTGACTAACATTTTAAGATACATTATTCTATCATATTGATATGAAATAAGTTGCAATTTATAATATTTTTTGTATAGTTTTTGAGTATCTAAAATTTTATTTTAAAATATCGAATGAATGTAATGTAATTTAGTTTTGAAATCTTAGTCAAATTGACTTTTAAAAAACGCAACATGACAACTAAAAAGAAACGAAAGAAATACCATTTTTCTACAAAAGCTATTGTACAAATTTTTGTCACTTTAAAAATTATTCAACTTACAAGTTTTCCCGCGAAACTCGATAAAATCATCCAACTTAATACGAGTTTCTACAAAAGTTACTAAGACTAATTCTTGTCATTTTAATTAAAACCAATGAACTTATAGGAAAAAAATTATGAATATTTAATCTGAAATACTCCTCAAACCAATGTTGTCAAAAAATTATTACTAATATTTATAATTCAAATTTCATAAACTAAAAAAAGTATAATTTGAATCCACCTCTGAATGCAAGAAATAACAGTTTTCAGCTAACCTCGTTATAAAAAAAATCATGAAATTAAAATTAATATAAAAATAACTATTCTCAGTCACTCTGATTAATATTAAAATATTGTTGTATAGACTATAGTGCATCTCGTTTTGCAAAAGTTTTACATAAATCCATCAATCTTGTTTTGAAAAGTTAGTGGGAAGTCTAGAATGATTAGTCTAAAATGCATTATTATAAATTAGTATAAAAGAAGGAAATTAGGTCAAAGAGGGAGAAGAAAAGTATATAGTAATAGTAATTAGTAGCTTCAATGATAATATCAACTCCCAAAAGCAAAGCGACAAAAAAGTTACTTTGACCACACAGTTCACATGAAAACTTTGTCTTAAATTAATTATAATAGGATAATCCCATTCACAAAAATACGCGAAAATAATCCAGCAAATCACGCGCCGTTGTCTTCTTACATATTCAGCTGAACTTAATAGTTTTTGTTCAAATTTTATATTTATATAAAAAAATAATTATTACCTATATATTTGAAGATCGAACGCAACTATTAACATTTAAAATTATCGTTCTAAATTTTAGAATTCATAAAATTGAAAATTCAAACTTAGCCTATGAGGTCTCCTCTAATGTTATACACATGGATTTTTTTTTTCAAAAAAAATACCCATTCATACAAGAAGATTAGGATGACCATCGATAACCCCGATAGGTCAAAGTACAAATTATAGACTTATTAAAGTGATTAATAGTTATCACTAATTAAGATTATACGCTGAAACTAGTGTCTGTTTAAGGAAGACAAAAAACATAATGAGCGGATCAATGAGTTTATAATTGACAACTTGGTTATATTTAAGGATTTACTTACCTCCTTAATTAATCAAACCTACGAAGAGGAAATCAAACCTCGTATTCTTTAATCTTGATTCTCGTTAATTAATTATAGTTGCTTCACTTATAGAGCCTAATTTTGTGGGATAAACTAAGATTAATGACCTTAATAGCTTCCAAAAGATCAAATAACACAGTACTAATTGTTTAATTGGAATATGTTCAGTGTTTTCGAGATTGAAAACCAAGAACTTCAACTCGAATGATCATTGCACAATTAACAAAGTTATTTTCTGCTAAAAGTAAAAAATGATACTTAAATCTTTAATCCATATTAAATTTAGCTCCTAACCTAGTGAGATTTCTGTAAAGACCTATAGTATATACTAGATATAGGACCCCGTGTCAGCACGGGGCCCAATATATATATATATTTTTATTTTAATTTATGTCATATTATGGAATTTGAGAAGTTATTGAAATTTTTATATGATTTTAAAAATATTTTAAATTTTTAGCTATTGTGATTTGTAGTACTTTTTTTTAACATAATTTTGAAAAAAATATTTATTACTCTGTTTGTTCTAATTTATGTGGCACACACAGAATTTCAAATATTAAGCATTTTTTATATGTCTCTTTAATATATTAAGTTGTTAATTATTGTATTTTATTGTACATTTTGAACCTAATTTTTTAATAATATATGTTATTTGCCATGTCCCAATTTATGTGGCATTAATTGATAGATTTGTTGGAGTCGAGAGATTTATTTTGTTAATTATTGTAATTTATAGTTTTTTTTTCCGTCAATTTCAAACAATATATGTTGTTAATTGATAGAATAGTTTTAATGTAATTTTTAAAAAAAAATATGTGTGACTCTCCATGTCCCAATTTATATGGCACATGTAAAGTTTTGACAATTAACCAAAATTTTAATACATTTTAAAAAATATTTTTAAGTCGTTAAATTTTAAGTAATAAGTAATTTAAATTGTTGTATTATTTATTACAATTTATAATACTTTTAAAGTAGTTAAGATATTGTACTATTTATTATGATGTATAACACTTTTTTTAAAAAAATTATGTCATATTATGGAATTTGAGAAGTTATTGAAATTTTTATATGATTTTAAAAATATTTTAAATTGTTAGCTATTGTGATTTGTAGTACTTTTTTTAACATAATTTTGAAAATAATATTTATTAATCTATTTGTTCTAATTTATGTGGCACATGCAGAATTTCAAATATTAACCCTTTTTTATATGTCTCTTTAATATATTAAGTTGTTAATTATTGTATTGTATAGTACATTTTGAACCTAATTTTTAAATAATATCTGTTATTTGCCATGTCCCAATTTATGTGGCATTAATTGATAGATTTCTTGGAGTCGAGAGATTTATTTTGTTAATTATTGTAATTTATAATTTGTTTTTCGTCAATTTCATCGACTATTTTTTTTATTAATTATTGTAATTTATTGTTTCTTTTTCGTCAATTTCAAACAATATATGTTTATCATATAATCCATTTTTTGTGGTACCAATAGAATTTAGAGAGTCAATTAAATTTTGTATATAAGTTTTAAATAATTAAGCTGTTAATTATTGTAATGTATAGTATTACTTATAGTATTTTTAAATATATTTAAATATTATATGTTAGGTTTTTTATCCTAATTTATATGGCACTGATAGAATTTAAAGTGTCAAATAATTGTTAATTATTGTAATAGATAATATGGAGTATTTAAGTCATTTATAGTATAGTAATTAATATATAATATGTAGTATTTAAGTGTTATATTATGGAATTTGAGAAGTTATTGAAATTTTTATATGATTTTAAAAATATTTTAAATTGTTAGCTATTGTGATTTGTAGTACTTTTTTTTTACATAATTTTGAAAATAATATTTATTACTCTATTTGTTCTAATTTATGTGTCACATGCAGAATTTCAAATATTAACCATTTTTATATGTCTCTTTAATATATTAAGTTGTTAATCATTGTATTTTATAGTACATTTTGAACCTAATTTTTTAATAATATCTGTTATTTGCCATGTCCCAATTTATGTGGCATTAATTGATAGATTTGTTGGAGTCGAGAGATTTATTTTGTTAATTATTGTAATTTATAGTTTCTTTTTCGTCAATTCCAAACAATATATGTTGTTAATTGATAGAATACTTTTAATGTAATTTTTTAAAAAAAAAATATGTGTGACTGTCCATGTCCCAATTTATGTGGCACATGTAAAGTTTTGACAATTAACCAAAATTTTAATACATTTAAAAATATATTTTTAAGTCGTTAAATTTTAAGTAATTTAAGTTGTTGTATTATTTATTACAATTTATAATGCTTTTAAAGTAGTTTAAATATTGTACTATTTATTATGATTTATAACACTTTTTTTAAAATTTATGTCATATTATGGAATTTGAGAAGTTATTGAAATTTTTATATGATTTTAAAAATATTTTAAATTGTTAGCTATTGTGAATTGTAGTACTTTTTTTAACATAATTTTGAAAGTAATATTTATTACTCTATTTGTTCTAATTTATGTGGCACATGCAGAATTTTAAATATTAACCCTTTTTTATGTCTCTTTAATATATTAAGTTGTTAATTATTGTATTTTTTAGTACATTTTGAACCTATTTTTTTAATACTATATGTTATTTGCCATGTCCCAATTTATGTGGCATTAATTGATAGATTTGTTGGAGTCGAGAGATTTATTTTGTTAATTATTGTAATTTATAGTTTCTTTTTCGTCAATTTCAAACAATATATGTTGTTAATTGATAGATTTTTTGGAGTGGACTATTTTTTTTATTAATTATTGTAATTTATTTATTTTTTCCGTCAATTTTAAACAATATATGTTTATTATATAATCTATTTTATGTGGTACCAATAGAATTTAGAGAGTCAATTAAATTTTTTATATAAGTTTTAAATAATTAAGCTGTTAATTATTGTAATGTATAGTATTACTTATATTATTTTTAAATATATTTAAATATTATATGTTAGGTTTTTTATCCTAATTTATATGGCATTGATAGAATTTAAAGTGTCAAATAATTGTTAATTATTGTAATAGATAATATGGAGTATTTAAGTCATTTATAGTATAGTAATTAATATATAATATGTAGTATTTAAGTGTTATATTATGGAATTTGAGAAGTTATTGAAATTTTTATATGATTTTAAAAATATTTTAAATTCATAACTATATATTTCAATGTACAAGATTTTGATAAAATAAAATGTTTAAAGTTAAATTATAATGTTTTTGAAATTTAAATTATCAAAACATAGATAATGATTTTATAGAAAAAATAATATCATATAAAATTAAATGAAAGGATAATAAATTCAACTTTTACCATGATAAGGTTGAAAAATATTATTTAAGTGGAAGGAGGTGGGGCCCACTTATAGATTTTATATAGTAAGTATTGGACATTTGTAATGATTTAATTGGAACAATGGTAGTAAATCCTAGACTCTTCTAATATATAGTAAAATAAAATGTTTAAAGTTAAATTATAATGTTTTTGAAATTTAAATTATCAAAACATATATAATGATTTTATAGAAAAAATAATATCATATAAAATTAAATGAAAGGATAATAAATTCAACTTTTACCATGATAAGGTTGAAAAATATTATTTAAGTGGAAGGAGGTGGGGCCCACTTATAGATTTTATATAGTAAGTATTGGACATTTGTAATGATTTAATTGGAACAATGGTAGTAAATCCTAGACTCTTCTAATATATAGTAATATGTTCTTGTCATAAAAGTAAGTTTTATGTTAGGAAAAGTGAATCATATCCAAAACAAAATTCACATACGAGTATTATTTTTATTTTATTTTTTTTAAAAAAGAAGAAATTGATGTGATCATTTTAAAAAATAAAAATAAAAATTCATGTAATCACTTAGATAGCGTGTCATAAAAGACTAAAGAGTCTTATAATAATTGATAGGAAAATAAAATCCTACGACATTGAAAAAACCTTCTTATTATATGAACGGGCAGAACTAAAAGTCCAGATATAAATTCAATCTAATTCAATAACTTTTGCATAGACAATATATTTGTAATCAGAAATTTAAGTTACTTAATATGTATAAATATATTAAGTTTGGAATTCAATTACTAGCACTTGAAATTTTCTTATAAAATTTAAAACTCATAAAATTAAAATTTTAATTCCGCTCCTAATTATATTGATATGTTTTTTCAAATTAAATTAAATTTTGATTCTGCTCCTAATTATATAGATAGGTTTTTTCAAATGGTAGAGTGTTAAAGTCATAAAGTGAATTTGGACACCCACCACTTACCCTTACCCTTACATTTTATTTTCAAAAAAGATCCCACTTTTAATTGCTCCTTATTTTTATGTGTACGGACACATCTTATGATTTGACCCCAAAAAATGAAAAAGAAAATATAGAATCTCCATAGCTGCCTCCCAATATTTTTATGTGAATATGCTTAAACCTAAAGTAGTTTACTGAAGAGGTAAAAGCTGATTTATTAATAATGAATAGGGTATTTATACATGAGGGTGAATCCATAAGGATCAGAAAGGAAATCAATACAATCAATCTAAGATATAAGTGAGGATCTTTACTGTTATGAATAAGCTAAGATTATGAAAACTAAATCTGTAAATAAGAAATATAAATAATATACAATCACTCTAAGATATATCTCTAATATGCCCCGCAAGATGGTAGGTTGATCAGAGATGCCAATTTTGGAACGTAACACCTCGAAAGATCCACTTGAAAGAGGTTTTGTGAGCATATCAGCTAGTTGGTCCTTTGAGGAAACATGAGAAACCTGAAGAATACCTTGCTAGACTAATTTGCGGACAAAATGATAATCAAGTTCAATGTGCTTCATGCGAGAGTGGAATACAGGGTTAGCACAAACGTATATAGCACCAAGATTATCGCAGTAGATGACCGGTGGCTTAGCGAGAGTAACAGACAACTCATTGAGAAGATTACGCACCCAACAAAGTTCAACAGTGGTAGAGGCGATTACCCTATATTCTGCCTCCGTCAAGGAACGAGCCACAACTCGTTGTTTCTTAGAACTCCATGAGATTGGATGACAGCCAAAAAACATAACATAGGCTATAGTAGAAGAGCGATCATCGTGATCACCAGCCTAATCAGAGTCAGAGTAGGCATGAAGTAAAAGAGGAGATTCTTTTCGAAGAAATAGACCACGGTCTGATGTCCCAGCTAGATAGCGCAAAACACGTTTTGCCATGGTCCAGTGGGTTGTCGTGGGACAACTTGTAAACCGAGACAACTTGTTGACTATAAAAATAACATTTGGACGAGTAAACATTAAATACTGCAAGCTTCCAACTACATTTCTGTACTGCATTGGAACCTGGACATGAACCACAAACGATAGGTGTCCTCACTGGTTTTGCATCTGCCATGCTGGTTCTGTCAAGTATATCACATAGATATTTCTGTTGGCTAAGAAATAGACCAAGAGGTGAACGAATGACTTCAACTCCCAAAAAGAAATTCAGATCACCAAAATCTTTTATGGAGAACCGAGTGCCAAGTTGTTTGATAAATTCTTCAACATAGTGAGACTGATTTCCAGTAATTATGAGATCGTCAACATAACAACTAGATAGATGATAACACCAGATTTTGCATAAATGAAAAGACAATGATCACATTGAGAGTGTTGAAAACCAAGAGACAGAATATAGGCTTTTAGTTCATCATACCAGGCGCGTGGAGCCTGCTTCAAGCCATAGATAGCCTTGTGTAATTGACAATTATGATTAGGAAACTTCTCATTGACAAATCCAGGTGGCTGAGACATGTAAATTCTTCTGATAAATGCCCATGTAGAAATGTCTAATTGCCTAAGCGACCAATCTTTAGAGACCGCGAGAGAAAAAACAACTCTCACTGTAGTATGTTTAGCAACAGGTGAGTAGGTCTCAAAATAATCCACACCAAGTCATTGAAGTTAACCTTTAGCAACCAACCGAGCTTTATAATGTCCAATGCTACCATCTGAATTATATTTAACACGAAATACCTATTTGGCATGAGGGACAGATGGCACAAGAGACCAAGTGCCTTGACTTTGCAATGTTGGAATCTCTGCATTCATAGCAACACGCCAAATTTGGATCTTTTAAAGCTTGACAAACAATGCGAGGTTCTATTGGCTTGGGTAGGGAAGAATGTTGTTTTGGCTTGGTGGAGGTTTTGGTTGTTGGAGATAATTGAGATGGTTTGGTTAATAGTGAGACATGTGATATAGTGAGATTGGCAGAATTATGAACAGTATCACTTAGACATAACTTCTGAACGGATGTTATTCTTTGACCGTGTAGTCATGGGATGAGAGGGTTGAATGGTTGAATTTTGATTGACTCGTTTATGTTATCAAGTAAGGAGGGTTCAAAAAAGGTAGAACTCATAGACGATGATGAATGAGAAAGAAACATACCTAAGTATTGACTGGATGAATTCCCATTTCCGTTTGATGAAGAAGCATTGTCAGGTGCTCCGCTGGAAGATGTGGGACCAAGATGCGGTGTAGTAGAGGCCATATGAGAGGTGATAGATGAAGGTTAGTCACGAGTAAGAGGAATAACAAAGTGGTTGGGAACCCAAGAGTCAACAGTGTCATTTTGGGGTCTGCTTTCTGTTGGTTCAAGAGACATATAAGGGAGAAAGTGTTCCACAAAATCAACATGACGAGATAAATAAAGACGAGAATTTACAGGATCATAACACTTATAAGCACTCTGATTTTGTGAATAGCCTAGGAATATGCAAGGAGTAGAGCGAGGCTGTAATCTATTCTGATTGTAAGGACGCAACCATGGATAACATAAAAAACCAAAGACAACAAAGTTTGTTGTAGTTTGCTAGAGTACCATATAATCTGAAATAAGGTGAATCTCCATCTAAAGTTTGGGTAGGCAACCTATTAATTAAGTAGGCAACAATCACAAAGGCATAAGACCAAAACTTTAGAGGAAGATTGACATTGTGTAATAATGTGATACCTGTCTCCACAACATGGTGATGACAACGCTCGACAGTAGAATTGTGTTCATGTGTGTAGGGAGGA
This sequence comes from Solanum verrucosum, assembly GCF_900185275.1. Taxonomy (NCBI): domain Eukaryota; kingdom Viridiplantae; phylum Streptophyta; class Magnoliopsida; order Solanales; family Solanaceae; genus Solanum; species Solanum verrucosum. The sequence continues at coordinate 3,402,666 of NW_026020221.1, read as the reverse complement.
GTGAGAAAATGGGATATCCCGTGTTCTTCAAAGAATGAACGGAGATGAAGGAACTCTCCGCCATTGTCAGAATAAAAACATATGATGGGCTTTTGAAATAATTTCTCCACAATTCGTTTGAATTTTGGAAACACAATTGAAACATCAGATTTTCTCTTTAGAGGAAATAACCAGATATATTTCGTATAGTGATCCACAAATATTAAATAATATTGAAAACCATCAATAGATATTTCTGGTGCAGCACCCCAAACATCTGAATAAATATATTCTAAAGGAGCAAAACTTTGTATTGAGGAGTTATAAAATGGAGTCTTGTGCATTTTATTGCATTTACAAGAATTGCAAAAAAAATTCTTCTCTAAAGATGAAGAAATATTCAAAAGCTTTAAAATATGTCGAAGAAATGGAGTGGAGGGATGGCCGAGACGTCAATGTTAGTTGGGAGCGGTGGTGGTGGAAGTGGTGTTGACTTGAGCATTAGATATAGCTTGGAGAGTGGAATTGGAAAGCCATGGATACACACCGCCCTTAGGCTTCCCTGCTACCAGTGGTACCCCCGTACAATAATCCTTCACAACAAACAAGTAAGGTGAGAAGTCAATCAAAACATGATTATCGCTACACAATTTATAAACAAAGATAAGATTCTTTTTCATATGAGGCACACATAAAACATTACTTAAATTAAGAGGGGTAGAGGAAGAAGGTAGAAAAGTAGATCATGTATGGATAATCTTGTGAGATTTACCGTCACCAAGCATGACATCTTCACTGCCATCATATTCAGAGTGAAAAGAAAGGTTTTGTAAGTCTTGGGTAACATGGTGAAAGGCACCGGAATCGACAAGCCAATTTGGATCTGCATTGGTGGATTGTGCAGCAAAGTTAGCTTTGGGCTGCTAATCGTTGGATCGGTTGAAGTTGCTTGAAGAACCATTGGGTCTAATACTTGTGACTACGGATAAAATGGAGAGTAATTTACTGCATTGCTTCACATGATGGCCAGGTTTGTCGCACAGTTGACAAGTGACCTTGGGTCGATTATTTTGACCGCCAGAATGACCTCCTTGATAACCTCCATTTCCATTCCGATTGGAATGAGGGAAATTCCTTTGATTGGAGCGTGAGTTATTGGTACCTCGATTGAAATTTCAGTTGGTAGAAGCGGGAGGTTTAGCAGCAAAGTTCACCATGATTGGCGCCACAGTTTGGGATAACCGACGAGTCAAATGAGCTTCGAAGTCAGTCAACTTGTCATGAAGCTCTTAAAAGGTTATGACTGTTTCACGAGCACAAAGTGCAGAGACAATGTTATCATACTCGGAAGGAAGGCCATGTACGACATGAAGAAAAACTTCATCAGCAGAGATGTGAACACCAACTGAAGCAAGCTTGGTGCAAATCTCTTTGATTTTCTGCAAATACACAGTAATAGAGAGATTTCCCTTTTGAATAGTATTCAAGTCTTCTCTCAAACTCATTATGCGAAAACGTGACGGCTTCGCATAAGTCGTGGCAAGGTTTTGCCAAAGTGCATAGGAAGTTTTGTCATCAGTAACAAATGGTATAATTTCTGGTGAAAGGGATGTAACCATGGCACTTCTAATGAGATGGCCTTGTCGTCTATAAATCGAGATAGCTGTGGTGGATGGTGGTTCATTTATGAACTGAAGAAAATCATAGGCAGCAAGTAGTGTTTTCCATTGATATTGCCAAGATTGGTAGTTGGTGGTGGTGAGTTTCAATGGGGCTTGGGCAGCGGCGTTGATGGAGATAAGTTGGTCATTATTGTTCAAAGAGATGATGTTGTTGGAGGGTGCCAAAACATTTGAAGTGGTTTCATTTGTTGGGTTTGGAAGGGAATCAGAGGTGTTGTTCGAAGGAGCCATGACTGTTGAAAAAAAAATTAATGCCCAAAAAATGTTTTGGTTGTTAAGCGGAATAGCTCTAATACCATAAAGTAATTTACTGTATTTATACATGAGGGTGGATCCATAAGGATCAGGAAGGAAATCAATACAATCAATCTAAGATATAAGTGAGGATCTTTACTGTTATGAATAAGCTAAGACTATGGAAACTAAATCTGTAAATAAGGAAAATAAATAATATACAATCACTCTAAGATATATTTCTAATAAAACCGACAGCTTAAATATAATTTCACGAAAATATGTTACTAAAAAGAAGATATATAAAATTCTTCAATTTGATTTTTGGTTTTGTATTTTCTTCTTGGTTGAACAAAAGGTTGCTCAATATTATAATGGTTGAAGGATCATATTATTTATTGTATTAGATAGGAAAATAATTATGTCTCACTATCAAATAGTTAATAATCACTTTCACATTGTCATATCAAATAAAAATGAAGTTTTGTAAATTACATTGTGTAAGTTAAAGGTTTAAAAATAAAGATAAGGAAGAGATTACAACGACAAAAAAATCTTTGTAGTTAAATGTAGAGTTAGGTTTGGAAGTTGTTAAAGTTGTGGAGCCATTAATTATTAAACCCATGACATTCAACTGCGATTAAATTTTTTTACTCACGTTCTATGTTTACACTAAATCATATTAATTGATAAAATCATAACATATTACTTTTTCTATCAATTTTTACTTGTCTACTATACTATTTTGAGATGTCCAACAATATTTATTCAGTTTATAAAATTAATGAATAATTTATTGTACCTATTTTACCCTTGCTATTAAATAGTATTCATTTTTTAATATTTAGACAACTTATATTAAATAAGGGTGATTTTGATAAAATTATCATATTGTACCTATATAGTGCTTAGTTGTATGCATATAAAAACACATACAGTAGTATATGTTCACGTGAAAATAAACGTTTGTAAATTGTGCTATGCTATTGTCCATTTCTTTTGTTTGAGAAATCATCTGTCACTACAAAAACTCATATAATTAAGGGTAATTAAGTGGATTATCTTGTTGGTAGGCCATTGTACTTATTAATCTTTCATCATTTTGTGGTCTGCATCAATCTTTAATCCCAGTCCCCTCATGATTTAATAAAAAAATTAAAAAAAGGAAACTTCTATTTTTACACATGTCAATTTTTATATTCAATATATCTATGAATAAAGTTTAATGAATTTGTTAGATGATATTATAATGGCGACGTAAACCATGTCATGCTAGGAAATATTATTGTCATATATATCAAATAAAAAATCGAGGGAGTTACTCGTATATAAAATAGGACAATTTGATGCACAAAATATTTCATGTTAGTAAAGTTCAGGGAATGCTCGTAGTTACAACTTACACCTCAAGGAGTGTGATGAACACAATTTATCCAAGTGTATTGGTGGTTATTTTCACGGCTCGAACATGTGATATAAATCATATAGAGATAATTTTATTGTTGCTCCAAATCATTGTACGTCAAATAGTAGAAACAAAATGGTCTTTTGTTAAAGAATTAGTTGATTGATAATGAGTAAATAAATCTCAAATGGGGTAAGATGATAATTAGGTAGGGGGTATATTGTGGTTGCTAATAAAGATTAATGGCACTTTCAGATAAAAATAGTTATCTTAAAATCAAGTACATTATCTTGAATAATTATTTATTTTTTTAATTCAAATAATTGTGAAATTAAAGGACATACCCATCCATTAGTTGTATTCTAGTACTAAAGCTAATTTCGAGATCTGTTATTTACAATAATAAGGCATCTTACTAATATCGTACTTAATTAAATATGATTAGTAGACAAGTTTGTCAGTTAATCAATAGGCTAACCATTTCTTTTTCACGTGATCCTTTATTGTTTTTCCCATCAACTTGTGCCTATAATTTTGATAATTATAAGTTAACCGTACAATTTTGAATGTTGTGAAGGAAACTTAATCATGTTAATATTGAATTATTGATCTACGTTTAGTACACTACATATTATCTTAAGTTGGAACGACCTTTTTTTATTACAAAAATAAAGATAATGTTATAATTTGGTAGGTGGACCTGTTTAATTGAATCTTTGACATTTTAAAAACAAAATCATTCATGACTAATCATAAACCATTACCAAAAAGAAAAAAATACTTGTGAAAAAAAAAACAATTTATTTTTATTTGTGCAACAAACTTTTATTAATATTACTAGACTGTAGTATGAACATATATGTTCTTCTAGAGTTGTGTTAACTTTATAGCTAATGTGGCATGAGTTTGAATCAATTATGCTTTAGTGCGAATATTGAACATTGGATGAGGAAAAATAAAGAGACATATGTTTAATATATTGACAGTCTCACAAACTTGTCGATAAATTTCATTTATATATTTAAACTATTGTTTGTTATATTTAAGCACTCGACATAATAAAATATTTCTATTCTATTAGATGGAGTATTTTTTATTTAAATTTTGAGTGTGTTTTCAAATATATTATACATATAAGTTAATCAATTGAAATATGTCACATTCTTTAATTATAGTTTATATGTATTAGTCACAATAAGTCATAGACCCTCATACTTGTTTCAATTGAGGATAATGTGTATAATTAAAGAAAATATCATATTTTATATGATCAATATATCCACGTAATTGACACTTAAGAACAAACACAAATTTATTTTTTTACAAAATTTGAATGAAAAAAGTCAAATAAAAACACTTTATTATATATTCAGATGCTCAGTTAAAATATAAATCATAACTTAAATATCAAAGTTAAATTTACCAACAAATTTGACGGCTGTCATTGTATTAAGACAGTTATACGTAATCATTCATCACTCATTTTGTTTAATTGAAAATTAGAAATACTTTAGCGAATATTACAAGAATTAAAATCGAGATTAGATAATAATATAGGAACGATAAGTATTTCCCTTAATTCTCTTATTATATAAGAGGGAGTTTATGATGGGACATTGTGATGTCCAATCATAAACTCCCTATATAATATATAATATATAATATAATAAATCATTTTTTCTACTATATAATACTCCTATATATTTATTTTTCTACTATAAGGGAGTTTATATAATATATAATAATATAATATAATAAATCATTTACAAATGACTTAAAATATTTCATATTTAAAGGATATATAATAAAATAGGTTCACTCTCAAAATTCTATCCGGGTCACATATATTGGGACAGAAAAAATAACATATATCATTTTAAAATTACCAAAAAAGTATTATAAATAATAATAATTAACAACTTAAAATATCTTAAAGACATTTTAAAAGGGTTAATTTTGTAATTGTAATTTCTACTATATAATAAAAGGAGTTTATATAATATATATTCTACTATTATATAATATCATAATAAAACCCCTTTTATTATATAGTAGAAATAAATATAATATAATATATAATAATATAATATAATAAATCATTTACAAATGACTTAAAATATTTAATATTTAAAAGATATATAATAAAATAGGTTGACTCTCAAAATTCTATCCGGGTCACATATATTGGGACAGAAAAAATAACATATATCATTTCAAAATTACCAAAAAAGTATTATCAATAATAATAATTAACAACTTAAAATATCTGAAAGACATTTTAAAAGGGTTAATTTTGTAAGTTTATCCATATCACATAAATTAGGACAAAGTGACCAGCAATGTAAGTTATTTGAAAGTTACATAAAAATATTATAAATCACAATAATTAATAACTTAGAACATTTTTTTTTAAATGCAAATTTGGATGACTCTTCAAATTTCATTTGTGTCACATAAATTGAGACAACAAAAATAACATATATTGCGCCCATTTTAATTTATTTGTCTTAATTTTTTTTTATATTTAAAAATTGCGTAAAAATACTATAAATCATGATAATTGACAACATAAAATATTTCAAAAATAAATACATTTAAAAAATTTGATTAATTCTTGAAATTAATCTATCGTTAAAAATTATGTATAAAATACAATAAATCGTGATTTTGACCACTTAAAATATTTATTAAAAAAACAGAAAAAATAAATTGACTGATTCTTAAAATTAATCTATCAATGTCACATAAAATGAGACAAAAGTAGTAATATGTATTGTTTAATGTGAAATTATTGAAAATTACGTAAAATGTATTATAAATGTTAACAATTAACAACATTTGATTGAATCTTGAAATTTTATCAATGCTACATACATTGAGACAAGTGGAGTAATATATATTAAGTATTTAAAAATTACGTACAACCATATTGCTTTCTGTAGGCTTCGAATTATCGTGGTCATTTTTTAGGCTGATACAAGTTTTGTACTTTTTTTTTAATATTATAAATCGCAATAATTAATAATTTAAAATATTTTTAAAAATATATTAAAAATTTAGTTGGTTTGGGGAATTTTATTTATACTATATAAAATGGGACAAAGGAAGCAACATATATCATTTAAACATTAAAAATTAGAATAATTACCAATTTAAAATATTTAAAAGCTATATAATAAAATAGGTTCACTCTCAGAATTCTTTCAGGCTCACATATATTAGGACAGAAAAAATAAAACATATCATTTTAAAATTACCAAAAAAGTATTATAAATAATAATAATTAACAACTTAAAATATCTGAAAGACATTTTAAAAGGGTTAATTTTGTATTTTTATCCATATCACATAAATTAGGACAAAGTGACCAGTAATGTTGTTATTTGAAAGTTACATCAAAATATTATAAATCACAATAATTAATAACTTAAAACATTTTTAAAAAAAAAATTAAAATTTGGATGACTCTCCAAATTTTATTGTGTGACATAAATTGAGACAACAAAAATAACATATATTGGGTCCATTTTAATTTATTTGTCTTATTTTTTTTGGGTTTTTTATATTTAAAAAATGCGTAAAAATATTATAAATCATGATAATTGACAACATAAAATATGTTTTGAAAAAAAATACCAAAAATTCCACTCATTCTTTAAGTGAATCTATCGTAAAAATACTATAAATCATGATAATTGACAACATAAAATATTTCAAAAATGTTGTATGTGGATAGTCTTATTGTGCCTTGAATAGCATCAAATAAAGTACAAGTTTGTGATAAAAAAACTTATTCCTTTATCCACGCAAACAATCGCTTCAAAATCTCCGTTATTAGCCCCAAAACATACCATTTATATTATTGAGCCCGTACCCGTGCATAGCACGGACAACATTACCTAGTTTTAACATAACGTAAGAAAAGATAATAGATATTTCAACTAAAAAGCCTAGAAAAAAGGGACACTTTACCTTGCTTGGTAATAGTCAAACCAGTTCCTTCCTGATGTTTAATGGTCATCGCACTGATAATGATAATGATGCATTTAGTTATCAAAATCTTCATTTTTTATTTTTTTTTAAAAATAAACCTAAAGTATCTAGAAATTACACCAATAGTAATAACAAACATATTTAAGAATGGAAAAATCTTTTTGGCCAAAAATTTGGCCAGAATTTGGCGAATGATTTTTTATTTATGTTATTTACCTTTTAAAACATTTTTATCCTTTTAACTTTAATATCTTTTAATTAAAAAATGGAAAAAAAGATTAGTTTATTTTAAAATTAAAAAAATATCATAGTTTTTTTAATCTTCTAGCCAAATTCTGGCCAATATTATAGTTATGTATTGGCTCTCCAAAAAGTATTACAAAAAAGTTAAAAGCAAAAATGTGAAAATAATTTAACATATTTCAATCGAAGAGAAACTGTCCAATTTCACAAATTCTAGTAATACTATCCGTATTTAAAAAATAAAGGGAAATTTGCCTCATTCATTCCTCAATTATCAATAAATTCTAATTTTTGGCCTTTGAAATTTTTAATTTAATATATTTAATCTTCCATTAACTAGAATGTACAATTTTATATCTTTGTTTATGAAATTTAAAAAGTTATTGAATTATTAACTTTTTGTCACGACCCAGACCGTCGTGATTGGCACCCACACTAACCCTCCGGTGGGAGAACCATTACTACAACCCAGACTAAACAACTTAACCAAAAACTATGCATTTAAAGATACGGAAACAAGTTTAAATGACCAAAAGAAATACGAAGTTCCCATAAACTCCAAAGGTTTAAACAAACTAGCCAAACTAATGCGGAAGAACAACCCCTAGAATTTGAAAGTCAATGTACCGAAACTCTACTAACGACAAGTCTAAGAATAAGGGATATAACCCCGAAACTAAACAATTAGTCTGAGTCTGAAAAGAGTGGACTTAAACAAGAAAGATCCATGACAGCCCTTGAATCTGATCACGTTAATAGTCACCTAGCTGAGGTTTATCAATAGCCGCCTGAAGATGCCATGTACTCAACAAAGAACAAGCAAGTGCAGTATTAGTACACAACCATAGTGTACTGGTAGGATCGCACGGCTATCCCAATAAGTAAAACACATGCAAGTAACCACAACATTATAAAACAGGCATATACCAAACATATACATTATTAGTCTTTTCAGGATCAATGTAGAATTCCACGTTCTCAATAGTACCCATTGGTTACCATTTTAGAGCAACAAACAGTCTTTCAACCTCAATCACGGTTAGATATAAACGTAATCAACACAAGTAGATACACAATACAATTCAATGGTCCTCTCATGGAACCCAAACCCAAATTGTTAGTGTACTGGTTCGTGGTACCCGATCCAATATTTATGTCGGAACGTGGCAATCGATCCTATATTTATGCCGGAATGTGGCAACCGATTTCATATTTATGTCGAAACGTGGTAATCAATCCAAGTTAGTGTGTCGGAACGTAACACCCGATCCATTAAACAAACCACAATATCAATCACAACGTATATTCTCACAATCATACAACAAGAGGTGATTCATGGCATACAATTATTCAATTATCCTCATTTATGATTAGGGTGATCAATAATGCAATCATTCGCATACATACATGCATTATAATGAGCAATTACAAACATATATCACACCAACATGAAATCACAACTATCACCTACCTCGAAACCAAGCTTGAATCCCCGAAGGCACTTGAATCTTCCCTTTCTGGATTCTTCTCGCTTGTTCGTGGTCTAAAAACATACAATTAATGCAAGGATCAATAGACGAGGCCTAATTACCAGGATTATAATCAACATTATCAACCCTAGACCAAACTTTTGATCCCCATACCCAGATTATGTTTTTTCCTACCATTCAAACAGTTCCAAAACCCTTCCCTAACAATAATCACCCAAGAAACCAAGTTCTACGGATCGAAAAATAGATTCGGGGAGTGAAAACCTTACCTTTAGCCTCAAGAATGGTGGAAAACTGTCAAGAAAACCTCTGGGGTTGTTCCTTAGCTCTAAAGTTCAAAAATTGCATAATAAAACATGTTTGGGGTTTATTTCCGACTTTAAGTCGCGTCTGTCCCACCACTACAGTCTCCCCTCTACTACAGCGTCCCCGCCCTAGGGCAGAAATCCCGCAATAGCGGCTTGCACGGAAACAATGAGCAATATTAAGAATTCCAATACCCCCATTTCACAAACACGCCTTCAACCAACGACACTTAGAAACTACTCATTCATGCCAAGATCAGTTTCGGGAGTTCTACTCACCCGAATTCAATTTCGTAAAGTCGCACGGATTCCTTAATGTCTTAGCTATCTAGTCATGTGATCAAAATCATAATTAAATCTCTCATTTGTTACCGGATTTCCCTAGACCTCACTGACTTCGATTTCGTCCAAATCTGGATTAGGCTAGGAAATCCAAAGTTACTACTCAAAAGTTTTCTGGCCCCAATTCTTCCCCAATTGACTTTTCTATAACAACGGGATCAGGTCGTTACACTTTTACATAATATAATTATATATGTATTATGTTAAATTCTTATGGTTACTGTGTATAATGTATTTGAGAGTAATATAATTCTAAATAAGAAACATTTTTCACTTAAAAGGGGTCAAAAAAATATTTTTATAAATTAAAGACTAAATCATATTTCAAAACAATCAAGTTTGAAATTCACGAAATGTCGAGGGTACAAAGTGGTAGGTTTCCAAAATTTAAAACAACGTGGAACAAAAATATATCGAAAAGGATGAGTCATAAAACTCGAATCCATATAGTTGAACCCATAATCAGAGGCGGCTCAATAGAATGGGTGGCCTAAAGCCAAAATTAGCACAGAAGACTAAGAATTTTTTTCTATTTCCGAAAAACTTTCTTGCAAGAGTATAAAATTGAACGCACTTTATCCACAACTATTAATCAACAAACTGTCTTATATTTATAGGCAGCTCAATAGAATGGATGACATAAAACCAAAATTTATAAAAGAGAGTACATTTATTTAATTTTTTATATATATATTTTACTCTCGTAAAATTTTAAAAAAATATTGTAATTGATTATAATTTAATAAAAAAAAAATTCAATTTATAGTATAACATTTTTTGTAATATTTTGTAAAAAAAGAATAAACATATATAAATTATTTTATGTTATATAACAACACAAATGTTTAAATTTCTTGTTTTTGAAATTTTTTTCAATAGTTTTCAATACAATCAATTGTTAAATAAACTATCATAATTGTTATAAAAGTGTTTAGACTTCACTTCATTGGATACTCCAATTAAAGTATCATTTTTTTTCCTTATATAATATTATGTAATACTTTTAATGCACTTCTAATATTAAAAATTATTTAAAATATATATTATAAAATTTATAATTAAATTTTTATTTTATTAAACTAAAATATACATATTCAAATTTTCAATCAATATTATACATAGACGATTAAAAAGATTAATTAAATATTGATTAAACATTAACGTGATGATTATATAATTAAAAATATCAAGTAAAATAAATATAAAAACCATTTCACAAATTAAATTACTGCATAACTCATTATAGTAATATATAAATATAAGGAATATATTGATAAATATGTATGTATGACAGGGATACTTTTGTCTTGAAATAAATAATTTTCTCCTTCTGCTTCTACGTCTTCTTTTTTTTCTAATATATCAGAACTTTTAGTTTTCTCCCAACAAGAGAAAAATTGTTTCCGCTTCTATTTAAAAGCATTTTAGTGATTAGTCAAACATTTTTTTTTTGTATAAAATAAATATTTTTTTTCTTCAAAATAAGTGATTTTGACCTTACAACAGCAATGCCAAACAAGTTCTAACAATACAATACAACGATAGCAACATCCAAACAAGGTGTAAAGGGTATTTTTTTTGTTAATACGTACTTCTCACAATTAATAATGTATTTTTATATGTATGTATGTATGTAATCTCCTCCTCCTTTTGTATGCTCAGTGCTTTTGGTTCTTCGCTTAATCTTGCCTCCTGGTCGAATTTGTTTTTTTTGTGCATCTTTGTTATGTTTTCGTATTTGAGCTAACTGAATTTGGAAGGTTTTGTTTTTTTGGGGGGCTAAAGTCACCGCTTTAGTGGCTCTAAGGTTGAGCCGCCCTCGCTCGAAACCTGAGATACGTGAGATTTGCAATAAAAACAGACAAAAAAATATAAAAAGATGAGATGAGACTATTTTTTATCAGCCATTTTAATTTTAAATTTTAAATATAAAAATATCTTTGAAATTTTGAATAAGTCGATCATGTTTTAGTGTATGAAAAATCTTTATTAGATGTATTATTATGAATAAACTTGCTATAGCATAAATATAAATTAATTTAATTTCGAGATAAATACAAACATAGAACCGAACCGTACAAAAACAATAGAAGAATCGGATAAACCGTCCGTCATATGGTGTCCACGTTGTTATCTGAGATGATAAAGTTACAGTTAAGCACATGCATTTTCCTTTATTTACCCATCACACCTGTCTCCCACTCTCTATATATTTTCTGATCTCCATTCACCACACGCCTCTCTTAGCTCCCCTCCCTAAGCCATCTTGTCTTCTATATATATACATATATTATCTCTATATTTAGCTCGAATAAATTCCTGATTCTGCGAGAATGATGATGTTGTCGAGTTGCTGTTCACAGTCGGGAAACGACGGCCACAACTCTTTCACGTGCGCCGGCGAGTCAGCGCCGGCCGCCGTATCTGTCGGCGGCGACGTAGGAGGAGGAGAGATCATGCTGTTTGGCGTGAGGATGAAGGTAGACCCTATTAGGAAGAGCGTGAGTTTGAATAATCTGTCTCAGTATGAGCAGCCTAATTCTAATGATAATAATAATAGCAACAGCGGAAATAACAATGACTCTTCTAAAGTTGCCGCCGACGAGGGTTATGCCTCTGCCGACGACGCTGCTCCTCACCACTCCGGCAGTGGCCGTGAGCGTAAGCGAGGTTAGATCTCTGTTTTTTTTTTTTTTTTTTTGTCTTTGCCCTGAATCATTGAAAGTTTGCTCTTGTTTTCCGGTCATCTCTGCTTGTTAATTGTATTCGAATTTCTACTGTCTTTTCATTGTTTTACAAGTCAACGTGTTAATCGATCATCTATCATCTCATTTTGTTTTCTTTAGTCTCTGGATTTCAATTAGTAATGATTTTTGCGTTCTGAATTTTAGGAGTTCCATGGACGGAGGAAGAGCACAAGCTATTCCTTTTGGGATTGCAGAAAGTGGGAAAAGGAGACTGGAGAGGAATCTCTAGAAACTTCGTCAAAACTCGCACACCGACACAGGTTGCAAGTCATGCTCAGAAATACTTCCTCCGGCGAACTAACCTCAATCGCCGGCGCCGCCGTTCTAGCCTCTTCGATATTACTACCGACTCGGTATTTCACTCAATCCTAAATTTCATCTTGATTAATCTGCTCGCCTTTTAGTTACTAAAATTTTCTTCTAAATGACAAACAGGTATCTGTACTACCGACAGAAGAAACTCAAAACCGGCAACAACACTCCATTCCATCATTGCCTCGTGTAGAATCATCCAAAATCAATGCATTTCAGGTGACATCTATGCCAGTAAATTTTGGGCCAGCACAAATTGAGAAGCCAATCCTTAGGCAAGGAAGTGAAAGTTATTATAATGGATCATCATCGATATTCCTCCGGCCGGCTCCTGTTGTTGTTCCAATCTCTAATTCATCAAGAATAGCAGACTTTAACTTGAATCAAAGCTCAGCAATGGAGACATCTTCGTTATCGTTGACATTGTCCTTGTCATCACCATCATCATCTTCTACTAGGCACTCAGGATTCCAAGTGATGTCTAGTTTTAATAATGGAGAGAGCATCATCAGTGTGGCGTGACATACCAGAATCTCTATTATTAAATTAAAATAACAGTAGTAGCTAAAGCATAGAAAAGGCAAATGGGAGTTGTATTATTAGTGGAGTAGTAATATGTATGGTCCTTTTGTTTTGTACAGACCAGAAATATGTGGCTTACTGTACCTGTTTTATGCCTGCCTTTACAAATATTATGTTAGTGTCTTGTTTATTTGTATTGTAGTTGGAGATAAAAATTATCAATGGACTTTCTGCTTCTTCCTTGTTGCTAGTTGAGTAAAATATCAATGGACAGAGTATAGTGGTGTCCATTACTTATTGAATGTGTAACAATGTTGTGGTTTTCCATTAAAAAGCAGAATCCATCAATGTTTTGTGTTGGTTAATGAATGTGGATTGGGCTTGTTCCTCATTCATTGTTTGTACTGACAATAAGCGAGTGGTAGGACCATTAATGTCTGTCTACTCATGTGATGTTGTTATCCAGAATCCTGGTTGGGTCAGGATATCTTCTTCATGTGGTACATTTTCTATTACTATCATATTCCATTGATTGAACTTAAATGGTATACCAACGTGGACACCATTTATTTTCAATCTTTTTGAATATCTGTGGTGTTTGGGCCTCTACTTGAATAGATGAGAAAAAAAATTGAACTTGAAATTTCATGATTGATAATCACCTTGGATACTTCCTGGATCATTCAATCTTGGCATTCTCAAATCCGCCCATTTGACATACTATATTGAACATTACGAAATAGCATCAGCTTCAAGCAACATTAAATGGACATGAACAGTAGTAGATGTCTTTCCTTTTTACACTTCTGGTAAGGGTCTGCGATATTAGGGACAATGTTTCATGAAGATTCTACTGATGCATAATCTTAAAACAAAGCAATCATGTTTAAACTATGATAATGAATTAGAAGAGGAATAATAAAATGAAGAATCTAAATCAATAAAGTGTTGGTGGACTAAGAGAAACACGGTCATAGTGAGGTTGGATGGTGCCATCTCCTAAGTTGAAAACACCCATGTCCAATCTACAGTAATCATCTGTGATGTACAGAGGGAGATGATTCAATTCTGGTCCATCTCAAGTCTCCTGGCCTCGACGAAATTGATATTCCCTTCTATGACCATGAGAACGTAATCAGAAGGCCTAGCTGATAAAACGTACAGCCTTATGAATAAAGATCCATTTTCTACCAGTTCCGTGTTAGTTGTATTTTGATGGGGCAATTCGATCTCAACACCTGAAAAGGGATTGATTTCACCCTCCTCTTAATAAACCATCCCAAAGACTCCATACATCTTTTTTTATACACACCAATGTAGCTGTCTGCGCATGTTTCATAGTTCAATTTCTCTCCCCCCCCTATATATAAGATGTTAGTATGTGTTCATGGAACGTATAAATATGTTTGTGTCCATCTGATCAAAATCTTTTATGTATCTAAGATATAAGTGCTCATGATACATATAATGATATAAATGTATATATGTGCAGCTATGCACATATGTTTCTAAGTGTAGATATATTAAATTAGTGAATTTATTATTTTAAAAGAGTAATAAGCTGAAATTAATCAAAAAAATTACATGATTAAGATACACATGTTTTGATTGTACAATTAATGAATTTTATTATTTTAAAAATTAAAATTAATCAAGAGATTTAATTTTTTAGTATTAGTTGGTTATGTATCACACAAGTTATGTATTAAAGTTTTTTCTAGAACAACTTTCACATATAGCAAACATAAAAATTATATTTATATGTTATAGCTATACTTTGCATAATTGCGCTCCATAGCAAATTTTATGTTTGCTATGGAGCTTTTGATTTGTATCATTCGCTAGAAACTTTCAATTTTATACAAATTGTTCAGTTTTCTATAAATTCATTTATACAAATTGATCGTGTTTATATCTAGTATGTCTTATAATGACAAAATATTCCATAATGGCATGATTTCCCCATTTGAGTGAGTTCATTTCTTTGTTTGTGGATGACAAACTGAGGAACTCACCTCAAAACCAGGCATGATTACCTCACAAGACACAATTATGGGTTTCATGTTGCTGAGATTGCAGATAGTCTCACAGTGCAGCTCCTTAATACTGGGTTATGGCCAACACAGTCTGTCGCTACTTGCACTCTTAGCTTCCCTCAGAAATTCTGGGAGTCTAGCTATGATAAGTTCAAGACATACTATATATCTGGGGATCCAAATGGATATGAGATTCTTATGGCACACAAATGTGGGGATATGAAAACTACATCTAGAAAGGGAAAACAGTAAGTCTTTGTGAAAGTACTGATATGAAAACTACAACTAGTGACATTCTTGTTTCTGCAGGTATACCAACTACGGGAATCATGATATTTGTGAAAATACTCCTGCATCACTACGGCTCCTTTGAAGTGCATGCCAGGTTAAAACTGATTCCACCTCCTGCATTTTGGGAAAACACTTATGTATAATGATATTGTTTTATATTCCTTTCTGTTATGCGAACTTACAGCGTTAAGTCCCAATAAACTGATGGTTGTACAATCCAACTCAAGAAGAAGACGTTGCACCTTAAAGTAGACTTTGTAGATGAGCTTGCCTACACTATCTGAAACATATATAATGTTTGGACAATTGTTCTTGTTATCAGTCAGGTCAGTTGGACTCACCTTTCCAGATTTTCCAATTCTGATATTAGAGAACTCAAATCACGACAGATCAAATCTAAATCAACACGGAAAAGGTGGTGGAGTAAAACACTCTTAGAGATCGAATCTAAATCAATACTTTCTGTAAATTCAAGTAGACAGAGCTCAGAGAGAAAAGGGATATAGTGCAGAAAAACGATTGTGAAACATTAATTCTCCAAATATATAAATTTAAAAGCAATTCGCAACATAATTCTAATTATGTAAGATTGAAAGGAAAACAACAATAACAAATAATACTAGTAGAAAATTAAATGAAAAGAATCAATATAGAGTTGGCGTGACCCAAGTTGGAGGACAAACAGGACTTAAAGAGACACCCTTGTAGTGTAGTGTGGGAACGGGAGGATGGTGCCATCAGCTAAGTTGAAAACACCCATGCCCAAGCCACCACCTTCTTCAAATGAAAGGTATGATTCCCAATAATCATCTGATCGTGATTTTATGGCTACGTAGTTTGTGGGTTCAAGAGTATACTCTGGTTGACAGAGAACTTTCCGTCCTTACGGTCCCTACATCTCGAGCGGTTAAGAGTGATCCAATAAAAAATTCTCTCATCTCATCTGTGGTTCCTTTTGAAAGTTCTTCCACTAATTTATACTGAGTTTATGTTCAAGTATGTTTATGAAAGAGAAAAACAGAGAGAACTTTTTGGTTTAAAGTAAATTATTTGAAAAAGTTACTCAACTTAGTTTTGTATCAATAAAGTCACTCAACTTTTGAATTTCATTTTATAAAGTCACTCAAGTTAAACTAATTTTTTAGAAAATCAATATAACCAAAAAAATAAAAAATTACATAAACCACCTTCCAAGTAGTTTATAATATTTTACTTATCTCTCTTATTTTATTTTTCTCATATTTATTTTCTTAACCTAATTATTATTAATATAAAAATTTATTATTTAACTAAGTTGCCCTTTATCATATATTATTTAATTTAACTGATTTTTACCATCTTTTTATTCATTTTACCAAAAAAAAATCTAACTTCACAAAATAATTAATTTTTTACTCCATACAAACATGCACGTCACACTAAATAGGGATGACAATGAAGCGGGGTGGTTTGTTAGCTATGCATAGTGATTACGGATTTAAGGCTATGCAGAGCAGGACGGGGTGGGGAAGGGACGGGGAGGTAGTGGGTTTAAGCAAAACAAAAGTTTAATTTAAAATGAGTTCATAATTTTATTTTTGAGTGAAATTAAAAACGTGAATTTGCATTAACTTATGTTTTTATTTGCTGAATTTCATGTTTGTACACCAAAAAACTATTCATATATATTTTTTAAAATGTTATTTGAATTTTTTTTCGCGAAAACTAAAAATTAAGTTTACAAACTCAATTTTTCAAAATTAATGCATCACTGCTTCACTGCTGCAAAAAAAACTGATAACCATTTAAATCTGTTGGCTTTTGGAAAGATGTGAAATATGATTAAGAACATATAATACTGCTTAAAATAAAAAGATATTATCCTTAATTACATAATCTATCTAAATTTTCTGGCTTTTGAAAGCTGTAAAAATAATTTAGCATTATTAAATTTGATTTAACTTTTTGTTTAAAAATAAACTGTTGCGGGTTGGCCGGGTTGAGTGGGGATTGATACGGAGAGGGGCGGGTGGATCTAAAACACACAAAAAAGCGGGGAGGTTAATATTTTTCGGGTTAAGGCTTAAACCACTTTGCCTCTGCTCGGCTCCACTTTATTATCATCCCTAACACTAAATAATTCATATTAAAACACTAGTATTAAATATTCGACCTACCAGTTAAAATAAAATTTCAATTAACAGTTAAGGAAGCAGGACTATCGAAAAGATTATAGGTTGAAATAATTTTTTTGAAAAATTACAGGTTTGTTGTCTTCTTTTATTCATTTTCACTATTTTGTTGTCGTGTTTCCTCATTATTTTTAATAAGGTAATAGTTATTGATATGAATATTTTGAAAATCCAATTCATAATTTTTTTTTGTTTGCTATAAGACCAGCTAAAAATTTACTTGAAGAGACGAAGCCTGAGCCAAGTGCATTAATGCTTAATGCTTGGACAGTTGAGTTATTAATTAAGTTAAGAAAATTATAATTAAAAAAAATGAGGTAAACATAATATTCTTAAGTAAAAGGGAAGAAAGTATTATGAAATTAAACTTGAAGGGTAATTTGTGTAATTATCTCTTTTTATCTTTTGGTTATAATAATTTTGTAGAAAAAATAGTTTAACTTGAGTGATTTTGTAAAAGAAATTTCATAAGTTGAGTGACTTTATTGATATAAAATTAAGTTGAGTGACTTCCTTAAATAATTTCACATACTTGAGTGATCTTTTGAGATATTTACTCAACAATATATAAAAAAAAAGTTTCTATTTTTTGTTATTGTTCACTTGACACATGTGATCAATTTAATTCAAAATATGTTTTTAGCTTGTTATTATTTTTATAGAGGTATGAGTGGCTGAGAGGCCTAGATGTGCTTCATGCAATTGTGTTTTGTAGTGCAGGTTAAATGGGATGGAACATGATGTGAGCTTTGTCTCTCATCAATTTTGTAGTGTCGTCTGTTCATCAACGTACATTTCCTCAAGTTTATTGTTAAAGCTGGACTCTGAAAAATAAATATTGTATGTCTTGTCAATCTCCCAGAAGTAAATACAGATATTAGTATTTGCTTGTTTGCATTTGATGATCAATGGTTTCAATAATTTTGTGAATTAGTTTTGTTAACCTTGAACTTTTACTTGATATAAAACTATTCTAACATTCCAATGTTACTTTTGTGTTCTTGTACTACTTTATCATATTTGAATTTACACGACTACATAATAGCTTTATTAAATGAAATGTATTAAAAAAAATCATGAAAACAACGAGTTTTTAATATTCACACTTCAATTTAAGATACTTAATATGTGTCTACTTAGTAGGTCCTTTATTCATGCTGCTGCAAGCTAAGATTGCAGATAATCTCATAGTGCAGCTATTAGTGGCCTAAAGTCAAAAATAAATCGGAGATCTAGTTTTCATTTTTCTAAAGTTATTTCTTCTTTTTAATGGAAAGACTTAATTTTTCTATGATCTTAAACTAAAGATATATATATATATATATATATAAAATATACCAAATTTTTTTTTAATCAAGTGGTCTTAAACATATCATGTGGAAGATAAATTTAAAATTGGACAAAAAAAAAAAAAGAAAATTCTTTAATATTTCAAAATGAACTAAAAGAAAGACCCAATATAATTTATTTTTTAATTAATTTTTTTTTAATAATAATTCTATTATTACTAAAAAATAAATAAAAACAAGATCATCAAATTTGGGCCTCATTTTTTAAGGCATTGAACCGCCCCTGCTAGGTCCTTAATACTGAATCCTGCGTGAAACATTAATTCTCCAAATATAAATTTGAAAGCAATTCGTAACATAATTCTAATTATGTAAAATGGAAAGGAAAGCAACAATAACAAATAATACTAGTAGAAAATTAAATGAAAAGAGTGTGATCGAATCAATATAGAGTTGGTGTGACCCAAGTTGGAGGACAAACAAGACTTAAAGAGACACCCTTGTAGTGTGGGAACGGGAAGATGGTGCCATCAGCTAAGTTGAAAACACCCATATCCAGGCCACCACCTTCTTCAAATGAAAGGTATGATTCCCAATAATCATCGGTAAAATAAATATGATTTGGCTTGATTCCAGGAAATTGAACAGAGCGAGAAGCATTATGACCAATAAAAAAAGCTCTATCCCCTAATTCTTTAGGTTGCGTCAATTTGCCAGTAACTAAATCCACCTCAAAAACTCGAATATTTGTTGTCCCATAGTTAGCTCCTCATCAAGATCATCAAAAATACCATCTTGGGTAAGTGTCAATGGAATCCTCTCGCTATCATTTGTAATGCATCTTAACCCAACACCGTGACACAACTATAAATAATGTTCCTAGTACTATGTACAACTCTTCCCCATCATATTCCCTTGCTAGTTGTGCAACTACTTGTGTGTGATTTGATTCAATATCACAAACTAGAACTTGACCCCTCCAATCAACTGCATAAAATTTGCCATCAAAATGTATGACATCACGATGTGCAACGTGAGGGGATTTATTTATAATCCTGGTCCATCGCAAGTTGCCTGGCCTCCAATAACTGAGGAACTTGACACCTCCCTCAATTACCATGAGAACGTAGTCTGATGTCTCAGAAGGACTAGCAGACAAAACTGCCTTGTGAAAATAGGTCCACAGATCGCCAGTTTTGATAGTGAGTATGATAATTTTTGATGGTACTTTGATGGGGCAATTCGATATGAACACCAGAGAAGGGATGTAACAAACTAATTTCACCTTCATCTTTTCCTACCGTAACAAGCCATCCCATAGTCTCCATACATCTTTTTCCGCTGGCTTTTGGAATCTTCTTCTTCATAATCATGCCGCCATTATAAAAACTGACCAACTGTCGACTTGAATTGCCTTTTTCCTCGGCTAACATCAGCCACGGAACTCTACGCAAATTAGTGTTAAAATTCTCGTTGGTGGCCGCACATCGCCACGATTGCAGACAGAGGCGAAATTTAAGTAATCTTCAATTAAATTGAAACGCTTAGCTATGAGAACCAGCATATCATAATTAATTTCTGACCAATCACCCATCTTTAATTAATTGGATTATCATGTACTGATCGACTTCCTTATATAGTAGGGAAGATATTAACAATTTATGGGAGGAATTGGATTTCTTTTTGTTAAATTGAAACGCTTAGCCTATGAGAATCAACATATCATAATTAATTTCTGACCAATTTATGATTTTAAGATATTTTAAGTTGTTAGTTATTTTTGTTTGCGCAAATTTAAGGGAAAATTGTACATAATGACAAACTATTAATTCAAATTAAATGGTATAATCACACTTTGATTTAATTGTGCCCTGTAGCAAACTGTGTGCCAGTCGCCTCTCTCCCTCAAACTCTTGCTCGCCACTCTCCCTCTCTCGCTCTCTATCTGTCGCTCACCTCTCTCGCTTTATACAAACATAAATGTATAAATTGTGTTTCTGTTTGTATAAAACGAGAGAAAATTGTATATACACATGCAAATACATATATCTTCATCCTATACACTTATAATTATACAATACAAATATTCCCCTGTCCAGTTCTCTTTTGCCTTTCTCTCTTTCTTGCTTTATACAAACACAGATTATACAAAATACAATGTATATACAAACGTTTTATTTCGATTCAATTGTATACAAATTCAAATTTTATACAGATATACAAACACATAAAATTAAATTGAGAGACTCTCAACGATTTATACAAACGAGAGGCTGACAACAATTTATACAAATAGTCTGCCAGCGAAATTATACAAATCTGAAGAGGAGCCAGCGAATTATACAATTGCTTCTTTTGTATAAATGTATAGCGAAATAGCCTAGTCATAACATGTTTGCTATGGAGCGCAATTATGTAAACTTTGTTATAGTATACAAATATGAATTTTGTGTTTGCTATATGTGAAAATTGCTCCAAATTTAATGTGAAGAGGCCAATTAAGATGTACATAAATAAAGTATTTTCCATCATTGATTGTTGATTTTTTACTCAAAGTAGTTATAAAATATAAACAAATATTATCGACATTCAAAATAATAAAGTTATAACTAAAGAATATGAATTTAAAACTAAAAGTCATAGCTAAAACGGATCCCATAATTTCGAAATTATTATACACTAATTAAATTAAAGTAGAACAAAAAAATTTATTTTTTTTCTGAAACACGCTGAAGCAGGTATGTCGACGGAGACGTGCTTGCTTCAACGTGAATTTAAAACTAAAAGTCATAGCTAAAATAGATCCCATAATTTAGAAAATATTATACATTAATTAAATTAAAGTAAAATAATTTGAAACATGCTGAAGCAGGCACGTCGACAGAGACATGTCTGTCTTAGCATGAAGTCTCTCTTATATAATAAGAAAATACTTTAAATATTTTAAACCCTCGTTTGACTATGATTTTAAGAGTTATTTAAAAATATATATATATATATATATATATATATTGTTCATGAAATTTGATTGATTTTTTAAAATATGTTTTCACAAAATTTTCAATTCCTAAAATTTATTCTCTTTTTCAAGTAAAAACATGTTCAAACTCGGTTTTAAATATAAAAAAATATTAAGAAAGTTCATATATTTATTTTTAAAATTTCAATTAAATTTATGATTTAACATTAACTTAAATGTTAGAAGTATATGAGTTGGACTCAATTTTGACATAAGTGCTAATTAGTTATTTTAAACCGTTAATATTTAATCATCAAAGCTTAGAAATTTTGCTAGATCGTTAATATTTAATCATCAAAGCTTAGAAGTTTTGCTAGTAGCCTAATTTAAATACATGCGTATGGATAAACCATAAAATTATAAGTATGTGATATATATAAAAGGTGAATTCATGATTTGAAGACGAAGATTGCGCCACCAACGGCCAATGCATATTAGTTAAATATGTTACTCTGCTAAATAAAGTTTACTTTGTGGATTGGTGGTTTTAAATTTTACTTTACACCATGAGGTTCACAAGTTCAAGACTAGCCATCCCCTTATTTCATTCAATATTTTTAAGCTTCACAAATAAAAATGAAAAAAAAAATGAAAAGTTGTAAATGGAAATTCGAACCTAGTTCTCTCGCATCAAAATATGCACGCTCTAAGCCAACTCAGCCAAATGGTTTAGATCTTTGGATGCTTCATAAAATATATATATATATATATATATTAAATGATTAATCACTTATTTATGTAAATAATTTAAAATATATATATATATATTGAAAGCACTGATGAGAATATTTTATTATGTTCAAATGTTTTATTAGAACAAAAATCAAAATTCATGATCTAAATAAAATATATTTGTCAAGTCTAAAAGGATATATTCGGTTTATTTTTTAAAAAAGGGGAAAATGGTCAAATATGTCCCTAAACTTTTCGAAAAGGTCTAGATATACCCCCAATTTAAAGTTTGGCTCACTCATGCACTCGCCGTCCAACTTTTCGTCTAGATATCCCCTTATGGGAGTTAAATCCCAAATGGAATTGTCACGCCATTTTTACATTATCACGTGTCATTTATATTAAAGGGAAAAGGGTCACATATACCCCTAAACTATTCGAAAAGGTCTAGATATACCCCCTTTTAAATAAATTACCCGACCAGTTTTCAACAAATTTTTTCGGTAATTTTCGAAAATGAGTAATTGACTAATAAAAAATAGGAAAAATATGAAAAAAAAAATATAAAATTAACGCAAAAAATTCTCAAATAAATATAGTAACCTTAAATTCAACAATTTCAACAATTTTTATTTTTTTCGATAAATCACGAAAATGAGTAATTGATTAATAAAAAATATGAAAATGACTTTATGCTGAATTTTTAGGTTATATTTTTCATATTTTTTATTAATCAATTACTCATTCTAGGGATTTATCGAAAAAAATAAAAATTTAAAAAAATTGTTAAAATTGTTGAATTTAAGGTTACTATATTTATTTGTGAATTTTTGGCGTTAATTTTATATTTTTTTTCATATTTTTTATTAGTCAATTACTCATTTTCGAGATTCACCGAAAAAATTGTTGAAAACGGGTTGGGTAATTTATTTAAAAGGGGGTATATTTAGACCTTTTCGAATAGTTTAGGGGTATATTTGACCCTTTTCCCTTTAATATAAATGTCACGTGGTAATGTAAAAATGACGTGACAATTTTATTTGGCATTTAACGCCCATAAGGGGATATCTAGACGAAAAGTTGGACAGCGAGGACACGAGTGAGCCAAACTTTAAATGGGAGGTATATCTAGACCTTTTCGAACAGTTTAGCGCCAAATTGTTGGAAGTTTTCCAAAGAGTACAAAGGAACGCAAAGAAGTATTAGAAAAAAGAATAAAAGTACAGTATCATTTACTTCCGGTTTACTGGTTAGTACCCGACCCGCTACATCACACGAAGAACGTGCTTTTTAGTGTGTTTCAGTTTTTTACCCATAAACACGCCTACACACTTTGCTGCTGCAGACAGAGAGAAAGAGAGGAAAAACATGGCGTCCTTTGTTGACGACGAGTTTCAATCGGCTAACATATTCATACCGGAAGAGTGGTCCGATGCTGCCGACTCTATAGCTTATGATTCTAACACTTCGCCGCCGCCGGTTGCGTTTGTCTGCGGTCCCAAAAATAGCGGCAAAACCACTTTCTCTCGCCTCCTTGTCAATGTTCTTCTTCAGAGGTATCTCTTATGCATTTTATCAAACATATGGCAGTCAGTCAACTAGTAAACTTAACATTTTAGCTAACAACCTGAATTTTCTTAGGAGTATGAGAATAGTGTGAAATTATTATATCTGTATGTTTACTGAATTGATGGATTCGTGCTATGTATTGTATCTTGACTTAATGTATCACTGCTTATGTTTTTTGTTTGCAAGTTTGAAATTTGAGAATGAAGTTACCTGTTAAAATTGTTCCTTCTTTTGAGCAACAGTCACAATTTTCTGCTTTCTTGTTTCCTTAGTTTTTTTTAATAAAAAGTAAGTATATAGACATTCTGCTTTCTTATTTCATTGTTACCTTAAAATGTTGTTGATAGTTTAAAATGCAAGTTTAGACCAATTTGAAAACGGAAGATAGCTCTAAGAAAAACAAAATTTGAACAATGTCTTTTCCTGTTATTTCCATTTTGGCTCGTTTTCCTTCATAAGGCATTTTCATTGGTACTTATGTTGACCACAATTTTTTTCTTATATTTAGTCATCCAAAATATCTATGAAAAATCATTAAAAGCTTCGACTTGTCAATAGCTAATGAAAGAACAAAAATTGGGTATATACCAATACCTATTACTTGTAAAAAGATGTGATCGGAAGAAATAACTCTTGGGTCTAGAATAAAGAAGAGAATTCTTCTGGGCATTAAATTCAAGGATTGCATGTTATGTTCTAGATTAAACATGTCTAATTAGGAATAATCGATAGGCTACTATTAAAAGACAACTAAGGGTTCATTGGAAATTTTAAATCTGATTGGAAGATGCTTATTTCGGATGGGTCACACCAACAGGATGAAGCAAATGACGTGGCATCATGAATTTTTTACCTCACATTAATTGTCCTTGAGAGGCTCTGTGCCCTTTTTGTCTGAATTGAATAATGAGCAACAGCCACTCTTCTCTGTATATTGATACCTGTGGATGATCATATTTTTCTGTTATTACTGTTGGCTGTTATTGAGAGGTGGTGTACTTTTTGTCTGAATTGGATAAGTATAACCTGATCATAGTAGGTTTTGATAACTTTGATTACAGAAGTACAGGTTCAGATAATTAACTGTCTTTGGCTTTCAGATACAAGAAAGTCGCTTATTTGGATACAGATGTCGGGCAGACAGAGTTTACTCCACCTGGTTTATTATCGCTTACCACAATTGACAAAATAACTTCAGGTACACATCATTCCTGAACTATTAGATGTTTGTATTTGAGCTTCCCTAGTGCTGCTTTTATTCACTGTCATCTTTTTTTCTTGTCTTTCTGCGTCAGATCTGTCAATTCCATGCCTAAAAACTCCTGAGAGGTATAATTTCTGAGCCCATGTTTTGGAAAAGCAAAGTTTTGGTCATTTATTTACTTCTGTTGTTACTTGTTTAGCTAGCAAAAGGACTCTTTTCAGTCTCAGTTCTTGGAAGAGTTTAGAACCCTTCTTTCCCTTTCCACTCTCACCATCTTTGTCCTTCTAAAGGAAAAAATACGAAGAGTGATATGATATTTTTTTTAACCATGCTCAATATGATAGGTAATTGTCTTTCCCTGTAAAGAGGGTAAATTTAAATGGAGAATGGTCGTCTGGACTCCAGTAGCAAACATACTTAGCATTTGAGATTGTGTGCCATAGGTTTAGGGTTATTTAAGTAATCTAGTTGTAGATTTCTTGTTTAGCAGAGAACATTGACATTTGAGAAATTAAGAGGTGTCCATCAAACACATTGGATATTGTCTAGGTCTTGCTTGAAGGGAGATGTTTTATTAGTTTGTTGCATGAAACTGGAAAAGCTACTTTCTTTTTCCTTGGGAAGTTCTGTAAGCTACGTTGTGCATAAACTGTATAGTAGTTAAAATATACGACACTTGAATGAAAGAAATTTCATCCTGTTAGCAAGGCCGAAATTTACTTGATGTTGATTTTGACTCCAATTTTTTCTTTCAGATGCTTCTTTTTTGGTGACATATCCTCTAAAAGGGATCCCAAAACATATTTGGCTTATATTTTTGCCTTGTATGATCACTACCGGAGAACGTACCTGTTGAGCAATGGTGGAAGTCCTGGAAATGCTGGGGTGCCCCTTGTCATTAACACAACGGGCTGGGTCAAAGGCAAGCTCCTATATTTATTTACTTGCTCTCGATCTAATTTTGGCTAGTGTGGTACGCTTTTTCATTGATCTGGTCACAGTTTTCATGATCAAGTCTGATTCTGCTTTCCTGGTCTTATAGGTATTGGCTATGACATTCTTGTGGATATTATCAAATACATCTCTCCTACCCATGTTGTTAAGATTTCCATATCGTCTGTGAGCAAGAACCTTCCAGCTGGTGCATTTTGGTTGGATGATGATAATAGTGATGTTGCAACTGTAGTTGAGGTCAACTCTGCTCGTCGGGACTCTTTTAACAGATCGTATGAGTTTATCTTTTCTTTCGTTTTAGTTTTTTTTATCAGACAATTTAACTTTTCTTTCTTGTAAGTTGAAATAAATTCTCTTGAGAAAGATGCTTTTCAATGTATATTAATATCTCTATATCTTATCCCTTAAAATGACAGAGAGAGATAAATAAGAGGGAGAGAAAAGAAAAACACTTACAGGCTACACACACCACATCTCAGTTCATATTCCTTAAACAAATTTCAGAATTTATTCTTAATTGACGGAGTTTTCTGTGCTCCTTCAACAATTTATATCTCCCTTGTTTCTTAGTCCTCTGATATGTTTTCCCAGGGTTCTTGTACAGAAGGATGCACGTCTTTTGCGTGATCTACGTGTCATGGCCTATTTCAGACAATGCTTTCCAAGTGATATGAAAATCACAACAATCAAGGAACTCTCTCGAGCATTAGCTGCTCACCCTCCATATGAGATTCCTATATCAAGTATCAAAATTAAACACCTTCATTGTGAGGTAGGCTTACCAATGGTGAATGACCTGCTCTAGATGCAATGCTTTGTTACTTTGATGGTGGACAAGGGCATTGCCTTCCATATATGCTGGATCTTCTGGCCTGTGGCATTTTCTATTATTGCTTCCTCCCTTTCTCATATATTCATTATTCATTTAGTTAACTATCGTTCCAGTCTCATTCAAACAAGTACATCTAGATATTCCTCTCATGTTCTGATTAGTTCTACATCTGTATGCCAGGTTCCTAAGAGTGAGGTTTTGTACAGCTTGAATGCAACTATTGTTGGCTTGGCAGTTGATTCTGAAAATTTTCCGGACTGCATGGGCTTGGGTAAGTTATTGCAACAAGATTCCCACACGTGTGCTGTGATATTGCCAGTTTTGTTGACCTCTCTAAAAGAAACTGTCAGTTTTGCTTCTTTTGAATGGACAATTAGTTGCTTTCTTTGTCTAGGAGGTCTTCAGTATTTCTCGAATGGTCACAGTGTTTATACATGTGGAATTGTAAATGTTTATCTTCAGATAGGGTCATTGAAGAATCACGAGAGCGAGAAGCATGAACATGGTGTGGATGTCCTAGTTTTAAAATGAATACAGTTAGTAAAATGTACTGTGCCCTATTGCATCACTTAACAATGATCTTGCCTGATGGATCGATTTGTGCAACATCAAATAGTCACTTGTATGTGATGATGCAGAAGGTTGTGTTATCATTACTGATTGTCCGCATCGAACATTATTCATACTACTAGCTCTGCTGCCTTTATTAGCTAGAGGAATTTTGCAATGCCCACTAAAGACCTAGATCTAGACATGTCTGTTTACTGTGAATGTCAATGCCTTATGTTTCTAATATGCTTAAACTTGATGTTGTTATTGAATGCCAATTTCCTCTCATTGTTTCCTTTCTCTACCTGCTTTAAACTGATCCAGGAATCGTGCGTGCCATTGACACTCTCAAGCATGTACTCTATGTACTTACCCCTGTTCCAAAAAGCAGTCTGCAGAAGGTGGATCTTCTATTGCAGGGCTTTGTCGAAATTCCAACTTGTTTGTTGCAGGTAATTGCCAATCTATTCCTCCATGTGCCTTGTTTTACTATTTTTCTTTGCTTTGCCTACATTACCTGTTTATTTGTATGACTTATGTTGAGTAAGAAATTAGAAAACAAGAAATACAAGGTATAAAAGACACATTTTAAAACAAAAAGGTCTAAAGGAAATAATAGAAAACATGGAAATGTGACACTGCATGCTGTTTTGTTCTCTGGCATGATTTACTGGAAAATTATGAAGTTTTACATCCTGCATCCTTTCGTCTAGGATATATTATAAGTAGTCCCTGTATTTAGAAGGTTGAAAGATAGCCTGTTTATATACATTGCAGAAAAAACTAGTGTTCTCTTGGTACGATGCTATCCCTATCTTTTTCTCATTAAGAAATGACGATCATGGCCTATTTTTTCCCTCTAAACATTTTATAATAGGGAGAGGGGGAATTCCATCATGGGATTCAATCTTTATCACAGGTGAAGGATGAAGGGATCGCACCATGTGAGATACCTGAAAATCCCTATGATGGCCTAGCTTGAAACTTTGTTTTCAGGAACTTACCAGAAAACAAAAGAAGAAAAGGAGAAAAGGGAAAATAACAAAAGAACGAACTTCATTTTCAGGAAGTACTAGAATGAGTGTATAGTTTGCATGGCAAGTGCATCTGCTGATGAACCTGTAGTACACATACCTGATCCGTTCTTTTCACTTGGGGCTAATGATGTCGACGAAAGCATTTAAAATGAAGAGGGTAACTTCTGGGGAATTACTGAGAATAACTTCTTTTTCATTTTTACTTCTCAAATTTTGTTGACTTGCTTTTCAATTGTAACTCTTTCAACTTGTGCATGACACACTATAGAAAGAATGAGAATTACAATTGTCTGATAGATTTTCTGAATACTTTGTCTAATGCTTAGGTACAAGGCTGCATCTCACCTTACATGTCTGCCGATGTATTGCCTTCAGCTTAGGCAATAACTGGGGCTCGTCTCTCTGGATAACTTCACTCTATCTTGTACAGCTTAATAGAAGTCATTCGAGAAGGTTGGTTATGCTAAGTTATATATACTTCTTGAACAATCGCCTTATTTATGAGGTAGGTTTAAGAAACTTGTGAACTATCGGCCTCATAGGTTGCTACTTGGTTTGTAAAACTTAATTAAGTTTAGGATTTAGGGTGACAATTGTGTCTTTGTTGGGCAGAAAACTTTCTTCCGTGTATGTACAATTTAATCTGTTGGAGTCATCTTGTTATTTTGGAATTTCTGGTCATCCTAGCATCGGTTGCTCTACCATTTATGATGGCTTGACGCACAGTCAGTGTACTTGATTTGTATCCTCGTCTGCTGTGGCTTTCTCTGATGAAAGCCTTGAGGAGTTGGAGAAGCTTGTCTAAAGTATGATTTTGGTCCAGAAGCCTAAATTGGTACTATAGCCAGCTCTTATCAAGGCGTTAGCATTATGTTTTGACGGAGTATTTCATCCCCTCATATAAAAGAGGAAATGAAAATGGAAAAAAGAAAAGATTCTAGTAAATTGAGGCTTTGAGAACCAAATAAATGTCTCTGAGTGGGAAAGAAAGATAAGTAATGCATGAGAGGATTAGGACCATTATATGCTCACTCACACCTTCCACTGTGCTCGTTTAATGAATGACTAAGTTACATTATCTGCTAAACAAGCATGTGTGTACAAGTACAACTGCTGTCAATGAAATTCATGTCGTAGCATCTGATGAAACAACAAGTCTAAAATAGATGGTCAAGGGAGGTGGATATCTTACAAATATATAACCATCTATATGCATTTACATTAGACAAAACTAGTTGTTCGTTTCTCATTTAGAGTCTTCCTGTGAATCCATAATGCCTTTTGCTGGATTATTTCAAAGTTGTCTGGTTCCAAGCCAATTTCACCTGCAAAAAGCAGTATTAATCACTACCTGTAAATCAAGTGTTTGCATATTAAGCCATATACCTTTTCAACAAAAGCTTAGAAGTAGTATACTTTTGGGAGAAAAATACTTTAAAATAGGAGGATCAAATGTAGAACATACAGTTAATTCTTATCAAGAAAGTAGATGTTTAAAGCAATCATTTTCTTTGGATCCTTTACTTGGTCCATTGCAGAATGATATTAACACATCCCAATATGTATTCACTTTCCTTCCAAAATTTGGAAAGAAACTGGCTTATGCCTAGTGGATATACTAGCATGCAATAGAATATTACCTGAAGAACCTCAAGCCTCTAGGTAATGAGAAGTAAAGCTCTGAGGAAATGCCAAAGCTGAAGCCCTCAGGGCTCCTTCTTAGACTGTACATCCTAAATGTGGAAGAAGAACAGGAGAGAGGAAAAGAAAAAAGAGAACTGCAAAAAACACTTGTTACATTACTGACTCCTGCTGCAATTAGCAGTTAAATTGCAACACTAAATGGAAATGATGAATGGATACACTTGTGTTCTCAAATTCAATTACCTATGAAATATTCAAGTTGGTTGTAGCAGCATCTTGGTAAACCAGGCGCTTAAGAGCGCGACCACAAAAAATTGTCAGCAATGTTCTGCAGACTTCTAGGAGCATTAAGCTTCCAGTGATGAGGGAACTGACAATTGACATGAAACATAAATGCAAAAATTGATTTCTGAAAACACGACCAACAAGTTTATGGTTGGAGTTAAATTTTAGCTAAAGGGAGAATATGGATGATTCTGTAGCTCTTGAACACTCATCTTTGGAAAATTTACACCACACATAACGACATAACTTTCTAAATCTTATCATTTCGCCGCTTTAAAGAAATTCTAGTACATTAGAGTATCACTTAAGAAGAGAACTCACTAGGGAAGAATCACCTTTTTGGACAGAAGTCATGCATCTGCAACTTCTGTTGCTGTATTGGTGTATCTAAGTTCCCGCAGATGTTGAGCTATCTCATTCAAGAGTTTGGTTCCTTCCCTGCCCCTCTGTAATGTCATGGCGGCGTGTTTCAAGAAGCCACTTTCTGCTTCAACAGCTCTCAATCTCTCTCTAAGTAGAGAAACTTCTCTTGTAAGTATAACCTTATTGTCATTTCCTAAAAACAAAACTTGACATTTAGTATCTGTAGTCTTTACTTTCACCAAGAATGAAAAGAAAAAGAAGGCTGGTAAATAGGGAAAGCAAAGACTCATATGTACCTTTGTCTTGAATAACATTTGATTCTAGCACATGAGATTCAACATCGGGAGGTATTTTGATCTTCTTTTCAAGGTTTGCTAACAAACCCTGTAGATAAGATCTCTCGTTCTCAAAATCAAGGTTTGATTCATCAACATTTTCATCTCTGTATTCCCCAGGACGTTCAATATGGAACTCGTTTACTCCATTATGATCTACTTCACGAGGGCTGCTACAGTCGGATCTTTCATCGAAGGATGATGCAGACTGAGACCTCAACTCTTGATAATCATCATCTGCATCAACTTCACAGACCTCACTACCGACTTTCTTGATAACTCCATATCTCTCCCTGTAGGTATCCATTTCAGCCTCCAAGACCTTTATCTCTTCCTCTCTCTTTAAAACCAAGTCTTTCATGACTTGCAAGGCCTCTTGGTCATATTCTGCCTGCTCTTCCATCATTCTCTGATACTGTAAGGCTTCCATTTGTACTGCTGCCTTCTCTGCTTGCAAACGCGTGATCATGGCCATGGCATTGTTTGCTGCCACAGCAGAGGCACTTCTTTCTTCATCCAATTCCATGTATAATTCCATAAGAGACTTTCTGTCCAGACGAACCTGCCTCTTCAAGCTATGCAGGATGTCATCATCTGCTTCATTTACTGCACTCGTGTCATTAGCATCTGAGATGAATTCACTCTTATCACCACCCAATTTTCTGGGCTTATTAGGCCACTTTGGACTAGCTTGAGCGGAGTCTGTCAATGGGATCCCAAAGAACTTGTTTCTTGCAGAAACTGGGGTTTTGCAAGATTCATCATGTATGTCCTCGGGATCTGGTAGCAGCGGGGCAGTAGCAGCTTTAGTATCCTCTTTACCTGCTACACATTGAAAATATTAGTTTACTCTCAACACCTCCCCCCCAAATATTATAACTATCCCTTCAACAATGACAGTCTTGTACGTGCGCTATCAGAGAATGAGATTGTTAGTCATCTTGATAATTGTGAGATTTAAGTTGTATAACACTGACAGTTGATAGATGTTAAGCTCTAATTGTAAAAGTTGCAGAGTTAAGATGAAAGAACTTCCCCCTTTCTTTCTTTCTTCTTTTTTCTTTTCACCTCACCACAGATAATGCATAAAATTTTAAGCCAAAAGTAGTCGAGACAAATAGATACCTGCATTCTGGTGTCCCTCATCATCTGGTAGAATCGATTCATTATCTGAGGAAAACTTGAGCTTTGTGTACTGGATATGAGGCAATTCCATATTTCCCGATTCCTCATTTTTCCACGTTAATGGAGATCGAGGAGATGAGGCAGGAGCTTGAGAATAATGATTTCCATTTATGGATGAGTTCCTGACATATTTAGTCCTCAATTTCAGAGGTTCCCCACAACAAGAACAGTTCCGAATGACAACACTTCCAGTTTTGGTAGCCTCTTCTTCATTCTTAACTGATTTTATCGACATTCTCTTATCATCATCCACAAAGCAATCAATGTCCTTGTGCAAAATCCCAACTAATGACTTGTACTTATCACAATCTGCTTCTTTCTCTGTTGCAAAAGAGAGAAGACACCCTTCACACATGTTTCTTATATCAGAAAGCTTCTTGTGGACATGACAATACGCGAGGGAAGAGATGTCCTTCTTGTGACCCTCACAAATGGACTCATTGTAATAGAAACTAGAGTTCCTCTTTATGAAAATGTGATCGATCCTTGTGCAGAGCAAGCAGGGGACTTTCAATTCAAAAAACTTTGCGAATTCATTGGTGAAAAGTGCAAGAAAACCATCAATGAAAAGAAGAAGGATCATCACCCATTCAAGAACAGCATATACACAGAAAACCCCAACTCTCCCAAGCTTTTGTTCAACCAAACATTTGAAAGATCGCGAAGCCATTTCTTTTTTTACCTTATAAAAACACCCCTAAAAAAATTCAAGACAAAGATTGATGATCAAAAGGCAAAGAATGAAATGAGATGGATCATGATCTTGGTGGCTAAAATAAACCCCAGAATCATGATCATCCTCTTCTTTCTTTTTTTCCTCTAGTATCTGTGAAGAAGGAAGAAAGAAGTTAGTTTTCCCTAATGCAAAAGTTTCAAAATTTTCTTTCTTGTTTAACTAATTAATAGGAAAGTGCTTGACGGATGAATTAACTAAATTAACGGTGCTCGCATACACGATAGAGAAAAATTAATATGATTTGATGTAAATAACAACTATGAATATTTTTATTTTATTTTGTACAACTAAATATTGCATTTTACTTTTATCCTACTTTAACAACTAACAAGAACCCATATTTATAATGTAAATAGAGTTAATAAAGGTGCACGTTAGTTTGCTTCGACATCGTAGTTATAAAAGAGAAAATGTATGGTATAACATGTGGCCAATTAATCCTACGCTATTTCACGAACGATCCATATAAAAATCATCTCATTAGTTCCTACCTTCCGAAATTGGTCAATCAACACAACCAAATATTATCAAAATACATTTTCGGTTCATATTAAATGAGTAGTCGATATCGGTTTAACTTTGAGTCTATGAGTTCATGACTTTGTTTTTCAATAATTCACTCTATAAGGATTCTAAATTTGAGATTTTATGCACAAAAAATATTCGGTTAAATAAAGGTATTTATGCGTTGAATAACGATTCAAGATTAGCCTCATAAAAATATATTCGTAAGGAGGTTCTGTCACGTAGAAAATGTTCTTTAGTCTAAGCTAGTTGTAACCAAGAAATCACTGATTTCTTTTGATAGATCAGAAAGAGAAATATATTTAATAATGTGAATTATAATTATAAATATATTTGTTCTATACTAGCCAATAAGCCACAATCTATTACCATTACTATCACCATTCACTTTTACATGTCAATCGTTTTTGCTTCTCGCTTTTAGTATATCAAAGAAAAACATATTTTTTTCATCCACCCTCAACACTTATGACCCATTTTTCAAATCATCTTTTAAAATTTAAAAGATTATACATCAATATTATAATAAAAAACTTCTGGTAATTTTAAAATATTAAATTACTCCAATGGTTAACCGCGTGTGTGTAACGGACAAGAGGCGATTAGATGACCATTCCTTGGGCAGTGTCACTGTCCACCAGCCGCTTCTTCCCCACCAGCTCCGCTATACTCCGCCGTCAAACCTCACCGTGTTCCGCCACTGCCACCATGAGCACCGCCGGAGAACAGAACTTCACTTCTGACCCTGCCCATTTGGACACAATTTTCAAGCAGAAAAAGGCCCTCCGTTTGGTTGTTAAAAGAGATCTCAAATCCATGGATCCGACCCTTAGATCCGAAGAAGGTACTTCTTTTCAATAAACGTAGTAGTTGTAGACATTGATTTAATTTTCCTTTTGAACGTGTAGTGATGCTTTGATTTCTATGCGACTGGTTAGATGAAGCTATACAAAGGATTGTAATGGAGGCCCCGTGGTTTAAGGCTTGCAAGGGATTGTGCGCTTACATAAGCTGTAGTGCCTTGCGAGAAGTAGATACAAGCCGAATACTATCTCATATTCTCAGTAGCCATTCAGAGGTGTGTTTCAGAATTGCATTTGAAAATTAGGGGATTTTTGGGGTGTTAAAGGGCAGGAGTATTCTGTTTAAATCTTTTGTTTGTAACAATTCTGAGGCTCATAGGCCATCACTAGGAATTCTATTTAACATCAGTTAGTTTGAGATTGAGTCGTGGTTGATTGATTAATCGATAGAAGGAGTATGCTATATTGGATATCTGATATGGTAAATACTTCTATACTAATATATTCTAAATTACTAATGAGGAACTAATTACCTAAAGACTAGGCGGTGTTCATACCTGACTATTGGAAAGGCTATTTTTCTTTATGAAGCACTAGGTGGAAACATTATTACAAGTCTCAGTTTTTTTTTTCTTCATTGTTAAGTGTTTAGCTTGTTATAGACCTTAGTTCTTGTTCTCTTTTTACCATTTTCAAATAAGATTAGGTTTTGCAGATGCGAAAGAAGCTATTTGTTCCAAGAGTGGAGGATAGGAACAGAAACATGCGAATGCTTAACATTTCAAGCACTGAGGATTTGATTGCAAATTCAATGAACATTCTGGAACCAGCTTCATTAGATGCTGATGGAAATGAACGCGAAGATGGTACATTTACTTTTCTTTTGTAACAAATAGTACTTTTTCTTCTCACTGCTGTAACTGTTCTGACTGCAGTAATAATAGGTAGATGCACATAATCAACTCGTTTTATTTTAACTTTCAATAAGTTCAAAATGTGGAACAATTTCATTCTCTGTCTCAACGTCGTATTTTAGTGTGGAAATTTGTGTCATTTCAGAAAATCCTCTAATGGTAGTTACTATGTTAGGATATCCTTGCTTTATGTTTTAATAACTTCCTTGAAGTGCATTTCTTGAATAAACTATCTGGAACACCTCATGTTAGATGTAGTTGTCTGTTTCTTGTTTAAAATGAATCTTTTTTTTTGTTTGTTCTCATATATGTTGTTACAATTACATAATAGTTGCTAGAGCTCCCTTTGGAAACTATGCCCCTTCCTTTTAAATATTAAATGCCAGCCAAACTAGTTAGTTTCTATAGCTAACAGGATATGCTCTGTGAACGCAATTTCCACTCCCCAAACTCATGGTTATCTGGTGAACTTTTTGACCGAAAACATATTCAATGTATAGTCTAGATATAGTATACACTTTGGGTGTGCCTCAGCACGACTGGAGCAATTGTCTATCACTGGCAACACATGAACAGAATAATAAAGGTGAAAGCGTTAAAGAATTTTGGCTGCTTTGATTGAGGAGTTTCAAAGATTATAATATGCCTGACACAAATGGAAAGGGGCATAGCAGGTTTTCAGGTTCATTTGTATAAGATGAAAAAGAGCGTAATATATGTTTAGGTTCATGTTTACAAGAAGATCTTTTGGCATCTCTGGAACTGATACCTTTTCCTCGTGTGCCATTGTATTGTACTGTTGTTGAAACTTGAAAGAAGTGTCACATTTTACACTTATCCGAACAAGGAGGCGGAAAATGGAGAAACAAGAGCATCTGCTGTTCTTTGAGTCCTACTTCATTAAAATACTAACCAAGTAATGGATGCATTTTCTGGGGGTTATGTTTGGATTTACACCTAATATCTTGGATATGTTTGTTGGTACATACATTTATTTTTTTCTTTGAAAGGTGAAAACGCGGGATTATGGACTTAATGCTAGTAACTGAAAGACTTTTTGTTGTTGCAGTCTTGTTCGCCAATGAGCCTGTTGATTTGTTAATTTTACCTGGTAAGTATGTTAATGTCTGTCATTAATTTGTGAAACGCTATATGATTCAAAGCTTGGAATAATTGGTAAATATATTGCTTTTGGAAATTATAAATTTACTTTCTCTCATGAAGGACTTGCATTTGACAAAGCTGGAAGACGGTTGGGCCGCGGTGGAGGGTAGGTTTTATCCCTTTTTCTGTTTATTCTTGTTCTGCAAAAGTAACAGTTTTGATTAAGATAAGATAGAGAAGAAGTACAAGAAAGGAAGAGAAGAGTGACCTATTAATGAAAAAAGGAAAAACAAAATAACAAGAAGAGTAATTACATGGTTTTCCCTGCTGAGTCGTTAATAAAATTTACATTTCTGTACTCTTGTTGATGATCCTTTGTTTTTCATGGTTTGACAAAAACAGATACTATGACACCTTTTTATCAAGATATCAAGAGCTTGCCGAGAAGCGAAATTGGAAGCAACCTCTCAAAAGTATGTCTCTTTGTCTGCTTCTTTCCAGGATTACATGCAACAAATTTTGCTTTCTATAGTAACTTTTCACTTTGGTCCGCAGTTGCACTTTCTTACTCAGTTCAAATAGTGGATGAGGGTACTATACCACTAACTCCAAATGACGTTCTCGTGGACGCACTTGTATCACCTTCTGGTGTGATAGCTATTAGTCCAGCTGCTCTAGAGATTTGCCAGTGAGCAAAATGCTCTTAAATAACTACACAAGCCGCCGGACCGTTCTCATCACAGCAGCATCAGAGAGAGATTGGGATGGAATCAGCCCTTAGTAATTTGTGATCAATACTATTGCTTCTAGAGTCATGTCATGAGAAAGATTAAAGGCTCGTTCTGTTTTCTTCAGAAATAGCATCTCCAGGAAGAGCTTACTTTGGTGCAAGAATGTCTTTGAAAGTTTGGTAGCATGTGTGTCAATTGAGTTGAACCATTCATTTGTGGGCAAATTTGAATTGAACATATCAGTTTCTTTCTAGAATCTTTGAAATACATGTATTATTAATATTCTTACTCAGATCATATAGTTCATACTATGCAATACCAAGGAAAATATACTATTGTTAATATCGTTATCGTTAACACAACGTAAAAAATCCTCAATTGACTTGAATGCTATATAACACTGGAGTTGAAAAAAGTTGAGTTTATCTAGTTCCAAAATAGTACTGTATTTTTAGTATCTTTACATCTTTTATCTGAATATTACCAACCAAACACTTGACTAAATTCATGTATGGTTTCGTAAATTCAATAGATTTTCGAAGGTACTATTGACGGTCATTTATATGCAGCATGAAGTATTCTAATTACGTTATGAAAAAGTAATATCCAACGAACATGGACGTATCATCCCAATAAAAAATGATTAGGATCATATCAATGTCAAGCTAATAAACGACTTTTTCCAGATTGAGAATTTTAGTTGACCATGTCAAAGCCTATTTAACAAAAATATTGCGCACCGGTAGGTTCAACTACTCCAGTTTCCTCCAATTTGATTTTTTTTTTTTTTTTTTGTTCTACTAATAGTCAAGCTAAAAGAAAAGGCCAAAGAGGTTAGTTTAGCTGGGTTGATCTTTTCTTAATTTGATCTTGAGTATTTACATGTGTTTCTCTGTACATTATGGAACAAGTCCTTGTATGATAAAACTTTATTTAGATGTATGTATAACTAAAATGACCTAATCAATGATGTTCATTTGAGCATGAAGGTCCAAGAAGTCAACTTTCCTATCTATTCCAGCAGTTAGATGGTCAAAACCTGCTGATAAAGTATTCAAGTAATGACATAATTATATCTGGAAACTAAATTAACAAGGCTAGCTCAATTGAAAAAATAAACTTTTGACAATTCACATATGAAGAAAGTGACTGATGGCATGACATGATGGACTTGTCAATCTCACTGTAGAAAATGTGGTTGTGATTCCAATAGGATTTGGACACTTTCAGCTAAATGTTTGAGATGGAAGGTAATTGATCAATATTTTCCCTTTTTTCTTCGTGACCTATCACAACTTAAGCACATTACACGTATTGTCCGCTTTGACCCAACAGACTATACAGATTTATCTTTTGGGCTATGCCCTTGTAAAACCCTTCACTTTTCTCACATTTGGATGTGGTATTCGCCTAAGGTGTTATGTGTACGGTGTACTCCATATTCAGAAGCATGTCAGCCTAGAAGTCTGTCAGTCCTTCTCTTGACCTGTAGGTGTCACTTGACCCTCTTTCAATACGAGCCCCCCTGACCATAGCAGGGTCTTGACAGAAGTCTCTATTGAGTTGTTGTACCATAGGAAGGGCTAGGATGAAGAACTACCTGATAAGAAATGAGTTGAACGGTTCGTAGCTTTGACGAATGGTAAAATAATCCATAGAGGTCGTAATCCCCGAGTTAAATTTACTATAAGTTGATTGACTATTTCCTGATGAAGTTGAGACATTGCATTTTTCTATTGTCAAAAAGGCTAACTAACCTCAGCTAAATTTCCTTTCTTTATGATTTGATTTTAGCATGTTGCTTTCTTGAAGATGAAATGTCACCAAGGCTAGCTTGACAAATAAATAGCCCTTGAACTACTATGTCATTAGTACATTGTCACACACTATTCTTTAAATTTCAAGTTTGATCATTCAATGGCTATTCGTGTGACGTTCTTGTTGCTTATTCTGGTAGTCTTACCTTTTCCTTCTCATTGTGCTGATCCTGATCCCCTACAGGATTTCTGTGTTGGAATTCTGAACGATACATCAACATCTATTAA
Source organism: Solanum verrucosum (assembly GCF_900185275.1). Classification (NCBI taxonomy): domain Eukaryota; kingdom Viridiplantae; phylum Streptophyta; class Magnoliopsida; order Solanales; family Solanaceae; genus Solanum; species Solanum verrucosum. The sequence continues at coordinate 3,363,119 of NW_026020221.1, read as the reverse complement.
CGGTTTTCCTTGCAAGCCTGCTTCCCAAGTTACTTCAGATGACTTCTTCTTTGATGGCCTAACCAAAGAGGGAAACACTGACAATGTATTTGGATTCACTGCAACTGTGGGAAACGTTCTTGCTTTCCCAGGGTTGAACACGCTAGGTCTCTCAATGAATAGAGTTGATTTCGCCCCAGGAGGGCTAAATCCACCACATTCACATCCTCGTGCAACTGAGACCGGGGTAGTTATTAAAGGGAAACTCTACGTTGGATTCCTGACAACAAACAACGTGTTATATTCCAAAGTATTGACTGTAGGGGAGATGTTCGTGGTGCCACGAGGGCTTGTGCATTTCCAAATGAATGTTGGGAAGGAGAAGGCAATGACAATCACAGCTTTTAACAGTCATTTGCCAGGGGCAGTAGTCCTTCCAACTACACTATTTGCTTCTGTGCCACCAATTCCTAATGATGTGTTGACTAAGGCCTTTCAGGTTGAAGCTAGTGTCATTGATGACATCAAATCCAAATTTGGTTCTTAAAAGTATAACAGCTGAAAGACAGAATGGAAAATAAAAGCCTAGAACATAATTTTGTGTTGTCAGGTTTATTAGTGTATTTGTCCAAACTTTAATCTGGTACATAGATATCCAGGTATGTATTGTGTAATAATCAATAATGCAGAAGGGCAACAAGAATTCTTAATTTATTCATTCGTAAGTGTCAATTTGGGTAATCAGATCATTCTCTTCATTTACGATTACTCATATCAGAAACTCATGATTCATGTTTACACCGGGTGTGAGTAATGTTTCGTTCACATTAGTGGATAAAGTTGCAAGTATACATATCAGTTTCTTCATAAATTTTTGAAATACATGACATACTAGATACAATTGATAGTTGGATATGGTTAATATTTTTGAACAAGAATGCATCTTTTCGAATCAAATAAGCTTAAGCGCATTAATGGGATTCTCTCAAGCCTTTGTGCAGTCTCTTAGCATTTTGTTGGCTCTATATAGTCCTATCACCTCTAGTATTGGATGCTATTCAACAGTAGAGGTGAATTTTTTTTATATGCAGCATGGAGTATTCTAATTAAGTTATGGAAAAGTAATATCCAACGTAATCATCCCAATAAAATTGATTAAGATCATATTCAATATCAAGCTAGTAAACGACTTTTTCCAGTCTTTGAATTTTAGATGATAATGTCATGACTATTTAACAAAAATATCCCGCAGAGAAAAGAAAAGGGGTTAGTTTAGTTGAAATGATCTTTTCTTCATTTGATCTTTGAGTATTTATATGTGTTTCTCTGTACATTATGGAACAAGTCCTTGAATAATAAAGCTTTATTTAGATGTATAATTAAAATAACCTAATCAATCATCAATGATGTTCATTTGGGCATCAAAGTGTGTTGTTACAGATCCAAGAAGTCAGCTTTCCTATCTATTTCAGCAATTACAAGGTCAAAAGTTGCTGATAAAGTGTTCAAGTGAACAAGAAATGACATAATTATTAGTATATCTGGAAATTAACATCACTATTAGTAACTCAACTGAAAGAATAAACTTCTAACAACTCCACATATGAAGATAGTGACTGATGGCTCAGTGCAGAAAATGTGGTTGTGTTTCCATGTTTGAGATGGAAGGTAATTGATGGAGTATTCTTCAATATTTTCCCTTTTTTTTCCATGACCTATTACAATCCAAACACATGACACGTATTGTCAGCTTTGTCCTAACAAACTTAATGAATTTGTCTTTTGGGCTACGCCCTTGTAAAACTCTTCATCATTCTCTCACAGTTCGATGTGGTATTCACTTAAGGTGTTATATGTGCGGTGTACTCCATATTCAAAAGCATGTCAGCCTAGAAGTCTGTCAGTCCTTCTCTTGCCTTGTAGGTTTCACTTGACCCTCTTACGATACGAGTCCCCCTGACCATAACAGAGTCTTGACTGAAGTCTCTACGGGCATGTTGTACCATAGGAAGGGCTAGGATGAATAACTACCTGATTAGAATGAGTTGAACGAATCATAGCTTTCACAAATGGTAGTACAATAATTCACAGAGGTCGTAATCTCCAAGTTAAATTAACTAACAAGTTGATTGACTATTTCCTGAAGTTGAGACATTGCACTTTTCTATTGTCAAAAAGCCATCTAAATTTCTTTTCTTTATGTATATATGACATGATTTTAGCATGTTGCTTTCTTGCTGATGAAATGTCACCAAGGCTGGCTTGAGTAATAAATTAAATAGCCCTTTAACTACTGTGCCATTAGTACATTGTCGTACACTATTCTTTAAATTTCAAGTTTGATAATTCCATGGCTATTCGCGTGATGTTCTTGTTGGTTATTCTGATAGTCTTACCATTTCCTTCTCATTGTGCTGATCCTGATCCCCTGCAGGATTTCTGCGTGGGAATTCTGAACGATACATCAACAACATCTCTTAACGGCTTTCCTTGCAAGCCTGCTTCCCAAGTTACTTCAGATGACTTCTTCTTTGATGGCCTAACCAATGAGGGAAACACTGAAAATGCATTTGGATTCAGTGCAACCGTGGGAAACGTTCTTGCTTTCCCAGGGTTAAACACACTAGGTCTCTCGATGAATCGAGTTGACTTTGCCCCAGGAGGGCTAAATCCACCTCATTCACACCCTCGTGCAACTGAGTCCGGAGTAGTCATTAAAGGGAAACTCTACGTTGGATTCCTAACAACAAAGAACGTGTTATATTCCAAAGTATTGACTGCAGGGGAAATGTTCGTGATACCCCGAGGACTAGTGCATTTCCAAATGAATGTTGGAAAGGAGAAGGCAATGACAATCACAGCTTTTAACAGTCATTTGCCAGGAGCAGTGGTTCTACCAACTACACTATTTACTTCAAAGCCACCAATTCCTGATGAGGTGTTGACTAAGGCCTTCAAAATTGATGCAAGTGTTATTGATGGTATCAAAGCAAAACTTGGTGCCATAAACTATTAACAATTGAATAAAACAGAATGGAAAATAAAAGCCTAAAACATAAATTTGTCTTCTCAGGTATACTTGTGTATTTGTCTAAATTTTCATCTGGTACATAGATTATCCAGGTGTGTATTGTGTAATAACCAATAATACAACAACAATTCTTGATTTTTCATATGGACGTGTTGATTTGGTTACTCAGATCATTCTGTTCTTTGCAGTTACTCATCAAATAAGAGTCATATTGGTGAAGATATATATTATGGGTTGTTCATTGTTTAATTTAGTTTAATAGAGAATATTTAAACATGTGACAGTTTGGCCGAGTGGTCTAAGGCGCCAGATTTAGGCTCTGGTCCGAAAGGGCGTGGGTTCAAATCCCACAGCTGTCAGTTTTTCCAAATTTTTTTTATTTTTATTTTTAAATAAATACTTAGCCATTTGTGTTTGACCAATAAAATTAAAACATATATTTTAGCTTCTAAAATTGTGTTCAAGAAAAGCTTCTGAAAAACAACTTTTATTACTCCATAACAACACTTATTTTGTCCAAAAAGTTTGTCTGAACAACTTTTTTTTTTAAAAAGTACTTTTTGAAGAAAAAAAAATCAGTTAGGTTTTAGTCTCTCTCATAACAATTGTTATAGTGCTACTTAACATGCAATTGAGTCTTTATGCTACAAGGACTACAATATTGTAACATAGATGTGTAGTCTTTTTTACTTTCAATTTCAGGTAGAAATGGTTTGTTTGTGCAATTGTGTTCCATTAAGTTTGATCAACTTTTAGAGTTCTCCATAATCCATTCGTAACAAAGCAACAACAACTACCAAACAAGTTGGAGACGAGTATATGAATCATCAACTTATCTCGGAGACAATGCAAATGCCTTAACACTTGCACATTACGTAGAGCCTAGAGCAAATAATTTTTTTAAAAAAAAGGACGATAGAAAATCAGAATAGACTAATACCTGAATCCCATTATTAATTGCTAAACTGACTGAAACATTTCCTAGTGAAGCTAAAAGTGTTGTAGACCCATTGAGTTTTAGATCTCTCTAACTGGGTAGTAGTTTGGCTACTACAGGCCCACTGCTATAAATAAAGTTGAAGAATCGTGTTCTGCTACCTGCCAAACCTCTGCAATTTTTACAAATACAACTACTTAACGGCTTCAAAGTTCAAGACTAATATGGAAATTAGAAATTTCTGTTATTTGAGCAAAGATTATATTCTGAGAAAGTTTGCTTAGTCTATTTCTTATATCAATACAAACATATTACAAGTACACTTGAGTTAGACGACATTGATCATACAACGATAATACAGACAATTCTACTGGAAATGATTATGATTACACATTTAAGAATGCTTCTGAATACCAAGGTTCTCTAAAAGACATCATGATGAATTGTGGGAGGCTAATGTTTCTGAATAATCTATGTTCCAATTCATTAGGGTATCTGTCATGTTGCTCTGTCAAAGCTGTTGCCAACCTGCATATGGAGCCACTCGGATTGTGTCCCTTGAGCATATTCTCTCGGTGCTTGAGTGCCGAAAATCATTCCAGTGGTATCAAAAGCTGATGGTGCTAGCTGAAAGAGAAGTAGAGGACCCACGAAATCAATAAAGTGGTGAGAAGCTTTCCACCCAAATTATACTTACCAAAACATGAAAAGAATCAAGCACTGCAAGGAATATGAGTATTTTAGAGATTTACTTCATAATGAAAATACAGTCAAGATAAATAGAGTCTAGTGTTGATGCATGAATGAAAACATTAAGTACAAGTTCAGTTGGTTTTGTTATGTAGTTCAAGATGGTGCGCGCATAAGGTCACACAAGTACAGCAGATCGTGGTTGAGGAGTAAATCATGTAGTCAATCTCAAAATAATAAAATCATACATAACAAAACAAAAGATTGAGAGGAATAGAGTAGTTGGGAATTGGAAAGTGGGGCAAAAGAAGTAGAGTAGTAAGTACGTCATAGACTTTATTGTGGAGCCAGATGGCATGGAAGCCTATTGGAAAATGTCTACATCTGTCCTAAATATTACTACATCATTTAATTTCACATGGTAAAGTGCAGATCTAGCAATGCTGCAAAAAGCTAATACTTCACTTTCAATACTTATCCGTAAACATCATCACTCTGAATGCAGGATTGGGTAATAAAAGAATTGTAAATGGTGATGAACTTCAAGACCGATTCCCCCCGCCCCAAAAAGAACACATGGACAAGAAAAAGTGGTCGAGGCACATTTATCAGAAACTCAACTATGCGAACAGATACCATATGCAATCCACAGAAAAATCTCAGCTGTTATCCAATCAACAAAGAAGTGGAACTTTGTATCGGATGAACCTTAATCTAAAGTACAAGCTTCCTTAGAAATGTAATTGGACGTAGAATGCTCCAGACACTAATGCATGAATCTTCCTGTTGACACAACCCCAAGATAGCTGAATAGGACCAGTTTAATAGCAAATTGGTACATGAAAAAGGTCCATATCAAAAGAGAGCACAATCTTTCCTTGTTTCCACACATGGACCAGAGAGAGCGCATCATATTTCTTTCGAGAAATATGGTTGCATAGAGGTCAAGCACTCTTCAGATGCTTAAGGAAGATAACAATATCAACTAATTCAATAACTTTTTATTTGACTTTCACATAATTTCTCTTTTTTTAATTATTTCTTTTTGAGAAACACTATCACATAATTTCTCATAATCATGGTGCTTGAAACTTCTTAAACTTCTAGGTCCAGTCTTTGGGTGATAGAGATTTTCAACTGCAGCAAGGAACAAATATGATATACAAAAGAGCACAGCGAAACACATCTACCACTGTCAAAAGTTTTGGTTCTGGTATTTATCATCTCAATCTCCCCTAACAACTCTACAATATCTAAATTAAGCAAAAAATCAGATAAAAGAACCTCCAGCAAATTTTTATCTTTCAATCAATAATCAACTCCGAAATTTGAAGGCTGGAACATACTGTGTTTTAGATCAACATAAATCAGATTCCATCTACCAGGTTTCTTAGATAAGGAAAAATTATCATAAAAAACACCAAATAACTTACATCTTTTGAAGGATAGGTTTCTATAGGGTGGTTCATCCTTGAATTGACTGCTTCAAGCTTCATGGACAAGAACTGGAAAGTTCAAGCAAAGCAGAGTGGATGAGGTTATGACTTGAGTTGATAAAAAGGACAACTTTAATACAGAGAAGATGAGGAACTACCTCAACTTGACGCTGTAGTGACTGGATATAATTTATTATTTCGTCAAGAACAAGTGCTTTTCCGATAACCTGTAAGAAAGTTGCAAACTAAATCTAGCAGAAAATGCAAATTGTACATGAAACATGCATTCAATCTTAACACAGAACACAAAATATTGATGGGGTTCCCCTCTGTAGATATATTAAAAATGTCACCCTTCTATAATATCCACCACTAGCCATAAGCTCAAGGCAGACACTAGTATAACTTCAAAAAGATTACTGACCTTATTACATCCAGGAACCAAATCTTGCAGAATTTTCATCCTCTCGCTGATCTTTTCTCTCCTGGCCTGATAAATTAAGATTCTGCTCAGCCACTGTCAAGAAATATTTGCACCATTAAAAGTTAGGGAAGTTCGGAGAAGATGTTACCCTCTCTGCTAGACTGTGGCTATCAGTAGCTTGACCCCTTCTTGCCCTTACGTGGATGTAATCCTTAGGTGGCTCAGGTTTACTACTTTGTTCAGTCCCCTTGTTAGCCGTATGGGAACTTGATTCTGCTTCTACCTTTGAAGCACCATTTTCTTCTTTAGATTGGGATGCTTTCAAACGTTTAGCAACTGAACCATCCTGATCATAATTCAAATTAATATGAATATCAATAAGTTGCTTCATTAAATCTGAAAACTGTATCAAGATAAGAATTCGTCAACTGAAGACTCAGAAGCAGAGTTATGAAATCTAAAGTTGATCCGAATAAAAATTGTTCACAAATTAGCACATACATCATGAACTTACACCTCCAGGATTTAGTTAGTACATGTTTGATTTGACATCGACACCAATTAGGATGAATGAATCGGGTTTATACACAACAAGTAAGAGAACAAATTACATAATTAACATGTAAAAGTAGCTCAATTCAACGAAAAATTTTAAATGATTAGGTAGCAACGTGATACTAATTCAACAACTTCCAACGTCAAATCAACAGTAATCTATCCACTTAAGGAATAAAAAAAAAGTAAGTAGTATAATTACCAAATCATTAGCATCACTAGTAGAGACAAACTTAGAAAAATCATCCTCCGAATTCATATCCCTCTTCCTTACACCAACATTACCTCCACCACTACCACCAGCAGCTCCTCCGCCTCCGCCGCTTCTTCCACTCTGCTCCGTCAGAGTAGATTCATTAATGGAGTTCGCAGCCGCTTCTAATAAACCCGTAAAGCTACTCATTCTGAGTCCCAGTCCTCCTCCACCAAGTTCACCGTTTCCTCCACCATTTGCTGCTGCGGCAAACGGCCAAATCTCAGCCAAGGTGTAAGAAGAAGGATTCGCCGCCGAGAATGAACCTTCGTTAATAATAGGTGGATCCATTTTTGAACAATTCACAATTATATACAAACCATAAATAAGAAGGATTAGTGTGAATTTTATTTAACACTAAATGAGTGAAATGGAAAAAAAAAAAAAAAACCTAAGTGATTATGGAGGGAATAGAGAAGTGTAAAGTGAGTATGGTTTGAAAATGTTTGGGTTTATTTATTATTATAGAGTGAAAGTGAAAGTGAAAGTGAAAGCCATAGAGAGAGAGAGAGACAGAGACTACTGTGATGTGAGGTAGAGAGGGAAGAAGATGAAGATTAGGATGCGCACTGTAACCCCAGGCGCACTTTAGTACTCCCTCTCGCAATTAATATCACTCAATCTTTTTAATATTTAGCAAAAAAATTAACTTCACTTTCACACAAGCATTTATGATTCGTGTTGAAATCAAATTAAATTAAATTAAGACGAAACATTTATGATTATTTCTCTTATGTTCGTGTTTGAAATCAAATAATTTAGAAGAAATTTTAAATTAAGTTATAAATAAAAAAACAAAAAAAAAACAGAGAGTGGGGAGGTATTGTGGGAGGATCTAAAAGGTTTTGTCGAGATGAGAAATGAAAACAAATCGCTGGTTTATGCTGTGTTGTGTACTCGCATTTATAGGGAGACACGTGATTTTCGCGGAGTATTTTTTAAGTTTAGGATTAAGGAGATTAGAGTGATTAATAATGGGCGCGTGGGGATCAACGTATTATTAATCTGGATTATTTTTGGGATCACACGCCTTACAAATCGCAGATTAAGCAGTCATATAATAATGGCGTCGTGATTTACAGATGTGCATGCTCCGTATATTACTATATTAAATTCAACTTTAATTTGATCCCTAAGAGTATTTCACTGAGATAATTATATTAACGATTGAGTAATAAATATTTTTTTTAATTTTTAATAATTGTTTCATATGAATTGTAAATTTCATAAAATGAAGCTTATTACATTTAAACTACACTAATAAAATGGATATATGACTTTGATAACATGTTAAATTAATCAATGATTCAAAACATGAAAATTATTCAAATCATATAAAGAATTCAAGAAATTCGTACTTCTCCAAATCATTAGTTTAACTTGTGTATTTTTTTAATGTCTTTCTTATGTAATTTAATTAATAGGATCAAGGCTAGAGACACACCAATAATTTGTTAGTAGAAAGGATAAAGTACACACAATTATTAAAACTTAGGCCAGGATGGCATCCCATAGAATTTGCTGGTTTGGTTTGAATTTTGAAACTCCAAAATAGGAAAGAAAAAGTAAGTACAACACAAAGCCTAACAAATTCTAATTTATTCAAGTTTAATTTAAACCATAAATTTTGTTTTTCGTATATCTAAAAAATTTCCACACAAGTTGATTCAAGTTTAGTACTATATCATGAAAAATTCTAGTTGAAAAGATAACGATGATGAATAGAAAGGTCATTCAAGTTATAAAAACCGGTTATATTTGATTTGAAAACATTAAAAGTAAATTAAATAAAAGTCTAACCAAATCAATAAATTAACGATTTATGTAAATATTTATTATATCAATACAAATAGTAAATTTGTCCTCCTTTTTCCTTACCCTCACTCATCCTAATAGAAGTGTTTACAATTATACTGTAGTTTTTTATCTCTAATTAGAGACGATCAAAATTTTAGAATTTATAAATTTGTTATAATTATATTTGACGAGCGACCACATGCCTACCTTTTCCTCAAATAAAAGAATATAGCGTCACTAAAGTGCATGTGTTAGTTAACAAAAACAAACACCAAGTAGTCTTAATAGGTTTGGATAATTAATGATAAATATGCGTGAAAAATCAATCATATAGTTTGGTATTAAATAGATGGATTAGTTTGGGGCCACATATGTATGATTAATACAAAACCCTAATTTGTCTTAGCAATTAGAGTTGCAAGAAGCTTTCATGATTCATCAAATTGGCCTAACCTCCCTCTTTTAAGTATGTAAGTAGAATTCTGTTTCTCTCTTTTGCCTAATTTTTCTTGCTTACCCACACACTTCAAAGTCAAGCAAAAAACAACTCACTCGAAAGTTCACTTTGAACTTTACTTAACATAGTATTACTTACATGTGCCTTTGATACTTCCTTCTCTACATTTTTTTTTTATATATATATATATATATATGACTATTCCCAATTTTCAAGTAGGTTTTTTCCTTTTCGATATAATTATCTGGTGCTTGGTATTCATAGTTGGTCCAACTCAGAGGATCGATTATGAATTTATGTAAATTCAATAGTTTTGCTTGGACGTTGCAAGTAAATATTTGATCATGGGTACAATTATTATTATAGTATATATTAACTTGAAGTCCTTGCAAATATCATAAACTTCAAAATTCTGAATCTACGTCTAGTCCAATATATCCATATTATAATATAGGATCTATAAAGGGCATCGAAGTGTTTCTTATCTTTGAATAAGAATGGAGGAATATCATCCATTCCGAACGCGGTATGTTTGGGTCGTCATGCATGAAAGTGACTTACTCCTTCCCAAATTCCTTTGTACTACTTTTCTCTTGGGGTATTTAAAATGTGCTCTAAACCAAAGGATTTGGTATAGTGATTTTTTACGGCTTATTTGTAACTATTTATATCATCATGTCATCAGCTTATCGTCCTTCACCCAATTCGAAAGTGACACATATGCTAAAATTCATCTTATTATTAGAGTATATTTTTAATGTGTTTATAATATAATGTTCGTTTCGTACGTTCATTTTTTTTAACCACTGTTACATCAAGATTGGAATATGGAACATTATAAAATCGTGGAACAAAACTTTGATCGATGGGAATTGATTTGTTCATCTTTCCAATATGCTTTTTATAATGTCGAAGTTTCATTGGCTGTATATATTATATTTATGGATGGGCTAATTCGTATGTTCATCATATGACTCTTTTTAATTTCCATATATGGTACGTTAATAATTTGGTGGCACTGGCATCAACTTAATGACAGTCAAATGTAGTCACGGGTAAATTATTACTTACTCGTCCACAGAGGTGGAGGTAGGTGGTAGTTCGTAGATTCGGACGTACCCAGTAACTTTTCCGTAGACTCTATATTTGTACTAGAAAATTAATTAAATATATATGTATATTAATTTGTAAAATCCTAACAAAATAGATTTATCGTTCTGAAGGAAATTTAAAACCCTCAAACTCTTAATCATGGCTCCACCTCTGCTCGTCCACTTTTACTTCTCCACTTAACTAAAAATAAAGAGTTAAGTCAAGTTTCTAAATTACTCTTATTAGTTAACTATAGATATGATAAAATTATTATTATATTTATTGATCCTCAAATGTGTCAATTGTAAAATCAATATTGGACAAGTTAAAATTGACGAAAAGAATATTATTTCTTATTTTTACTCAATATGCTTTAATTTATTTTAAAATTTTCAAAATCGAACTTCTCTTGCTGAAAATGAGGTACAATTATTAGTGCATGATAAAGTAACATTTTTTTAAATCACAATTCTAAAGGTTTTCAAGCCGAATTGGACACGCATTTTAATTACGTACTAGTTTCTAAATTAAGCAAGACATAAGTCACAAAGTGACTTGCTGACCTTCAAAAAAAGTTTAAAACCTCAAAAAATTTTTAATCTTGATGCTGACCTTCCCTCGTTGCAAAGCGAGGTCCGATGTGAACGTGGATTAACGATGAAGAAGCGATCAAATCAACATTTAAATTATATTTTTGTTAAGATTATGTCTTATCGAGAAAATTAGCAAAAATAGAAATTTAGTTGCTTGGGATTGACATTCTCAATTTTATGCTCCTTTCGGTGCTCGTTTATTTTAAATATATATATCCACTACATAATACATATATAAGATCTTATTTATTCCACCACAACACCTTGTGCTTCATTCAAGTATTCATTCTTAGAATTAATTAATAATAATTTATAAGGTCTAATTTCTAAGCAAAAAAAATCAAATTTTCATGTCTAGCTATGAGATCCCTTTTTTTACTTCCTCTATTTATTTTCTTTGGAACCCTCAAGAAATTTACAATCTTTGTTCTTGAGGTGAGCATTGATCTACTCACTGTGCAATAGCTCACAAATCACACAGAAAATGTAAATCGTATTAGATAAGTCTCATGCGACAAGCTCATGATTGAGTAGCAAACGCCAGACAGAAGTTGAATTCAGGTCTCCCACAAACTCACCTCTCAACCACTCAACCATGTCTTTGCGGGCCTTTATTTATTTCTATATTACCTAATTATTATTATTTCTAAGTCAATTTTTTTCCTACGCTCATCATTTGCCAAAATAACTTTTTAAATAGGTAAAAAAAAATATTACTCTCTGCTCATTTTTACTTGTCACTATTTGACTTGATACACCCATTAAAAACAATTATTGATATAGGTATTTACCACACTATCCTGATTAATTGATGTTTAATATTAACTCTTGGAAAATGATTTGGAGAATAGCAGTATTTAATGCTAAGAGTAAAATATGGAAAAATAATAATTGTCTTTTCTTGATGTATGTAAAAAATAACAAGTAAAAATGAAAATTAATTTTAGGAATAAGTGACAAGTAAAAGTGAACGGAAGGAGTACCTATTATGTTTTTCGTAACCCGGGTCAATGTGGTTGGTTTAAAGCCAACACTATCAAATTATTTTTTACATATAGTGTTAAATTCTCTCCACTTTTCCTGCAATTACTTTTCTATATTTTGAATCACTTAGAAAAATTATGGCTCCGCCAGTAAAAATGCATGTTTTAAATTACCATTAACCCAAAGAATTATAAACATCTTTCAATGACATTGAATTTGCTGTTCTACAAAACGTTAAAGCTGAAAATCATATCCCTTTCTCATTTCAAATTTAGCCCATTTTTATTCTTATTGTGGGATTGGTCGTCTACTGGAAATTATTAAGTTATTTTGTGATGTTTGATTAGAGAAAAAAGTTTTTTTTTTAAAATTAAATGGTTATTTATAATTGTATTATACATAGCAATCCAGGGTATACATATTGTACACATACAATTGTTCCAACCAACATTCAGCTATAAAATCATTAGTCTTAATTTTCATACTAACTTTTTATCAAATCATTATCAAGTTTCTTAACATTATTATCAATTTTCCATAAATTGTTTTCAGAAACCTAATATTAATTGAAAAATGAGTGAGAAAATTACTTGTTTATTTGAGAAAAAAGACAACGATTTAGCTATTGCTTGGTGTGTAGAAAGGCTATTTCTTGATAGGCCATCAAAAAATAATTAAAAAAATAATTAAAAAAAATATTCGTCGCCTGAGAGATTCGAACTCTCGCGGGGAAACCCCATGTACTTAGCAGGCACACGCCTTAACCACTCGGCCAAAGCGACGCTTTGTTCATACATCTATTTTAGACATATTTAATTTTGTCAGAAGTGATTATGACAAAGGTTGTTCCAATCTTTCTTTTTTCTTACTCTCTCTGTCCCTAATTACTTGTCCACTTTTGAATTAACACACCTATTAAGAAAGTAATTATTGACATAGTGAGTTTACCATTTTACCCCTATTAATTATGAAGTGAATGAATTAAAAATTTAAGATTTTCAAAAAGTTCTACCTTTTCAAAGTAATTAATTGAGGGTATAATATATATATATAAAAAATTGTTCTTTCTTGATTTGTCAAAATGAACAAGTAATTAAGAGACAACTATAAAATGTGAAAATGAACAAGTAATTAGGGACAACTATAAAAGGAAAAGTGGATAAGAAATTAAGGACAGAGGGAGTATTTTGGTGCATTGGAAAAGACTAAATAAAAGTGCTAACATCTTTCATAAGCTACATTGCTTAGATAATCCAAGAGCAAAAACTCTTTCTTTAATCGGCGTCATTGCTTACAAACATATTTATGATTTTTATTTGCCAAAAAGTTCGTACATTTGTTTGCCTCTCTCCAGCTGTATGTGATATCCGTCTTGATGGCTTTCAACAAGTATTTGCAATCTTCAACTATTGCCCTAAGAGGCTGATTCAATATGTCCTCGTGTGTGTAAACTTTGATTGCTAATAGATAGTCTATTTGCCCATTGCCTTTGGTAGTTTGAGTTCTTGCTTAATGTTATGGTAAGCTTTGAGACAAGTTTTATTTACTTGAATATTCTAATATCCATTTTCTTTGGTCATTTACCAAAAAATTTCTTTCAAAAAACATTTCCAACTTGTATCTTGACACTATCATTAGTATTCAATTCAACATTTCCTACATAAGGATAAGACCAAGCTATCAAGATCACTTTAACACTTACAATACTCTGTTGGAAAAATTGGTACTAGTGAAACCTTTAGTTAACTAGATAAGTTGGAGTTGCTGATGTTTTTTCAAAAGTACAAGAACTTATTTGATAGGGGAACAAGTTATCCCGAGATTGGTGAGATAACAATCCTATTGCTTGACCGAAAAAACAACTAGCCCATTTTGGAAACGACTTACTTACTAACTATGATAGGTATACACTGACAGTCCAACATAAAATTTTTTATACAGCTGATGCAAGAAGAAGATCAGCCAGTATGCACAACTTGGATGAGCTAAAGGAAATTTGAATTTCACATGTCTAATTCCAATTTCTATCTTACAAGTAACAGGGAACACAGTAGTAACAGTAGTAAATGGAACTGATCAACCCCTCCCCTGTAAAAAATCATTTCTTTCCCTTTGGCTTTGGATTCCTGTACATCAAGAATCAATTGGGGCTTTGAACACGCAAAGGGTACCAACACATTCATTGGTAAGTGGAAACTTTTCAGTAACTTTTTCAGAACTAACAAGATACTCATGAAAATTAAAGTTAGTAAAGTCAGTTCATCTACTCAGACACCCAAATCTTTCTGCAGTATGGTAAAACTAGAGAGTTATCCCTCTTAACTTCCATTGATGGTCCATTTACTAGTACTGTCAATCATTCCATCATGGACACCACCATTAAATAATTTTATCTACTTTCTGAGCCAGAGGACGAAATGTTACAGTATACAATTTGTTACTCAAATATGCCAATGATCAATACACTACACTCCCTCTTTAGAGAGGGCACAGTTAAAGGGACTATAGAACTACCATTGCTCTTCTTTTTTTTAATCAAAGCTGATGTACAAAACTACAAAGGCAGTAGAGATAGCAAACTTTTTTTCCCAAAAATTTCCCTATGCTACAAGGAATTACATTTCACCTCAAGATTTCAACTTGATTCTGCTTTTTGTACAGTAGTCTTGAAAAGGAGTACATATAGCTTGTGATCCATGGAGAAATATATGAAACCACCGACTGAATGTGTGACAAAAGAGCCAAAACTGGTCCCTACTATACAGTGCCATGCTGGTCCATAGACCCCATCAAACTCCTAAAAATCAAGAAAAACACATTTTAAACAAAGTAATGAAAAGCTCAAATCTCATAATCACCAAAGATTGCACAATCATTAAAGTGTTTACCTTTTTTAGGGAAAATCCAAGTGATTTAGAGGAGAACTTTTCCAAGCTATCATGAGCTTTTCTAGCAAAATCCACAGCATGAATCTGCATAAAGGGTGGCATATCAACAGACACAACTTTCACACCACTACAAGAAAAGAAATCAGCTAACTCAGTCTGTGAGCAACAGAATGATTTCCCCCTGCCTCCACCATTCAAAGACAAGGAAAAAGATGGCCTTTGTTGAAACCCCTTCAACTGCTCACTATCTTGGTCCTTGGATAACAGAGCTAATGCCCTTTTCACATCCACCTCTTTCTTCAACTCCTTCTCCTTATTGGGTATTTTCTTGATTTCACCTTTTTCTTGCAAGACAATAGCTTTATCAACATCCTTCTGCACATATCTCCTCCCATGTTGGCTTTTTGACTTGGTCAAAGCAGAGCATGAAGAATCAAAAGCAGAGGAAGCAGCAGCCAGAGTTTTAGCCTGTAAATGAGTGTCAACAGGAGGAGGATGTCTATGGCCAGATTTGAGGATTTTGTGATTTGCATAAAGCTTGGAGAAGTGAGAAGAGATGTTTTGGATAGTGGGGGTGGGATCTGGTGGGGGGTGGGGTATGGAGTTTGTGGTGGCGGAGAAAGGAGTAGGTTTAGGTTGCTTTTTGAGAGTGGGATCCATTGCAGGAGCTGCAGCTAAGGTCTAATTTTGGGGATAACTAGAAATGGAAGAGGAAAGAGTGAAAATGGGAGAGAAATAGTGTAATTTATTGTATTGGAGAATGTGCTAAATATGAAGGGGTGGGGGGCAAGTGTTCACTGGATTGGGACCTGTGATAGTTGAGCTATAGATCTGTTTCCCCCCCTTTAAGTTAAGTGCGCCGCTTGCGGAGAAAAATAAGGCACATTGTTGACTTCCCTAGTTGGACTATTATTTATTATGCGGTGTCTATTGACATTTCTAACAAAATTTTCTTCATTACTAGAGCTAACATCTCTGGTTAAGGATGTTATACCAGCACCACAACCTATGTTGATCGCTATTTCTTTTGGCAGAACTAAATTATTATTTTTGCAAATAAAAAATGATGAAACATAAGTTGATTGGTCACTATATTAATAGTTATTTTTTTAACAAAAAAAATAATATTTTTCGTTTTAATTTATTTGACCTATTTTTACAGAATTTTATAATTTTAAATTTAAAATATGTGAAATGAATTATAAAATTTCTAAAATGAACCTACTCTGATTGCTCGGAGCAACCGTCATTTAGATGGCATTTACAGTCAAACCTTAATGTTGGGTGTGTCATATATAATGATCCATCAAAATCATGTATTCGTTGCATCAATCCTAGAAAGCAACAAAACGTGAGTGGTCTGTTCTGGTCAACACAGCCTAACTACCTAACACTAGTTGGCAAATTTTGAATATAGGTGAGTAGCTTTTCTTTTGCTTTGTTACCGTCATACTCTCTCTGTTTCTAATTATTTGTCTATTTTTGAATTAACGTATCTATTAAAAAAGTAATTATTAACATAGTGAGTTTATCATTTTATCCCTATTAATTATGAAGTTGATGAATTAAAAATTTAAGATTTTCAAGAAATTATACATTTTTCAAAGTAATTAACTGAGGGTATAATAGGTAAAATTATTTTGTCCTTTCTTGATTTGTCAAAATAGACAATTAATTAGAAATAACTATAAAAGGAAAAGTGGACAAGTAATTATGGACAAGGGAAAGGGAGTATATTGAATGTCACCTACATACCATCAATGGACCAATTTTTTCAATCAATTTTGAATCACTTCTGGTTTCTGTGTCAGTTTTCGTATCCCTAAACTAATTTTACAGTATATCTGTACCTCTGACCTCCCAGCATCACCACCAATAATTAGTATTAGCTAACCTTTATCCACCAAAGACTAAAACAAAATGGAATGTATCACCTAGTGTTTTTGTTTTTATAGGGATTTGAACACGAGATGACCTCATAGCAGAATGTGCAAACGACTTCATGTAACATCTTTTATTACTCCTCCAGTCTTATGTTCTCAACCAGAATGTGCAAACAAAAATACCACGTTAGCTGAGGATGGAATGAAAGGGATGGGAGGTGCAGCAACAACTCTTGTAAGAATAAGAGCAGCATGGGTTGCCCATACATTGCACAAGAGCATACTCACATACTGTTGTTGACAAATTTCAAAATTTTACTTTTTGTGTCCCACAAGTAGAGTAAGATTAAAATCCATAAACCCAACATCCGTTTGAATTGGAGAATTGTTTCTCAGCACATCTTGAACAAATAACAAATTTCGAGATGTTATAAACACATTTCTAGATTCAAAAATTAAGCCATGGTGCGGGTGTACTCTGTAGTATTCAATAGGGCACCAGATAACTCTGTCTACCAAAACTTACGTAGATGTGACCTCTTGTTTGTCTAGCAATCAATGTGACAGGAGAGTTTAAAAACAGAATGCAGCGGAAACAAATGCTGTTTCTTTTTATGATGGTGTTAGAGAAGCGAAAAGTAACAAGTTAAACTAAAAGGAGGTTGTATCTACTAAAAACTCATTAGATGACACAAAAACTTAGATGCTTTTCTTGTTCACTAGTTAGGCAAGCACAATTCAACAATGTATCACTGCAACAGTTTGGACCAGTCCCAACTCCCAAATTGGAATATATCAAATAGAGAAATTGCATTAACTTAGCTATTGGAGACATAAAACAAAGCTAAGTCTAATTCTTGGCCATCAATTAGTGGCATTGCCACTAGTAAAAGGGATCCTCAGAGAGGCAAGGGAAGTTCATGAACATTTCATTTTCACATTCTAGCATGGCTTCGACAAATGATGACGATGATGTGCCCCTTGTAGATAACGAGGTTTCAAAATCCTTCGTTGATGGCACGTTGTTTGATCCATCCTGAGCTCCACCACACACTAACTTTTCTTCTACGGTTAATTCGTCCTCTTGATCTTTGAAATTTGATGGAAGAAATGCATCGTCGAGAAGGTAGTCACACCAGTTTACTTGATTTTCAGCTAATGAATGAGATGCAGATGATGAAGACGAAGATGACAAAGGCGAAGACGTAGAGCAATCAGTTATAGGAATTGGATGATGGGAGAAAACTGCCTTTGGGGAATTGTAATTTGAGGCCTCTGTTACAAATTTTATGGCTTGTAACTCCGAAAGCAGATCAACAGGAGGCTGATTAATATTGCTGGAATCTTGATTGTTGCTAAAGAAACATTCTTCTGAAGCTTCTGTTTTTGGCAGCTTCACACAAAGGCTGTTAAAATTTTGGAAATTTTGTAAAGAATGTTGAAGTTGTTCTGGTCTAGACATAAATGCACCTTTTAGCTCTCTGTTAAGAGACACGAAACGTGTTCTGGCTTTTGGGAAGCCACCAATGTTACCATAGTCAGTGAGAATTTGTGAGAAAGGCTTGTGAGTAACAGGATCAATCCCCATTGCAGATAGCTTTTTTTTCAGCTTAGTGTTCCACAAGTTCTTCACATCATTATCTGTTCTCCCAGCTAGTTGTTGTGCTATTATAGACCACCTACAATATTTTAAAGTGTCAAACTGTAAGCTAAACGCAATATTTGTCAATACACCTTCAAAAAAAAATTGTTTCATTACTTCAATGCGATGCTTATCAACTAGTTTTAATTAGCTAAGATGAATAGGCTCGAAGTATTCAGAGCGTACACACCTGCTTCCTATAGTGGCATGAAGCTTAATGATCAGTTCCTCTTCTTGAGGCGTAAAGCTGCCCTGTTTAAGATCAGGCTTAAGACGATTGGTCCATCTCTGCTTCTGACTCCTCCCACATCTCCCATATCCTGTTAAAAATTGCATTCATTTACAAAAATCTTGAAATTTAGTACTCGGCAAATTGTTAATGAAATGAATCTTAAACCTAACTAACTCAAAGTTAACTCATGAGGCGATCAAAATCGCCCATAATCAAATGAAAAAAAACAACACCATATACCCTCAACCAATGTAGCATGTTTCACATGTCTAGATCAGGACAACTGAAGTGTGGATAACATAACATCATAGCCAACATTGGGAAACACAAAAGCATTGATGGGTCCTACTTTAATAATATGTTAAAAATGGATTGCGAGCATAAGTACTCAATCCCCAATGTTAGATCATAATGTAAAGATTATACAAGACCATATAAGGAGACAACAACTCATGGTCGCCCACCTACAGATCGAGTTTCATCGACTTTGTACCTGATTTCTTAGACATGGTTGCCCAATTACCAATTCCATGTTTGATTGAGACAAATGTAGATGTGTTAGCATCATCTTCTGTCCAATTACATTTTCTATTATGTACCTTATCATTACAACAAGGAGGTCTCCCCATCTATAAATAAACTTTATATTTATAGTAGTGAAAACAATATATAGATGAAGGGAAAATGAAAGAATAGAATGTTGAAGAAGAGATAAGAATTAATAACAAGTTTTGAACCTTCTTATGGATGCCCTAAAAGAAGGCAAGAAAAGCATGAGATCACTTTCCATTTAACTATTTTGCTTGATGGAATGTATTTTCCGTCGAACAGTTTTTAGATGAGTTATTAAACAAAGCTCAAAAAATAAACAAGTTTCAAAGAGCGTTTGAAATAGGTTCGAATTGGGTGAATTAATTTGGTTAAACATTGAATTATTATTTTGCAAATAAACTATATAATAGTAAATACATCTCTCTTTTAGTTTCATAGATCACAAGTTTTTGAGAATTATTATTATAAACAAATGTAAATTAATACTGTATTATTCAACTAAGTAAAGAAAATATGAAAATGACCATTTGATCTCTGCTTAAAAACCCACATCTTTGGCATGATAAAGAGCTAGCTATTACTAATATACTTCATGCTGGAAATTAGTTTGATATCTACTATTACCTACACTTAGGAGCAACATTACAAAGGAGACTCGCGTTTGAGGCCAGAATTGTTATTAATCTGTGTATAAAAAATCAAAATTACTGATTTTAATAAACTTTGCAGAAACACGAAGTAACCAAAGTTTAATAAACCAGTAAGAATAGATGAACAGAAATTAATTGACAAAACTAAAATCTGTAATAAACGTACCACAATCTGGAAAAAAACAGAATCAGAAAAAGATCAAACCCACTGAATGCACAGTGTCCCCTTAAGGAAATTATTCCCCTCTAGTATCCGAGGTTTGATTTGGAATAGTCCTCCCAGGATAGAATGATCTCAATCACCAGTGTATTGATACCCAAAACGCTGGTGTCAGCGAACCACTCAACAGCAGTAAAGTACATGAAGAAATTTTGTGCAAAAGAAGAAGAAGAAATCAGAAAAAATCGTTAGGAATAAATCTGAAGAATCAATGTATTTATAGGCAAGAGGAACTGATTCCGAAAGGTTGCAATCCTTTCAGAATCCATACGACCATTCATGAAAGTTGCAACCTTTCAAACGGTTATGGCTGTTTCTGAAAGTTGCAACCTTTCAGAACAGTCACTGCGGGAAATTTAAATAAAACGGGAAAGATTTAAATTAAACGGGTTGCGCATGGATCCGAGTCGGGTCGGGTCAATTAACTAATTAATTGAATCGGTTAATTAACTAATTAAAACGTTGGCCATTTAATTTAATTTAATTAATTAAATAATTAATTAACTAAAATAATTAAAACAAACTTTGTCCAAAAAATAATCTCTCGATCAATCATTTTTCCAAATCCAAATCCAAATCCAAAGCCAAAGCCAAAGCCGAAGCCGAAGCCGAGCCGAGCGAGCGACGACGACGGCGGCGCGAGGGGGGTCCCTCATTCCAACCCTTTTAACAATTAATAGGAGTGTTTCTATATTTAAACTCTCCTATTTTTCTTTCCACCACCGATGAGGGACAAATGTCTTTTCAATAAAGTATAAGAGGACTTTTCAAGTTCTCAACTTTTCAAGTTCCCAACTTTTTCCAAGTTCCTCTTTCATCTTCCCTCAATTTCCCATTAACTCTTGCTACATACCCAACAATCCCCCACATTAATGGGGAATGGTTATAACATAAGGAATGCACGGACGAGTGTGTACTTTACAAGCAAGAATCAATTGCATCTGGATAAGTAGGTTTCCCCTTGGACTTTCCGTAGTGAACATATGTCGGATATACTCGGTCAATCGGTAGATGCGATATCTTTGAACCGTCGAGTTTTGGTGTATACCTAGACAACCATATGTCACACAATTAACCCTTTACTGTTTATGGTTCTTACGGTTATGTTCGTTTCAGCCATGAACACCTCCTGGTTTCATGAGTGTATAAAGAATAGGCTTTTGACATAAAATTCTTTTTGAAGCGGCTTACACTTCACACTCACATAGGTGATTTCTAACCGTGTCATCTCGTAGATACACTATTTGGTCAAATCTGCCAAACTTAGCAAATCATTAAAAACTTTAAGTTTTATTAACTCATTAACAAGCCTTAAAGTCTTAACCTTGTTCCTGAATATTGTCTTCATCATGAGAATGGATTGAGTTGATTGACAATGTCGAACCCTCAGTCAAAACTTTGTTTTTCTCCTTGAATCTAGCTATTGGGATCTCCAGTCTACTAGATAGAGTTACCGCCCTGCTGACTTGTCCTAAGCCGTAAACCCATTACCTTAGATAATCTTTCAAGTGCCTCTCTCACTAGGCCTTTCATTAGTGGATCTGACACATTATCGCTTGACTTCACATAGTCAATTGTGATAATTCCACTAGAGAGGAGTTGTCTTACGGTATTATGTCTCCGTCGTATATCACGGGACTTCCCGTTGTACATAACGCTCCCTACCCTACCTATTGCTGCTTGACTATCACAATGTATGCAAATAGGTCCCATAGGTTTGGGCCAGAATGGAATATCCTCTAAGAAATTCCGGAGCCATTCAGCTTCTTCACCGGCCTTATCTAAGGCAATGAATTCAAATTCCATTGTGGAGCGAGCGATACATGTCTGTTTGGATGATTTCTAAGAGACTGCTCCTCCACTAAGTGTAAACACATAACCACTTGTGGATTTTACTTCATTTGACCCGGTGATCCAATTTGCATCACTATATCCTTCAATCACGGCAGGATATTTATTATAATGCAAAACATAGTGTTGTGTATGCTTCAAATAACCCAACACACGTTTCATAGCCATCCAGTGAGTTTGATTCGGATTACTAGTGAACCGACTCAGTTTGCTAATAGCACATGCTATATCTGGTCGCGTACAATTCATAATATACATCAAACTTCCCAACACTCTGGCATATTCCAATTGAGAGTCACTTTCACCTACATTCTTTTGAAATGTAAAGCTTAAGTCAATTGGAGTTTTGACAACATTGAAATTCAAGTACTTGAACTTATCCAATACTTTTTCAATATAATGAGATTGAGATAATGCTAGTCCCTGAGGAGTTTTGAGAATCCTGATCCCTAAGATCAAATCAGCAACTCCTAAGTCCTTCATATCAAACTTGCTGGACAACATGCGCTTAGTAGCATTTATATTGTCAATATCTTTACTCATTATTAACATGTTATCAACATACAAACAAACAATGACTTCATGATTCGGAACATTTTTAATGTAAACACACTTATCACATTCGTTAATCTTGAATCCTTTTGTCAACATTGTTTGATCAAATTTAGCATGCCATTGTTTGGGTGCTTGCTTGAGTCCATAAAGCGACTTCACAAGTCTGCACACTTTCTCTTCTTTACCAGGAACCACAAACTCTTCAGGTTGTTCCATGTAAATTTCTTCCTCCAACTCTTCATTTAAGAAGGCTGTCTTTACATCCATTTGATAGATTTTAAGATCATGCACTGCCGCTAGTGCTATTAACATTCTAATTGATGTTATCCTTATTACTGGAGAGTATGTATCAAAGTAGTCCAGACCTTCCTTTTGTCTATATCCTTTGACTACAAGTCTAGCCTTATATTTGTCAATAGTCCCATCGGCTTTCATTTTCCTTTTAAAGATCCACTTTGATCCTAAAGGTTTATTTCCTGGAGGAAGATCAGCCAATTCCCAAGTATGATTACTTAAAATTGATTCGATCTCACTATTGACAGCTTCTTTCCAATAGATTGACTCAGATGACGACATAGCTGCTTTAAATGTTGGAGGCTCATTTTCAAGCAAAAATGCCACAAAATCTAGTCCGAAAGAAGTGGATTTCCGTTGGCGAGTACTACGCCTAGGATCTTCATTAGGTTGTGCATTTTCCTTTGATTCTTCCCATGGTCGTTTAGATCTTTCACTTGTCGACTCACATTCAGTTTTATACGGATAAATGTGTTCAAAGAACTCAGCGTTATCTGACTCAATTACCGTATTCACATGAATTTCAAGATTATCAGATTTGTGAACCAAAAAACGGCAGGCCTTACTGTTCACAGCATATCCAATAAATACACAATCCACTGTTTTGGGTCCAATTTTCAACCTCTTAGGTAAAGGAACTTCTACCTTGGCAAGACACCCCCACACTTTGAAATATTTCAAGTTGGTTTCCTTCCTTTCCATAACTCATATGGAATTAATTGCGTTTTGCTACGAGGTACCCTATTGAGTATCTTGTTAGCCGTAAGGATGGCTTCTCCCCATAGATTTCTTGGTGAACCAGAACTGATTATTAAGGCATTCATCATTTCCTTTAATGTTCTGTTCTTCCGTTCAGCCAAACCATTTGACTGTGGTGTATAGGGTGCAGTAGTTTGATGGATAATACCATATTCCAAACATATCTCAGCAAAATGAGATTCGTATTCTCCACCCCTATCACTTCGAATCATTATTATCTTTAGATTCGATTGATTTTCCACTTCATTTTTGTATTGCTTAA
This sequence comes from Solanum verrucosum, assembly GCF_900185275.1. Classification (NCBI taxonomy): domain Eukaryota; kingdom Viridiplantae; phylum Streptophyta; class Magnoliopsida; order Solanales; family Solanaceae; genus Solanum; species Solanum verrucosum. The sequence continues at coordinate 3,339,103 of NW_026020221.1, read as the reverse complement.
ATGCATCAATTGCTTCATCCTTACTATTAAGCAAATATACATAACAAAATCGAGTGCAATCGTCAATAAAAGTTATAAAATACTTTTTCCCACCACGAGATGGTGTCGACTTCATATCGCATATATCTGTGTGAATTAAGTCTAAAGGTTTTGAATTTCTTTCAACAGACTTATAAGGATGTTTAACAAACTTACTTTCCACACAAATTTCGCATTTTGATTTATCGCATCTAAAGTAACCAATTTCCGCAAGGCTTTGTAATTTACATGTCCCAAACGGGCATGCCATAAATCATTTGACTCCAATAAGTAAACAGAAGCAGAATTCTTATTAATACTGTCAACAACCATTACATTCAGTTTGAAGAGGCCCTCAGTGAGGTAGCCTTTTCCTAAGAACATCTCATTCTTACTTATTACAGCTTTGTCACTAACTAGGACACACTTGAACCCGTTTTTAACGAGCAGTGCAGCAGAAACTAAATTCTTCCTAATAGTAGGAACGTGCAGAACATTATTCAGAGTCAACACCTTGCAGGATGTCATCTTCAACATTACTTTCCCAGTTCCTGCAATTCTTGTTGTTGTTGTGTTTCCCATGAACAAATCTTCATCAGCCTCAGCAGGAGTGTATGTTGCAAAGGCTCAGAGCAAATATGTTGAGTGGCACCTGAGTCGAGAAACCACTCTTTGGGATTTCCAACTAAGTTGCACTCTGAGATCATTGCACACAGGTCATCTGCATCTTCCATCTTTTCCACGATGTTTGCTTGACTTTTTCCTTTGCCTTTGTCTTTGTCTTTGTCCTTTCTTGGAGCACGACAGTCAGAAGACTTGTGACCAGCCTTACCACAATTGTAACAGTTGCCCTTGAACTTCTTCTTGGCCTGTTCTGACTTTTGTCCGTTGGACTTCTTTCTCTTCTTGTCTTTGGTAGAAGGTTCTTCAACAATATTAACTCCAATTACTGTTGAACTCTTACGAGACTTCTTTTTGGCGGTTTTGTTATCTTCCTCAATCTTGAGCCGAATCACAAGATCTTCAAGCTTCATTTCTTTACGTTTGTGCTTTAAATAATTCTTGAAGTCATTCCACGAAGGAGGTAACTTCTCAATCATTGCAGCCACTTGAAACGCTTCATTTACTACTATATCTTCAGCAATCAGATTATGGAAAATAAGTTGAAGTTCCTGCACTTGTGATCCAACAGTTTTACTATCTGACATTTTATAGTCTAAAAACTTTGCGACTACAAACTTTTTCAAGCATGCATCTTCTGTCTTATATTTCTTCTCAAGTGTATCCCACAATTCTTTCGAAGTTGTCATTGCACTATAGACATTATATAAGTCATCTTCTAACGCACTCAAAATGTAGCCCTTACATAGGAAGTCTGCCTGTTTTCATGCTTCAATAATCATGAATTTTTCTCTGTCTGGCATTTCAGCAAAAGGCACTGGAGTTACTTCATTGGTAAATTTCTGCAGACCAAGAGTGGTAAGCCAGAAAAATACCCGTTGCTGCCATCCTTTGAAATTCACACCAGAGAATTTTCCTGGTTTCTCTGCTGGTGGTACAGCAGTTCGGGTTGGTGCAGCAACAGCCACCGTAACATTGTCATTAGCCATTTCAGAATCTGTAACAAACAGAAATTGATACAAATGACTGAGTAAGCAATAACTTAAGTTGCAAACTTAACAGGAGTATAAAACCACGAAGGTTTTTCTCTCCACCAGAAACACAGATTAAAAAGTATAAATAATTTCCTTAAGATTGTTATTAATCTGTGTATAAAAAATCAAAATTACTGATTTTAATAAACTTTGCAGAAACACGAAGTAACCAAAGTTTAATAAACCAGTAAGAATAGATGAACAGAAATTAATTGACAAAACTAAAATCTGTAATAAACGTACCACAATCTGGAAAAAAACAGAATCAGAAAAAGGTCAAGCCCACTGAATGTACAGTGTCCCCTTAAGGAAATTATTCCCCTCTAGTATCCGAGGTTTGATTTGGAATATGTCCTCCCAGGATAGAATGATCTCAATCACCAGTGTATTGATACCCAAAACGCTGGTGTCAGCGAACCACTCAACAGCAGTAAAGTACACGAAGAAATTTTGTGCAGAAGAAGAAAAAGAAATCAGAAAAATTCGTTAGGAATAAATCTGAAGAATCAATGTATTTATAGGCAAGAGGAACTGGTTCCGAAAGGTTGCAATCCTTTCAGAATCCACACGACCATTCATGAAAGTTGCAACCTTTCAAACGGTCATGGCTGTTTTTGAAAGTTGCAACCTTTCAGAACAGTCACTCCGGGAAATTTAAATAAAACGGGAAAGATTTAAATTAAACGGGTCGCGCATGGATCTGAGTCGGGTCGGGTCAATTAACTAATTAATTTAATTTAATTAATTAAATAATTAATTAACTAAAATAATTAAAACAAACTTTGTCCAAAAAATAATCTCTCGATCGATCATTTTTCCAAATCCAAAGCCGAGCGAGCGACGACGACGACGGCGCGAGAGGGGTCCCTCTTTCCAACCTTTTTAACAATTAATAGGAGTGTTCCTATATTTAAACTCTCCTATTTTTCTTTCCACCACCGATGAGGGACAAATGTCTTTTCAATGTCTTTTCAATAAAGTATAAGAGGACTTTTCAAGTTCTCAACTTTTCAAGTTCCCAACTTTTTCCAAGTTCCTCTTTCATCTTCCTTCAATTTCTCATTAACTCTTGCTACATACCCAACAATTTTCACTTAGAAATTAAAATATAAGGAAGTAAATATAAAGATGTGCAACTCCTGTTTGAAGGAGAGTATGCGGAACACACCTTCGTCAAAAAGTTATATTCTTTAGTTATATAAAAATATTCAATAGGGTAACTCTGTCTACCAAAGCTTATTAGGCAGACATGACATTATATATATATATATATATATATATATATATATATATATATATATTATTTTATTTTTACATATTGATACTCTTTAACTTTTATGTGATTTAATTTTTTAATATTTTGACACCCCTTAATTAAAATTCTAGCTCCGCCACTAACTCCAATATAAGTGGAGACCAAAGGTATCTCACGTTAGAACAATACTAAAGTGACTTTTCCAGTTTTAGAAAAAAGTTATACTATTTTTAGTAATTGAATGACCTTTTTGTTACAAAATAAACAAAAATAATTTTATTATATTATTTTCACAAATTGAATGATTATAGAAGCAATCAACTCTACAAAATTATTAACCTATGTTATGAATTTTGAATTACATAATTTGATTAAGCATAAAATTCAATGTTTAATTATCTTAGTGTAAGTAATTTGATTAAATAGGATTAGAAATACAAAATGGCATGGAAATAACTTGTTCACGAAGGATCAATTCCTATTTCAGGAAGAGTATGTGGACTCCAATATGAGTGGAGACCAAAGGTTTCTCACGTTAGAAGAATACTAAAGTGACTTCTCTATTATTATTATTTATTAAAATTAAAAAAATGATTTTGTTAAAAAAAAAAAATGGCACTTTACTATAATTAAAATTCACTTTTTACTCTTAATGAAATGATTTTCAAATACACAAATATGTAATGATTGTTTTGGACCACAATTTTGAATTAAAAAAATCGTTTTATTCTTAAACATCATGTCAAAACAAAGAGTGTTACATGTAATGGGACGAAAAAAGTACCATTTTTTTATTAATTAAATGACTTTTTTTATTTCTACTTATTATTTCCACAAATGGAGTGATTATATAAGCAATCACTCTACAATACAATTATCTTATAGGTAATAAAGTTTTGGGTTTATCGTATAGTTAGAAATTAGAAGGAAACAACATACATAAGTATTACTCTATTATATTTGTGTTGAAAGATTCTCATGGCTGTCAAATAATAATAGAAAAATAGTAGAAAGAAATAGTCCAACTCTTTCACCACTGGAAAATAAAACCGAGTTGTCGACAACGGCGGCCAGAAGAGACTAATCAAATACACATTTGAATTTTTCAAAAACAATGTTACAATCATACAATTATTAGACCCTCATAAGACAGGCAAAAATTAAGACAAACCTTATGCCAAATGCCAACTCTCAACAACAAATGAAAATGTTGATGTAATCATTATAATTATAATTATAATAGAAACTTTACTATATATGTCTCGTAATATTCTTTATGAAGAGGGAATAATAGAACATGTGGCGCACAGCTTATACTAAAATCTTTCCAGATAACACTTTCTCAAGAGACATGTATTCCACCATAAAATATTACTACTATAAATCGTTGTCATTCATTTTTGCTGTTAATTTCCAATACATTAATAAATATTTATTTCATAAGTAATTCTTATAGTTTATCTTCTCTTTGTTGTAAGTAGAAGAAAGTTTAAAATATTGGTTCGTGTTTGGTGTGAAAAAGAATTGTATTAAAGAATATTAACTAATTATTATATCATTATTTAGTGAATTTTTGTAATATTATGTATATTTAAAAGTTTATAATCGTAAATATTTATTCATAAAATGTACATGGAGATATGCAATTTATTATGGGCGCCTTAAGATATTCTAATATCTTGTTAATGAACCATGACTTGCTCATTTGGTAAGATTGTATGAAAACTGGGTAATTATTTTTTTATAATTTTCACAACAACTAGTATGGTTTCATGTTTATGGAAAAAATACAACCCTAAAACATCTAAATTGTATGTCCAAATAAAAGTTCAACTTCAGACCGATTTAATTTTAAATCATGTGTGAACGAGACGGAAGACTCTACACAAATTAATATGGTGTTTTTATTTTATAAAATATGTATTTTTTGTTTGTTATTTTTGAATGGACATGCAAAGTCTATTATAAATAAGTAAAATAAATGAAGGAAATGTTTAAGTAAGAATATTGAAATTTCAACGAATCGAGATTAAATAAAACAGTATTTTCTAAAAGATTAGTACTAAAAATACATATTATTGTTAATTCAATGTTACATGTGTTTAAGTCCCAAATATGAGGATCAAATTCAAACTTATCAATAATTTAGGACTTTAAAATGCTATTATCGATTAGTGAAAAGAAGACAAATACAAAAACAAAGACCCTAATTTGTTTGACATTCATAAGCTCTGTGTGAAAACTCTTTTTGCCAACACTACAAACCAAACAAATGCCATCTAAGTGACATCCTCCAATTAAACTCCGGACTTTACTAAATACATCCCTTTGTTTTATTCGTTTCTAACAAAAAATGAACTTTCATTTTCTTGTCCATTTTTGCTACATTAATTCTATAGTGCAATTAAAAGTGAACGGAGGGAGGGAGTAATAATTGTATTATATTGCAGTAAAAAATAAAATAATAATAAGTTGTTAATTAAGTGATAAAGTAAATTACACATGCATAACACATTGTTAATTAAGCGAGAAATAGTTACAAATAGAACGTGAAGACGGAAGTTATTATATATCATGTGAGGTTATTCTCAAAGAAAGATAGCTTGATTTTTTGAGATACTTGAAAGCTCTAGCTAGTGTGTTAAAGTATACAAAAAATTGAACACATTTAGTTTAAAGTTCTACGATTAACAATAAATAGCACGATCTGAAAAAATCCTATAAAAACTAAATTGTATATACAAAATATATAGTGTAGTTAATGTGAATGCCTACTTTTATGAAAATTCTATGCACTTAGAAAATACTTTCATTAAAACGAGTTAGCTTTTAAGCTTTCATTATTTATAAATATCTAATTAGTTTGTTTTTTCAAATTAGATTTGCGTTGACTACAACTAAAAAGGCCCTTAATGTTTAGTTCTAGTTTAATTATAAGGAAACTAGTTTGAACTAGTTTATAATTGTTATTAATTTGTTATTACCAAACTAATCTATATAATTTCAAAAACTTAGTAATTAAAAAAAGAAAAAAAAAGAACTTATTCGCAAATTGATTTTGGCTACAAAATTTGTTAAAATACTTACTACTTAATAATTCGTTGTTACCAAATTTCTACGGATATCATTTCAACAGCTTATTCATTATAATAATAAAAATAATATGTCTAACAAATAAAATTTTATTCACAAATTGACTTTGACTACTAAATTGTCGAAATAATTTACATACCAAATACGTTTTGGAAATGTAATCCAAGGCTAGTGTTATAGATCTTGACTCATTTAGCTAATCTAATTATATTAAACTTTTGAATATGAACTTTTAAAATCTAAAAACAATTAAAATATCGTAAAACCCCCCAAAATTATACTAATTCTAAAAATACAAGAAAATTGTTTGCGCATTAAGAAAAGTATAGGACCCAATAATAAATATGCAAGGATTTTAGGGGCTTTATATGAAAATAAGTAGCAAACAATTAATTCTCCTTTTTCCTTTCCGGAGAATTAACTAAACGTATTTACTAGTATCTGATAAAAATAGACAAAATATTCTTTTGGGTCCCTTTCAAAACTTAAGTTTTTTTTTTTTTTTTCTATTTTGAATTGAAAAAAGTTTGTTTTTATTATTACTCTATAGTATATATTAGGAGTAAAATTTTGTTTCAAAGAAAGTATACAGAATCCAATTGCCTCTGTTCTTCTTTCATTTCTCTCTATTTATATCAACTTTACTTGTTTAAACGCGTTTGTGATCATGTTTTTCTTGAATTATTAATTCTTCTTCTTCTTCTCAACTGGTTTCCCTCTTTCTTGGCCAAGCTGTATTTTTTTCTGAAACTTTCGGAGAAACCCATTTCAGTTTTCTATTTATTTATGACTATTGGCCATTGAAAGAGGGATTTTTGCAGTTTTTTTTTTTTATTGTGGGGGTTGAATCTTGAAAATGAAGAAAGCAAAATTTGATATGTTTATGTCTTGGAGTCGGCAAAGATCGGTCCAAGTTTTGATTTTTATAGCATTTGTTTATGTGGTGTTGGTGGGTTTAGAAGTTCCTTTTGTTTTCAAAACTGGGTTTAGTTTAGTTTCTCAGGAGGGTTTTGCTAAAAACCGTCATTTGAATTCTAAAACTTTTGTGCTTGAGAGTGAAGAGTATGTGGAAGAAAGGAAGGCCCCAAATCGTCCTGTTGATGCGCCAGTTAGGGTTCTGGATCAATCCAGGCCGGAGAGAAGAAGAATCAGAGAATTGCACACTTTGTTGTCGAATTTAGCTTTTAATGGAAGCTCCGTGAATATGAATAGCACTGATGGGTTTTCGGGGATTTTGAAGTCTGCAAAAGAGGCATTTGATGTAGGTAAAAAGTTCTGGGAAGAGCTTGAATTGCACCGACAAGAAGCGATTCCTGTAGATTATAATAACAAGACAGAGGAATGCCCACATTCGATTTCGATTTCCGGGTTGGAGTTTCAGGACAAAGGGAGAATGATGGTGTTGCCATGCGGGCTTACTCTAGGGTCCCATATTACAGTTGTTGGGAAACCAAAGAAGGCCCATCCGGAGCAGGACCCGAAGATATCTTTGCTGAAAACTGGTCAATTCTTGATGGTTTCACAGTTTATGATGGAGTTACAGGGACTGAAGACGGTTGATGGAGAGGACCCACCAAGGATTCTCCATCTCAATCCGAGATTGAGGGGTGATTGGAGTGGAAAGCCTGTGATTGAACAAAACACTTGTTATAGGATGCAGTGGGGGACGGCTCAAAGATGTGACGGCTTGAGGTCCAAGGATACGGAGGAAACTGGTGAGACAATGAATTCGGTTTATTGCTTTAACTCTTAACTGCTCCCTATGTTTTATTGAGTAATTGAACTTTAAATTTTGTTCATTGATGTAGTAATTTAAGCTAAAAATCTGTACTTTGGGTGAAGTATGGGGTGGTGGATAGGAGGTTATGGTTATGCATCTATCTGTTGACAGTTTGACTATTGATTTTAAAGTATTGAAGGAAAAAAATTAACTGAGAATGCATTGTGAGTTGCACTGTCTGTTGTATTGGTGAAGTAGCTCAATGTATAGGTAACATAGGTTATCTTTTGCAGTTGATAGACAGGTTAAGTGTGAGAACTGGATTCGAGATAACAACGACACTCATTCTGAGCAATCAAAGTCATCGTGGTGGTTAAACCGGCTTATTGCTGGGCGAACAAAGAAGATGTCTATTGATTGGCCATTCCCATTTTCAGAGGAGAAGTTATTTGTGCTAACGCTTAGTGCTGGCTTTGAGGGTTATCATATAAATGTTGATGGGAGGCATGTGACCTCATTTCCATATCGAACTGTGAGTAACATACTACTTAGTTCAAGTTCATATTGGAGTATTTAATTGTGGACTATTTTTAAGGTTCTTTCTTTGTGCTGTCAGGGATTTGCCCTTGAGGATGCTACTGGTTTGTCATTGAACGGTGACATTGATGTTGATTCGGTGTTTGCTGCCTCCTTGCCAGCAACACATCCCAATTTTGCACCTCAAAGACATCTTGATATGTCAAACAGATGGAAGGCACCGCCTCTCCTTGATCAGCCCGTAGATATGTTCATTGGTATTCTTTCTGCTGGCAATCATTTTGCTGAGCGGATGGCTATAAGGAAGTCTTGGATGCAGCATCAGCTAATCAGATCTTCAAATGTTGTGGCTCGATTCTTTGTTGCATTGGTAAGTTGACATAATGGTAGCATATGGAACCTATTGGAAATATTTATTTCTATTAATATTGGTGTTGGTGCTGTTAAAATAATTACTTAATCTTGAGATGGATTTTTGACAGCATGCAAGAAAGGAAGTTAATGTGGAGCTAAAGAAAGAAGCTGATTTTTTTGGTGACATCGTCATTGTTCCTTATATGGATCACTATGACCTCGTGGTTCTGAAAACAGTTGCCATCTGTGAATATGGGGTACGTTTCTGGATTGCCCCTGAACGTTGACATTAATTTTGTCCCCAGAAAGTTCACCTCATTTATACGTTTGGTTTTTTGCAGGTCCGTGTAGCATTTGCCAAAAATATCATGAAGTGCGACGATGATACCTTTGTGAGAGTAGATGCAGTTATCAAGGAAGTAAAGAAAGTGCCAGAAAATAGGAGCTTATATATTGGAAATATCAATTACCACCATAAACCCCTGCGTAGTGGTAAATGGGCAGTAACATATGAGGTAAGAGCTTGGATCTTCTTGTGCGTCTCTTCCTCAAAATCTTTGCCTCATATTTAAAAGATCCTACTCTGTTGTATAGATTTAGTCTTGACTCCTAATTCTGTTATATAGAAGTGCATAGTTTCGTATGCCTCATTGTTTAATGATTTTAATTTATAAAATTACCACATGATAGTGAGTAATCAAAATGCTTTAGATAGGTGAGTGTTCTCAAGAGATTAAATGGAGGGTATATAGATAAAGGATGCACCAGTTTCACGACAAATGCACTAGCCAAAATAGTTGTCTGGTTGCTTCCTTCCCCATTAATTTGTCTCAATAACGCTCTTAGGTTTAATTTCTGTGGCCTTGTTGAATCCTACGAAATCTGAGTATCTCATTTCGTCTCCCATTCTCTCTTTTTTTCTCAGGAATGGCCCGAAGAAGATTATCCAGCTTATGCAAATGGACCTGGCTACATAGTTTCATCAGACATCGCTAACTTCATTGTCTCAGAGTATGATAGCTATAACTTAAAGGTAGGCACAAATCCCGCTCCCCTTCCATCTGTGTCACAGTTCAATGAAATATCTAACAAAGCTCTCCTGACTCGCAGTTGTTCAAGATGGAGGATGTAAGCATGGGAATGTGGGTTGAGAAATTCAACAGCTCAAGACCTGTGCAATATGTACACAGCTTGAAGTTCTCCCAATCTGGTTGTGTAGAAGATTATTATTCAGCTCATTATCAGTCACCTAGGCAGATGATTTGCATGTGGAACAAACTACAACAGCAAGGGCGACCCCTTTGCTGCAACATGAGATGAACACAATTAGAGATTCAGAGAAAAGTAACTGAGAGTTGAGCAGAGAAAGATGTAGACAAGTCTTGCAGCTATAGTACCACCATCTGTAAACTTTCTGGAATCCTCAGTTTTAGATATGATACGGGGCTACTTAGGGGCCCTTACAAAATTCTTTCATTGTTATCTCTACCGTCTCTCGTTTTTCTTTCAATTTTTTGAATACATTTTCAAGCTCATCTCTGGATGTATAGAAGTAGGGAAATACATGTGCAGAGAGAACAAAATCCATACTTTTATATCTATCCTACATAGCATAGAATCAGAGCTTGAGATTCATGCAAGTTTTGCTATCTCCTCTTAGCTAGAAAATTCATTTTCCATAACTTTTGGTTTGTCTTTGAGGTATGTAGTTGACCTATTCAATGTACCAAAAACACAGGCGGTTGTTGTGGGAATGTGGGGTAGGTTCTGCATGCTATGTGGTGACCATGGTTCATTTTGAAACATGAAAAGGATTAATTGAAGTGACAAAACATAGACGTTTTGAGGTCAATGGCTATTGACTATTCATTCCATTTCAAAGGAGAATAAAAGTTTTCACCAATTAAAACTTGTAGCAGTGTATATTATTGATGGACTGCGATTGAATTGGAATATGGGGACTACCATACTCTTTGTGGGGGCTGAACGTGTTTTGTCTTTCTTCTACTTTGGCATCAAATGTTACTTTTCCCTGTCTTCCATCTTATAATTAGAGGTGTCAATATGGGCTAGCCCACTCCATTCGGTCTAACCCATACAGACTTTGAAATTTGATGGGTCAGATCGGGCTAGTCCATTTTTGGTGTGAGCAAAAAATGGTTGGCCCAGCCCATACATATATGGGCTATAGGCTTGCCGGGCCAACCCTCTTTTCTTAAAAATATATTTTTAGACAAATTATAGAAACACACATATTTTGTTTCACTTATTTCCATTATCCCCTATTACTTTTAAAAATCTTCAAAATCCCTTATTTCTTTAATGTACCAGTATTTAATGTATCTGAGCCAGTATTTAATGTATTCGAGATAGTTTTTTAATGTATCCGAGCTTCAATTATTGTATCCAATTTTTTTAATTTTTAAGGGATTAAAGTAATTAGAAATTTATTAGGGATAGATTGTAATTTCATATTAAAACTATGAGATTTATGTAATTTACCCTATATTTTTTATAATTTTTTAAATTAAATTATAATTTAAAAATATTATCATAAATATTGACAAGATAATATTACATGGTATTAGTGTTACTACTTGTTAATCAAATCCACAAATAAAATTATCTTTATAATATTTATTAAGTTTGATTTCAAGTAAAAACATAAATATCTAAATAAAAATATTTATCTAATTGTTTTCCAATGATCATAATAAAACACAAAAATTATGACAATATTTCATAGGCCATCTATGTAGTAATTCCTAGAATTTTAGGAAATTTTTATTTTATGTAGCACATATTTTATAAACATAATTTATATTTAAATTGTAATATTTCAAACTTTAAACAGCTTTTGAGTTTAGACTCTTGGAATTTTTAATACTCTATTTTATTTTTATTTTTAATTAATTTTTATTTGGTCTTATCTATATTTCTCAAACCCCACAAATCGGCACGCTTATTCAAGTCGGGCTAAAAAACCTTTTTCTTAAATGGTCTCCAAAAATCATAGCCCAGCCCTATCAAATCACGGATTAGATTAGGCCGGCCCAACGAACCTAGCCCATATTGACGGCTCTCCTTATAATAGGCTTTCTTTCTCCAATTTGAAAATGAACTTACAAGCATGTCATGAATTTTGAATACGTACTAAACTACTATCTTTCTATTCACTAAAATTTAGTCAAAATCAGAAAAAGTCAGCTACATGGTTGTAAAATCAATCCGTTTAAGTTTGGACAAGTTAATAACATGTCCAGGTAATGTGTTCCGAAATGCCTTTAGCTGCAGTTAGGTTGTTAAAGACAACGTTGAAACATGGAGAGTAGTATGCGCTAAACGATCAACACGTCTCATTAGCATCAACATACGTGCCTTTACTTAACCGTTTCCACCTTCAGTAATTAAAGTTATCAATTTTATCTTAAAAAAATCTCACTTCTCACTCACTAGTTGCAGCTTCCCAAGACCAAATTTCTGCCATGGGACAAGGCGAAGATTCGAAGACTAAAAATGAATCCAACGTTCAAGTTCAGGTACTTGTCACCCTTTTTTTACTTTTGTTCTTATGTAGTTTATTAATTTTTCTGTAATTAATGCCTGTAGGAAAGAGGGGAAATATTCTTCTTTTATCGACCAAAAGTCGGCAAACAAGCAGCACATGGCTTCGACGATGTCCAACGTTTATACATAGTTCTCCGTCCAGAGTCCGGGGAGCATTCTGTTGAAGTTAAACAAGACCCTCATTCCGGCAAGGAAGGTGAAGAACTTGGTTCTCACATGGAACCCAACCGTGATATTTCTTCCGATAAGGAACATTCTGGCGGTGAGGGAGGATATGGGACAGAAGAAGTTAATATTGAGAAGGAGCCTTTGCTCCGGTTTATTGTAATGGGTCGGAAAAGTCTCCCGGATCCTAGCAAGAAAACAGGGCATCGTCCATATTGGGGTTTTGTGGAAATGGTGACTACGAAAATCGACGATGTAAAAGCAGCTCTCAAAGGGCAAGAATACGACACGGCAACTAGAGGGCACCGTGTAGTTGCTCCAGCTAGAGCTGTAGGAGAAGGAATTTATCGAATTTTGAGGCATAATCCGAAGAAGAAAATGCATACCCATTTGGTTTACAAGCTTGAATTTCCAGCAGAGGATGAGAAAAATGAACCTCAGGAGGAATTGAACATAAAAAGAGAAGGGTCATTTCTGATTCAGATTAAGAACCCGGAGCAACGTGGAAGTGGATCGCAGTTTAGGGGGCTTCAGAAAAAGAGGAAGGCTACATTTCCAGCTCACTTGCAAGGTGAATTTGGGCAGCTGAGGTACCATCCGGCAGACCCACCGGATTTTTTGAACTATGAAGGGTGTGAATTTCTGCTGATATCTGCTTCTGATGATATAGAAGAGGAATTGGGGTTGGAATTGAAGACGGAAACTGAAGCAGAACATGATCCGTCTTGTTCGGATTTAGTGAGGACTTTTGGTGAAACTGCTCCAATTCGCGCTCTTCTTAGAGGCACTTGGGTTTGAACTTGGTTTGTAGGATTAGTATTAATTATGTAGATGTAGAAGTGCACTCTGTAAATGGTAAGACTTGTGTAATTAGCAACACTTCTCTTGATCTTTAATTTTGTTTTGCTGTAAATTAGGATGTTTAACAAGTTAATTCCACGCAAATACTAGTCTGTCTGGCTTGATTTGCAATGCTATGTTCTCCAGTAGTTATGTTACACTACTCGCATACGTAATTGTGTGACTATAAATTATTTCATTCAGAGGTCATAAGGAATTAGATGACACGGTTAAAAAAGTTGGGCAAAGCCTGAAACTGAAACTAAGAGGAAACTGCAAACACATTGCAGAGAAAGGGAAGACGGTTTTAGTCACAGCTGTATTTGACATAACTTGTGAGATGTGTAAAAGGTTATCAAACTACCTTTGTAGCATAAACCGACAAACCTTTTTTAGTACATTACCGTGCAAACTTCGTACCACAATCACCAAAACAGGCACAACATATGGAGTGTAGAGGAAAATGACACCAAGCATCTAACTAAATTAATGGTTCTAAGCATCTAAAAGTGATATTTCTGTTACAATATTAGTTATAATGTTATTGTACAGCGAACAAGAAAGAAAACTCTCATCGAATTTCCCCCACCATTTCTCATAGGTGAATGTAGAAATGCCAAAAAAAATGACTACTCAATCTACATAATTTTCTCACTTCTGATTAGCCCCACTTTGGATAAACAAACTGCATCACAGTTGCCAAAATTTTCCACGGGAAACACAACTCCTTTGCTTCCATCATGGAGTGGATTCAGAGTTAACTATCAGCTTGCAACACCAAACTCCAAGCAACAGATCTTAGGGTAAGACATCAGAAGTCATCTGCACCTTCATCTTTCATCACTGAATTAGGACCATCATCGAATCCAGGACCCGGGGCAAGCTCATTGAGATCAAGAAAGCGCCTTTTCCCTCCACTTTCAACATCATCTTGCTCTTGATCTGGACTGCTTGTTCTCTTTGGTACATCATTTTGATCAACTGTTGCCATCTCAGAAGGCACATCATCAACCGGTTGCTCAACTTTCATCTCCTCATTGTCATTGTTTTCCTCTGTGTCATCACTTCCCATTGAGAACTCTGCATTATCACTTGCATCATAATGCTCTTCGGATCCATTTGACTTCTCAGGTTTCATTGACTCGGTCTCTGATTCTGACATCTCTAAATTGCTATAGTTGATGCGGTTTCTGGTTGCCCTGTTACTGCGTCTTAAACCTGACTGAAGGTTGCCCACTGACCTCAACTTGGTTTCTCTTCTTGTGCGGCCCGGCAGTTTCTTAAATCTCCGACTCCGAGGCTCATCGCTCTCCTCACTAGCGCTTGGGGAATCTTCATCTTCATATTCCTCTTCTTCATCTTCAGGATTTTCTTCATCCCAATGGTACTCATCATCTCCTTCCGAGCTACTTGACATCTTCCGCTGTTTCCGTTTCCTTAAATATTCTTCATCATAAACCGCTTCACCCATTATATCATCATCACTATCAAAATCTGCCTCATTTTCAGATAATTCTTCAATAAACTCTGATGCAGAATAGCGTTGGGGTCTCTGCCTCCTACGGTTGCTACATGTAAGAAGAGTACCAGTTAGTCATTGAAGGAAAGACCCAAAGAGATCTCAAAACACATGGAGCAAATACCTTCGATCTAATTGTTCATCGTGATGGTCTTCATCATATTCATCATATTCAGGGGATTTAGGAGAACGCACTCTGAAAGACACATGTTGTGACAAGTGTGGAGGACTACCCAATCTACCATTTGTAGAAGTTTCATGCCTTGTAGCAGGATCTCTCCTCAAAGTAGGTTCTGCAGATGGTTGACCATTCCTGAAGTGAGACAGGAAAGAACATGTCAGCATATTACAAAAGACACAGACAGGGAGAGACTAGCCAATAGAAAATCATTCTTACTTGGTTATCTTGATAGCCTCATTAATTGACCGATCATAATCATCTGCATAGTAACCAATGTCCAATTAGACACCAAATACTTAACCACCACAAAAGCAGGACCAAGTAAAATGCACTTACCAAATGTGTAGGTCACAGGCTTCCTATCCCGCAAGGAACGTCCACCAGAAAGACCATCCATATTTAGCATGTTATCAAGCATCAATGCCTGTCTATGTTGTTTCTTCAGCAATTTCTCTTTTCTCTGCACAAAACACAATCTTAGAACAGTCCCATAATATGAAGTCAAAAAACAGAACTCAGAGCTCGGGACAATGAATCGTAGATTACCTTGTGGACCCTCTCAACCTCAGCAAGCATGTCATTTTTCAACTTCTTTCCAACAGAAGCCTCTGTTCTATTTTTACTCGAGAACAGCTTCTCCTATAGTCATAGAGGACGTACTTCATAATGAGGTAATAGTGTTGGTAGGAAACAAAAAGAGAAAGGAAATAGGGTTACAGAAGCCAAATAGTTGGGTCATCAAATAGTGTTAAGGGGAAAGTGATGATATTAAGCTGGGACTGCTGTCCTCAAATTAAAGGTGATGGTTACTTCCCAAATTGCTTCGTTTTAGTAGGGAGTGGAAAGCTTTACATATGGAAATGCAAGGTCATCTGGAAATCTTACTGATTCAAATCAAACCAATTCAGCAATGAAAACACAGAAACGTCATGCCAACTATAAAACTACTTCCGATTTCACTTATCAGCATCTTACCAGATTTAACACAATGGTGTGTTGTGTGTGTGTGTTGCACAATAAACACGTATACACATACCCACACTTGGCTAATTTACTTCAAATTTAAGTTGCTATCACCAAATACTTTTCCGTTCTGCTGAGGTCCAAAGTGTTGTCAATTAATGACAACAAAAATTGATCCCCACAAGATCAGGAAGGCGAACGATGAAATTAAGAAAATGAAAGAGAGACTATTGGTTAAAAGCTCATTAGTGAACTTGGATTTATATTCTAATTTCTTTAAAAGAGAGCACTAAATTTCACTCTGACTTACAGGCAAAACCCTCAAAAGCTTTGTCATGGAAACAGAACCCATCTTGGAACCAATAAGGATTGGTATACCAATTTTTGCGAACACAAATAAAAAACAGTATAACTAGTGCATTGCAGAGAAATCCCTCAAATACATTGCCAAGAAAATAGAGCCCATGTCAGCATACAATCCATGGTCTCCCTCATCCCCATATTTCCTTAGCAAGCCATAAAACAACAATCAAACAGTGTTACTGCCACTATCTATTTCACTCACTCTTTGTTGTACTGCTTAAACACAATTTACAATTTGATTACACAGAAGATTCAGGTTAAAATCTTAAAGTAGCATTCAAGTATCATAGTCAGCGCCTCACCAACCTTTCAGCAATAATCCAATATCACCACCAGTGGACATCAGATAGCATGCGGCAAGATAACATTAATGGATGCATATGGTTTTCATCAAGTCCAATTGTTACTTAAGAGCAAGAAATGTTTACAAGTATGATGACAACTCACAATAGAACAGAAGTTAAAGCAAGAGAAAAAATTTATGGTTCTAACTGTAAGAATTAAGGTTGCATGTCATCTGCACCGTCAAGATAAAAATAGTAAAGACACACAACTTCATTTCTCATCTTTTGGGTAGGAGAGTATAACCAATGATTTCCCCAGCAAGAAACATGCAACCTTGAGGACTCAAAAGCACAATGTTAATGACAAGGATATAAAAGAGCAAACCCTCAATCCCTCATATAGAACTATAGAAGAGCGTGGCCTATTTTCTACTTTTCATGGTTCAAAAGGTTCAACCGTTTGTAGGCTTATCCAGAATTCATTGTTCAAGATACCTGCACAATAGGTTTGAACTTCAGATTCCCCTTCTGTGTAGGTTGTAAACCAGTTGATGGATATCCTTCAGGGGAAATATCCCTTTTAATTCTGAACCACCAGTTGATGTCTCCTTTCTAATTCCGAATTAAATTTTGCAGCAGATACAGAGCTCAATGCAGAATAGAGAATGAGCAAGCAAGCAGTCTGTGTTCTTATGACATTTCCTCAATGCAAGTAACTAATGAAGAACCTCCATTCTTCTAAAAAAAAGGGTGGGCAACCTATTTTAGAAGAAAGAGTTTTGACTGGAAAGAAAGAGAGAGAGAAAGTGGGGCACCTCAATCTTTTCTTTGCTTGCTGACACTCTGTTGCGGACTGCACAAAGCAGTCAAGGTACTGTTAAGTCATTCTATCAGATCTTATCAATTGCTACACAAATTTCACAATGGGCTTGGAAATGATTTTGGAGACTACAGACCATAAAAGGTGGCCTTTTCTTCTTGGGTTATGGGTGCATGAAGTCTGCATGACTCAAACATAATTGGTAGAAAAGAGACAGATGTACAGCAAATCTGTGCAGAAGGAATTAAAGACAATAATCATCTCTATTTGCACTGTTCATTTGGTACCTAATTGTGGAAACTGTTCATAAACTTCTTCTGATGTTAAATAGGTTATGGCTTTGATAATAGCTCGCTATAGGGAGGAAGTTTGTACATGATACCCGCTTCGTAATGTGCAGTACTATCTCAATGCTTGCACTTGCACCTCCACCCCCACCCCCAGATAAGTCCATTCAAGACAAAAGGTCTTGCAACTAGAATCTACATTTTTTCCTCTCTTCTCATTAATCTACATAATAAATGCTAATAGCTTATCCACCACTTACTAATGTTGTCTCAAATAATACCACAATCATTTCTTTTCCAGTGGGTTGGAGAAAGTTCAACAGGTATGCACTGTTATGCAGCTCTCCAGGTAAAAACACACTTACTGGACACACAAGGAAAAAAAAACTTTCTGAACTTGATAAAAGATTAAAACTCAAAAGTTACTTCTTCAAACAGACTTCTTTGTCATCACAAACCTCTATGTCCTACGCATGCAACGGCACAGCACAACAAATACTCAAAAACATTGGCAGATAAATAAAAGCTAGAGTTTTTCATTGTTCTACTTGATTGTGTCTAAACTAGCACAAAGATAATCAGGCAATTAGTTACTTTAAGACAATCAAGTGAGAGATCAACCAGAGTCTGTAACTCTGTATATCATCTTATTTACAAATTTCTACCTGCCTCAATTAGCATTTCCTTCCAAGTATCAGCTAAAACTGCCCACGATGTGAAGTTAGACACTTAATTATTCAGACTGCAATTATCATAGAAGAAATGCCTTTTGACCGAGATTTAAGTAGACTAGATATCAACCCAGTTAATAAAAGAAAATAAGTTAATAACCAACCAACCACATTTCCATATAAAGATATTTTTTTAAAAATAGGAAAGAAATATACTTGCTTAGAGTAGATTACGAGACCACAAAAGATGACTTCCCATGAATGTGACTGCTTTTTCTTTGAAATGCATTTTGCACTAGACACTAAACGGAGAAAAATCAGCCGTACCGAACCTAGTTGGGTTTGGATAAGATTACACTTTCTCAAAACCAAAGATTGAAAAAATCATGTTATTTCTAAAACCAAACCGGTAACTGAATACACACCCCTACTAATACCTACTGTGTGTAGTATCTAATTATTGGTTGAATTTTCCCCTTTTCCTATTGTATCCTTGGGGGTCATTTGGTTTGAAACCAGGTTATCCTGGGATTATAACCAAGATTATATATCTCACCCTCTAGATGGCATAGATATCATATAAGTGGTTTTACCTAATACCCTCAACCAAACATAGGGTTGATTTAATCCAAAATTTCATACCAGGAAAACTGACTTAATTCCTCCAACCAAACGGCCCTACATTCTCATCTTTTGAATAGAAATCCTTATTTCTTATTAACCAGCACTTCACCTGACTTCTATTTTTGAAAAAATATCTAGTTGTGGACTGGTAATCTAGGTTACTGACAATACACAAGGCAAAAGGCAAGCCTTAACAAATAGAGAGGAAAAAATGAAATTAGAAGTTGTATACAGTAAAATTATTGAAAAACCAATTACTAACGATGCAAGGATTTTCCAATGATCTTTCCACAATTCCATTCTGCAAACTAAAACATAATGGATAGAATATAAGTGATTGACCATATTAAGAACTTACAGAAACATCCTGGAATTCGTCCAAGTTAGTTGCAACAGTTTCCCACTGATAACATGAGTTAGGTATTTGCGGTACAGTCTTTCCCTTTCCTTTCTTGATTTCGATCTTTCTAATCTCTCGGTAGAGTCGATGCCCAATTATGGGATCATTCTCATACCTGCAAATGAAGTAAAAAAACAAACAGACTTTAGCAATGAACATTGACCGTGAGAAAATACTATTCTGCATCAAGTGCTGAGAGAACTTGTAAAAATCACTATTCAAAGTAATCAAAACCGAAAAGCAGCAAAAGCGCCATCACAAAGCACCCATTGAGATTGAAGTGTGGGCTTCAGCAAATAAAAGTGCCAATGAAGAAAAAATAGAAGATAAGAAATGTTATGCAAGAAAATGTAAATATAAACACAAAAATGTATTATTTGGACAGAAGACTGGAAACACTATAATTAAGCTATAGTGTGCCCTTAATGACAACTCATAGGTGAAGGTGTGCAACTGTGCATGCCTTGGCACCTTGATGCCTACACTAAAGTGCAAATTAAGGGAGGTGAAGCGCACAACTGAACTTCACTGAGCTTCAGGGCTTAAGCGCACCAACAGCACTGTCGCTATTATGCACAATATCTAAGAGAAATGAAATTATTGGAAGCGAAGTTACTCTTACCAGTAAGAAATTCCATGAGAATCACCACCAATACGTTCTTTTCGGAATAGTGATAGGTGAACACCTTGTTTCAAGTTTTCGTCAATGTAGTTACGAATATCTTCTTGCTGCACAATAAACAACCATATTGGGACCTCAAGTGACACATTTTAAAATTAAAAAGTTTCAGCAAGTACACATAAAATCAAGAGTAGGCTATGTATATTTGTATATCATCAGAGTACGAGGCGATCAAGAAAAGTTTGAAGGACTACTCTGCCTATCTTTATTTATTTTTTTGAGTAAGGCCTCACCACATCTGTATTTATAATAATATATTAGAAAGAACCATCTCATAAAATTCCAGCAAATCCTTGATTTTTGAGAAAAAATATTTTTGTACTTCTCTTCTTACCCTTATGGATGGAAGAAAATTACATGTGGTAGACCTATCTCTATCATTTAGGTTCGATGATGTGGTGCATTTAGAAGATCCCAAAACCAGACATTTGAATCTCCTAAAAGAGTACTTGGACCAAAGTATGAAAAATAAATTATAGATTATACTAACAATCACCCAGTTTATCCCTTTTGACAATTTGAATTGCCTTCTTCTCTTCCTTCTCTTAATTTGAATATAATGCTCTACAAATCCACTTAGCTAATAGTACAGACGTTTGTATGATACTATGATGCAGGAAAGTGCGGTACTGCGGTTAAGTTTTTTCCCCCTTTTTTATATGTGTCCTTTTGTTGAGAAGCAAGCAAGGCCCCGTACAGGGGAACTAAACCTAATTCTAGAAAAGACGTAACATAATTCAGACACATCTAGTAAATGGAGAACTTCACCACAAGAAACAGGTTAATGATAGATTTCCAAAACTACTATACCTTTCATTTTATGAGATGTTCCAAATGTGTGAGACAACTACATCCTCGATCAACAATGGCAGTCCAATTTCACTTATCAAGAGCCAAACAGAATTAATCTCTGCCTGTGGTAAACTTGTTTTTTTGGAAAATTGCAATGAAAAAGATTGCACATTCATTTAGTTTCTAAGTGTCTGAATCAATAACGAAGTAAGTCTGATTTACCTCTGATAACTCAGATAGATATTTTCCTTTTTAAAATATCTTTTCTGGATAAGTTCCTAGAGAACTAAGTCTAAGGACAACCCTAGTACAACTCTAGCATCTTTTCTGAGTATAATACTTTTGACTACCTCAACTCTAACCAAGTCAAACTGAACCAATGAGAATGTGACAAAGATGGTTAAAGAAATCATTAGCCTTCAAGAATCATTGATAACCCAAGTGAGCTAGGAACTAACGTAAGTACAAAACAGATACCAGGAATAATGGTAAAAAAGATTAAGATTTGAAATACCTCAACACGAATATCACACAATGCTTTCAAAATCACCACGCGGACTGCAGGATCTAGTGCACTATATGCTTCAATTTCAGCCCTGTAAATTCGAAGGGACTTTGTTAACATACACAAACTTTTTTTTTGACAAGTACATACGCAAACTATAAGCACTTCAAGAACAAAATCTATGTTACTCACCCTTGTGCTGCAACTATAGGTAGTTCCCCCTCTGCAACCTGCAGCAAGTTATCAGTTAGCTATTAAAGCATATGCACAACAAAAGCTCACTCAATTTGATTAAATGGTAAGTTACCCAATGCCACCAATCTCTTAATTTCCTGCACAAAACAGTAATCCATGTATTGTGTCCAAGTGCCATTCGAGTAACCGGTGGGATTGCCTACAGAGATAGGGGAAAACAGAAATAAGAAAACAAAAAAACTTACAAAAGGTAGAATTCAATGTAAGTGTATTTAAGCAAAAAGTTACGACAATGTACTAGGAATGAAAATGTATATATACAGGTATGTTGTATCATTGGTGGTTAAAATCATTGAAACATCTTTCCTTTTATGGAGTTTTTTTCACTGAAATATTGGAAGCACAACTTTAAATATAAAGCTCAAGGAGAAACAAATTATGTCCCAGAGTAGCCTCCCCATAGAACATAAAAGCTAGCTAAAGGAATGGCCAAGAAAACAGTCCTCTTAACCAGTAAAATAATCTTAAGGTGAGGCTCAAGGACAACGAGAATGGGGAGAAATTATGGAGGCAAAGATTGAGTGCCTAGTAAAAATGGCAGATTAGAATCCAGAGTTCTCTAATCTGTAACGCATGGGATGAATTTGCAGTTAACTTTAAATTAAAACTTCTCTAATCTGTCAAGCATGGGATGATTTTTCTGATCTGTCGAGCATGTTCACCCCAAACGCAAGCCCATCTTTCTTTTGGTTTGTTCCTCCAATGAGTGTCATATTTACTTGGGATAAAAATAGGAATACCTCCTTCGAGCACTTCCTCTGTCACACATGAAAATCTACACCAAAACCCCTGAAACACCACACCACCTTCCTCAAAAGAGTTAAGTTTAACCTGACTAAACATGGAACAGGGACAATGACCAACTATATGCACACAAGACATCATTTCTCCATTACTATTTACTAGTAGCACCAAACATGACTGTTCCTCTTTGGTAATGTCAAAATCAGCAGGATGTATGCCATCTCAAAAAATGCCACCCTATTTGGTTTCTGACAGCAATATCATACAAAGGTTACAAACCATAAGGCCACTAACGACTCGCATAGTCTACTGAGAAGTAAGGAAGAGATCCAGAGGAGCAAAATACTGCTAATATGACCCTTCGGGGTGGCCCAGTGGTTTGAGCTTGGGACTTCCATGTTGGAGGTCTCAAGTTCGAAACCCCTTGCCAGCGAAAGCAAGGGGTTTGCCTTCTGGGTCGAGCTCGTCGCACCAGGCTTGCCTAGCGCGGGTTACCTCTCCTATGTGGTTTGCGAGCTATTGCATAGGAGCGGGGGTTTTACCCTGTGCGCACCCAAAGGGTAGCGGCTGCGGGTTTCCCTTGACATCAAAAAAAAAAAACACTGCTAATATGTTCCAATCAGACTTGCAGTGTTTAAATGAATAAAACATTAATCACTAGTAATCCGGTATGGACAATCGAACTGATCAAACTGGATGGCACTAATGCTCAAACAAATCATAGTATTGATTACAGATCATCATTGTCTACCTCTACTTAAGATATAACGTCCTCAAACTTCTTTTAATGCCATTTAGGCACCAAGTTCTATCCCTATCATGAAAATTTATAAGTATATTAACTTTCTCCATCTATTTTCTCTCAACCGCATTTGCAACATCTTTGACCATTATAGGCTGAGATTTCTGTATAAAAATTTCAGGAAGGATGACCTGGTAAAAGAGATATCTCTTCACGGTAATCATTTCATGCCTGTCACACTTCTTCCACTAACTTTAAATAAATACAAAACCTTTATCATATAAGGTTAATATTTAATCTGCTCAACACTTATGGTCAATGTCAGTAACATGTCTTAAGAAATACTACTTATTCCGACCCCCTCCCAAATGAATGCATGTTTGTTGGAGCAAAAACATATATCTAAGGATTAGCTCCACAAAGGACACAACTCCTTCACCAGCAAGATATTGAAAACAATGTTTCTCTACCTGATGCTAGTGATTGAACAAAATTCAAACCAAACTGCATATTTTTCAGGGTATAGATGCATTGTTATGCATGCAAATGTCACTTAAAAAGTTAATTCTACATGTTTCTTAGAAAACTTTTTATACAGATTCGAGGACTTAGCACAACGCATAATTGATATCAGAATTTCTCTACTCAAATTGTCCTCAACTCCAAGTGGTTCCACAGCCCTTTTAACAGCATCAAAGGTTAAAAAGGTGGAAACTTGGCAGGCATCCTCACCCCCAATGAAGAAAAAAACATAGGAGAACAGAGAATACTAGTTTTAAAGATGGGGCATAAACTCTTTTCAACTTTCAAGCAGCAGATAATGCAAGTTAAATTCAAAGGTCCATAAATACGAATATAATTACAGTTTGTGAAAGGAATCACCACAGCAAGAAGAACTACAGTCAATTGTGAAGGTACTACACCCAATTTACAGAAAAGCTCAACTTCCACCAAAATCAAATGAAGTTGGACAAATTCACCAACCTTTAGCAATGGCATATGTATATCACCAAGTGTATCATTCGGAGTAATCAATGCTGTTTCAAATTCCTCAGCTGAAAACTCCACTCTAATATTCAACAAAGGCCTAAAAACCTACAACCTCACAAAAATAAGTAAGCATTTATCCCCAAAAATTGCACATGTAACATAAAGTTCCAAACTTGATCAGCTTCAAACATACATTCAAGAAATTCAATATGGAAGCTAACTGCCACATGGACCGTATATTCCACCGAGGCAACTGCGATGGTTCGGGCTCTCCCACAAGCTGTGTGACAATCTTGCCACATTGTTGCCGCGAAGAAGGCGACCCGTTTTCACCTTCCTCTACCTCCTCCTCCTCATCACCTTCTTGGGACTTCTCTTCATCCTCCTCCTCCCTCAACAACCTAGCCGCTAGCCTTTCTTTCCTACCTGCAGTCTTTTTCTTCCTGACCTTAGAAACAGCCTCCGCCTCTGCTGCTGCTGCTGCCTGTAACCTCGCCGCAGCCCTTTTGGTACACTCCCTCGCCGGCCTCTCTCTCCTAACTATATTACTACTACTATTATTAGCATTACTATTACTGTTAAAGTTATTCTGTGAACTTTTCTTCTCCGGTGAATGGGAAGCTTTGTTTTGAGAGTTTTCGTTGTGGGTGTGGTTAGTTTCGTGTTGGATCGGAGAAGAAGAAGAAGAGGGTTGTGGGTCGGACATGATAATGAGGGGATCGGAGAAGGGATTGTCTATGAAGGGTTTACAGGTAGAGATCGTGGGGTTGCATTGAAGAAAAAGAACCCTTTACAGAACAAGTTTGAAGAAGAAAGCTGGGGTTTTTGCTTTGAAATATTATCAAGAACTGCAAAGCTCTTGCCACTGCAACTGTAAAAAGAAAGCATCATCCAAAAAAATGGAACATGGGTAATAATCTTGCAATAATGATGGTGATAATTAGCAAAAAAAGATTCGAGCTTTTTGGTGTGTTTAGTGTTGGTTTTCGAAAGAGAAATTTAGGGAAGACGGAGAAGGGAGAAGAGAATTTAGGGATATCTGAGAAAACTATTTTAAGGGGGTAAAAGGGAAAGAGTGATGAGGGATTGGTGACTGGAATGGTAAATTTAGGTTAAATTGGGACTAGAATTGGTAAATTTGACAACTTTTGGAATTTATTTATATTGTGATTTGTGAATGAAAAACTATGAATCAGGGCATAGAGACAACCTTGGTTAAGACTTAAGGGCAAGGGTTTTCAAGAAGGAAGTATAAAACGACGCCGTCTAAGTACTGTTGATGTATTTATTTTTTTGACAGATAAAAATGTGCCAGGTGCTCAGGTCAACTAGTGAAGAATGGCAAAAAAAAAAATGTAGGATTGTTTCCCTATAATGTTACAAAAGAGGTGGGGGGATAAAAATTCTTGACCACATGAAGATTCCATTGATTATTGTAGAAGCTAGATTATTAGTAATTTAGGCTTGTTCAAAATTAAGATACAACATAAAGTACTTGTTAGCCATACCAAGATTCAACATTTACATGACTAAGGAAAAATAGTTAAACCTTTTTATAACGATGTTATTTATTTGAATATTATATGATATGATATGAAAGTTGATTTTAATGAAGATTAGATAATTATAGTGAACTATTGTTATAAAAAAATGGTTGTTAATAGTTAAAACTGATTGTATAATGATTTTTTAAAATATTCATCGTGACTAATGTTAAGTGATCTATACGCGCTAGTAAATTATGATGATAGATATATTAATAATATTGTATATTTAGAATGTAAAATAAAATTTACAATTAAAAAATGGATAAAATATATCACTTCAAAAATTTGTATTAAAAACACAATACTTGTTGCACCTCATCATATATGTAGTAAAGAACAATAGACAAGATGAGTCTCACATATGTTGGGTGCTTGGATCATTTATCTCTCTCTATGTAGTTTAGGGCAGTTATCACTCTATGAATTAGATTTTTGTAAGAAAATTTGAAGAGTATCTCAAAAGGAAAGCGTCTTGTATAATTATTACAATAAAAGAGATATTTAGTAATAATAAATTATTTTTTTAGAGATAATATTTAAAGTCATTAGTGGCATTTTATCTAGAGTGATGATTATAAATATTCATATTTATCATTGTCGATAATATAATACAACAAAAATTATATTATTATCACAAAATTCTTTATTTATATGTAATGTATAAATTATGAAGAGTACTCTTTAGGGGCTGGCGTACGTGGTATTTTTTCCTGAAGGCAATTGATGAATTTGTCCCTCTATTACACTGAGATATATGTGAGACCTAATTCAAATTTGATTTAACAAAAATCATTGCTATATTTTGAGTCTACAAGACATTATCTAATTAATTTCATTATCCAAAATTAAGTGAGTCATTGGTTCAAAATCATAATCATTGTCTCCTAATGACTAGTGAACGATTATTTGGTTTTTTCTATAATGGTCAGATTTTTTTTCTGTTTATCTATATTCTTTCTTTATGAGCAAATGAACCAATTAAGATTTTGTAAAACTATTTGATAAAAGTTCTACTTTTTATATGAGAAATCTTTATTAATTCTGCTTCTAATTTATAATAGAAAATTTGTTAAATTCTAGTGGAGTCACCTATATCGGATAAAATATTTTTAATGACGATAATACAAATATATTTTAAGTAATCAATAATTATTAATGAAGTTACTCTTCGTTCCTCATTTAAAATGGATAGAGTAACCAAAAGAAAAACAAAACCTTAAAGAAAATGATGCACTATATTGCTTGTACATTTGATGATCTTTTAAGGATAAGTTATTTTATATGCTTGCTACATAGTAGAACGTTAGGATTTTGTAATATGAGATTAAACAAATTTTATTATGAATTGTGGAAAGATTATTCTCTTTAATAAAATTAATTAAAAACTGGACATATCTCGCTAATGTTACACTACCTAATTGAGGAATTTTTTATTTTTTTATTAAAAAAATGGTGACGAAATATGTACTTATCATTTTGAAAATGGTTCTAAATTAATTTCCGATGTTATTTCTTCTCTTGATGCATTAGAGTGTGTTTAATTTACTCAATCTTCAAGAAATTGTTTCTCAAAATAGATATGTTCAAATAATTAATAATCTGGTAATTTTAATATATAGCCTGTTTTGTAAATATTCGAGTAGATATACTCATAATCTTTACCATGATTATTAAAATTCATTGACAAGATTTTTGAAATATTTGAGGTGAGACTATGATATTAGATATAGGAAAAATTAGTGGCGGAGCCAAGATTTTTAATAAGGGAGTTTAAAATCTGTAGAAATAGACAGACGAAGTAACCGAATGGGGTTCGACATCTACTATATATACATAAAAAAATATTTTAACTAGGTATAAATATGATAATTTTCCGTCAGATATAAGGTGGCTCCGCCCTTGGGGAAAATTATGCAGAATAACAACCATTTAACATATATTAGGTGTTATAGCTACAGTTTAAGAAAATTGTAATTTACGGCTAAAGTTTCCTCAATTCTTGCTATTCGTCTGATTTGTATAAATCCAGAATTTGTATAATTCGGTTCTTGATTGTATAAATCCAGAATTTGTATAATTCGGTCCTTAATTGTATAAATCCAGAATTTGTATAATTTGGTTCTTGATTGTATAAATCTAGAATTTTGTATATGCTTACCCTAACTATTTTGTGTATTTTTACAAGCGAAATATATAAACAGAGCTTTGAAAAAATCCTAAATATATAAATATAGAATTTATATATACTTACCATATTTGTATATTTGCAAACAAAAATACAAACGGCTGAAATATACAAACCACAACCTTCATAGCATACAAAACTATAACTATGGAGCGCAATTATCAAAACTATAGGCTTAAAGCCTTATTATGTTTGCTATTTCCAAAATTTTCAAAGAGTTAGATGTTGAATTTGTCAAATCTTTCTACATTGTCAACCATTGGGCCGTGGGTCCATTATATTTCTGGGCAGACTTTAGGCTTCAGCTTTCATGGGCCCAATTTCTACTCATCTTTTCGAAAGGACCGGCATAATTGATCAGCCCATCTTTCAATTGGGCCAATCAGGCTCAAGTCTCAACGATCCGAAGAATTAAAAGGAAATCAAAATTTGGTCGAAAAATAGACTATGCTGTAAGAGGTAGATAACCACACAACTTATGTCGAATCAAGCAAAAGTCCTCTTAACTTATATCAAGCGAAACTAGATACAAGTTTTCATTAAATGAACAATAAAGATAAATATTAAAGACCACATCAAAATAGGGCAATCTTTGCTAACACTTGTTTTTATTTTGTCCCTAAAATGTGTATATTTTTCTAAGAATTAAGTCATTTTTACATTTATCAACACCTTGGACAGTTGGACCTATACTCTACCAAAATACTAGTACTAGTAAGTATGGATTTATTTTATTGTCAGTAGTAATAAATTAAGTGACAATCCTCATAAATTATTGACCACCATTTGCATATATTACATCCAATTGCCAAAAAAAATCCAGAAACAATACTCATGCAATGAACCAAAAGAAAGCAAAAAGAGCAATTGTATATAATACTTAAACTAATTAAGCGGCCTATTTTGTGTTCCTCTATACACATAAAATAGCTTAAGCAGCATCCATTATATTATCAACTGATGACCATCAACCAAAAGGACAATAGTAGTAGTACTAAATTCTTGTATGAACCTGTAAACATGACTGCTGCTGAAGGAGGGGAAGTACCAGGAGCTGCTGGAGTAGCAATATCAGTAGCATTTTCCTTAGAACAAGTGTATTTGCATCGACTGGGACGAACAACCCTGTATACACCACTGCTTGCTAGGAGAAATACATCCTTATTATTATCCTCACCATATGAGAAAATGTATCCCAAAGCTGGAACTGTGCTTCCTGGAACTAATTCACAGTTTATAGGGGAATTTCCAGCACAAGTGAATGGAATTTCGGTCGTGTTAAATGTTCCACTGTCCTCAGGGGTTTCAGTGCCTGCCCACATAGCACCTGCATATAAATCTGCATACAGATACCTGTAATAGTTCTATGTTAGTTACCATAAAGTTATATAATCCAACACTTGGAGAAGAATTGAATTAGTAGACATACTTTCCAGACATGCAGGGATCGGTCGTGGACCTATAGAAGTATCCACCAGTGATTGAGGCTGAACCTTCAGCCTTATTTATATCAGAGTGATTATAACCCATGACTGGGAAAATTGGGTTTATAGATGTATTTTTTGAAGGAGTGAATAGTCTGTCACCCTCGTACATACGCCAACCGTAGTTTCCTCCCTTGGTGATCAAATCCACCTCTTCATAATGATCCTATGGGATAATAAATGCATTGTGTCAAAGCCAGAACAATTAAATGACCTTATGGAGTGATGAAATGTATGGATTCTTGGTGTAAATTTTGTATGGAGCTTGAAAGTGGACAGATAAGATTCCAGAAGCATATTTGTTACCTGTTAAACAAAAATGTTTTATGAGAACTGCTTGGAGAGTAAATTTCTTGAACATTACCTGGCCTACATCTGCACACATGAAGTAAGATGGCCTTGCAGAATCGAAGCTACAGCGCCAAGGATTTCGCATTCCTAGTGCCCATATTTCTGGCTGCAACTCTTTATCTTCAATATAAGGATTATCCTTTGGAATGGTGTAGTTTCCCCATAAAGCAAGCTTGGTAATCTCTGCAGCACCTAAAACAACCACAGATAAAATAAGGGGCAGCTCAGTTGAACAAAGAATGCTTCATTTCCATCCTAGAACACGTTACTCTCAAATAATTTGACACTACATGAGGATCAACAGATGAAGGTTTTGGCAAGAAATGCATGGTAGCTGCAAAAATAGGCAGAACAAAAAGGCTGACAGACACGGAACAAGAAGAAAACTTTTTACAACACGAATTATGGTAGTTTAGAGTAGTGGCAAGACCATCAAAGTAAGCATAGACAAATGGATATAAGAACTACTGTAAATTGATATAAGAGTACTTTTTCAAGAAACTTGAAGACAACTTACTTGGTGTGCTATCGACATCAAGTCTCATAATCTTTCCAAGCAATGACTTCTTGTTTTGGGAAAAATTGTAAGGATCTCCAATACCCCCACCATCTCCCATCATGAAATACAAATATCCATCGCTAGGTCCAAAAAGAATCTGGCCTCCATGATGAGAGGTAAAAGGAAGGCCCATGGTGAATATTCTTCTGACTTCTATGGGGCTGGCAGAGTTTGCCTGGAAATGATCAAATAAATCACTATTATTCAGAGTCAAATAACAATGGGAAAAGTAAACTCCTTTTAGACTGAAAATTACCTCTGATGGTTGGTTTGCTGTTCCATTGACAGTAAATTCTGCTATAACTGTTTGATATTGGCATGGCCGGGTACCACTATCACTAGGTAGTTTTGATGGATCACAATCCACATCCGAGTTACAAGAGCATCTTCCTGAACATCCAGCCCATGATTGCTTATCGCAATTGAACGAAGCAAAGAAACGACCATTTTGTGAGAACTTTGGATGAAATGCAATCCCCATCATACCAAATTGAGTGTCAAAATGAACTTCATCAGTCAGATCCAGAAAAGGATTGGACTCATCAAGCTCTAATACCTTTCCAGAGTCAACTTCTGGAATGGTAGCCAACCATATTTTCCCTTGCTGACTCGAGAAAAAGGCACGATTAGAACCATCAGGATGAGCAGCCATATTGAGATAACTACCATTTCCTATCTTCTCAAGGCACAAACCGCCTGGAGGACTTAAAGGTTCAGTGGTATTTAAGGCAACAGGTTCTCCAGCAAAGCATACTGATTCATCACCCGAAGCTCCTCCAAATGCATTACAGAAATCGTCTTGTGATTGCCAGAGATCCGTCAACTTGGTGGAATTGGACTTTACAGGTGTTGGAGCTCGACCTTTCAAGGAAGCAGCAAAGGGAGAATTCACGATGGACACATTTTGACATGTAGTCCAAACTTTAGAGCAAAAGTTATTCGTAGCTTGGCTAGATTGCGTAAAATTTGCTGAAGTTGTGGAGTTGCACAGTATTGGAATCTGTCTAGGAGCAGAACTAGTACTAAAGAGATCTGCTGAAAACTGATCACATTTCTGCAGAAGGTGAAAATACAGAAATTCATGCCTCAAGATCCAATAGAGAAGGTAGATGCAAATTTGTAAACTGATAATTTGGACTGCGAATCCTTCAGTAATATTTCTAATCCTACCGTCTTCCTTAACCAGTTACATGAAGTACGAGTCTTAAAAAACGGAAGTTCATAGCTTCCAAA
Source organism: Solanum verrucosum (assembly GCF_900185275.1). NCBI lineage: Eukaryota > Viridiplantae > Streptophyta > Magnoliopsida > Solanales > Solanaceae > Solanum > Solanum verrucosum. The sequence goes on along the minus strand of NW_026020221.1, from coordinate 3,307,718 downwards.
TAAATCAGTACAAAGTATCTCAGAGAGCCATCTTGATACAGATTTGTCTCTTGACCACAGAAAACCAGGAGTTTTTAAATAGGATGAATTTCTGGTTTTATATAAAACAGGCAATAAAAAAATTGGTAGTCTAACTGATAAGATAAAGAATAGATCCTTAATACAAAATGGCTATCTTAAAACACATATATTCATGCTGCAAGACTAGGAAAATAGGACATGAATATGTTCCTTACTATATATTGCAACTAAGGTATTAGTAATTAGGACCTTAGAAGCTTGTAAAAGCAGCATGAGTCTTATATTTATATTAATGCAATTCCAGTTTATTAAATTTTGCTGTATCTACAAATACATTGTTCCACACTTATGAAGGGATTTAATCGACTGAAGGCAGTTATATGTTGATGATTACTCAAAACAAGTGGTTCCATTTAGCAAGAATATAAAAATTTACACATCAAGGATCGTCTTACCGCACATACGATAGACTTTACAAGAGAAGCACAACCAGAATCAGAAATGTTCATAGCATCATATTGGTTCTTCAATTGCTTATCATCACCAGAGTTGCAGCATGATGTTCCATTGTAAGGACAGAATGTAAGTGGAGTCTTTTGAGGCAGAGGAGCCCCTGTAAAGCATCAAGAAAATTGAAATTAGAACAAGAACATATAACTACAAAATGAGAAAATCTTGAACAACACCAAAAAAAACTTACTTGAATCAGTACACAAAGGAAGTGAAACAGAAGGACAAAGAATCAACAGAAAGTTCAACAGAAAGATGATGAAGAAATAACTGCTTCCCATGACTACAAACTGAGAAAACAAAGTCAACAGCAACAAAAAAAAAGAGCTTTTTGCTACATATCAGGTTCTTTTCAAAATTTCTTAACAGCAAACAGATTGATTAAATAGAGACAAATATTACACATATAATACTATTATCTAATAGACTATATTCTTTTTCTTGCTTTAAATTTCAAAGACATGGTTCCTGCTGCCAACTCCCTCAATTATTGGTCAAACCTTCTAATTAAAAACATCTCTACAACATATTTTCTCTCAATTTTGTGTGAGTCTGTCTTTTTCTCTTTTGCTAGGGGATTTTGACATTTTCTTTTTTCTACTGAATATTAAGGCCCCAACTGATCTGTCTAAACAGTTGACTTTTTAAGATAGTGAAGCCTTGGCATAAATACATCTAGTAGTAGATCATACTGGGTGGTTGAGCAGAAAAAAGAAGCACCTTTAATTGGAGAAAACCAGGCTGGATGGATCTTGGTTGGTTTGGCTTCATGTCTTCTGTGCCCACATTAAATGAAACCATTTGCACTTTTGTCTCAGTTTCACGGTCGTTTATATTTTCGTATCATAATATTCCACAGGTTATGTTTAGACATGACTTCAACTTCTAAAGATCTTCTAATTGTTAACTAAAACTAAAGATAAACCCAAGAAAGGCAAAACTTGCAATTAATGACCCATAAGCTCAAAATATGCTTTAAAAGCGATATTTATATCAAATCAATGAATCAGTTATGATTTTTCCATGCAAATTTATCACTAAATCATGATTAAGTAGTATATATTCTGACTTTTTACTTTATATTTGAGTCACCTAAATTAAGTTTAAGCATCAGGTAAATATTTTTCACGGAATATAATCAAATCTTGTAACCAAAAATACAGATCCCTAGAACAACGGTCTTATATGAGTAGGTCCATTTGGGAAATATATTATAGGAAACCCCATAAAAGACACCAGCAAAGATGGTCATTTATTTATTAATATACTAAATAAAGAAATAGAGTGAAAAAGAAACGTACAGTGCTGTACTTCTAGATAAAGGTACTCCTAGATAAGTATATTGACATAGTATAAGCTTTTTTTTTTTTTTTTTTTTTAAATCCAGCATAACCCGTCGTGCCTATAACCTCTGTTTACAGCTGATGTCCTTTAAGTGAACACTTTATGCGCACGGGTAAACCTCCCATATGTGACACTCACTCGATAGACTTCATTCAGAAGACATTGATGGGAGATCCAGAGTCATCCGTATGGATAACCATCGTCTAAACCTAAAAAAGAAGTTTTTTTGCTAAAAAACAATGTCCAAATGTGTACTTTTGACTACAAAATTCTGCGAAGTGGTGAGAACTGAAACTGGAAAAGAAGCACAAATATATTCCTGCTATTATTTTTTTAAACATGACAATTAAATAAAAAGAAAAGAGTATAAATTGTACTCAATCTAGGAAATATGAGTACAATACACTCGAATATAAATATAATTAAATGATATCTTTGTATAATATCCTAGATTCACATCAAAATGAAAAGTCAAACTAATTTCATCCGAACTAAATCAACATATATCTGCGGTTGAATATAAGATTCTTTTTTTACTTTGAAATCGTGCAGAAATACCTAATTGCTTATCTTTCTTAGTTGTAGTTACACATAATACAATTTAAATTAGTGAAATATCACTGTATTTGACTCTTGAAAAATGAAAAAGTCAGATAATTTAGATGGTAGAATACTTGAATAGTAATGTCTTTAGAATGTGATAAACATATGAATCTTTGAGTCCAACTTAACTTCAAAAGTTAACTTATAAATGAAGGATTGCCCAAGACCAAAATCTTATCCCTAACCGGTATTGGAACTCAACATAGTGTCGTCATTTTAAATGATGTACAATTTTAAGAGAAAACGTCAAGAAATAATTGAACAACTTGAAATTAGAAATTTACATAGGGTGTGTTCGGTTATAGCAAGTACGCAAAAAATATTATATAATTTAGATATATAGTATGGAGATGGGGTGGGGAGGTAAGGGTGTCGGATGGTGGGGATCACGGGGTGAAGGTGAAGATGAAGTGTCTTAGAGCCTAGAGTGGTGAAAGGATACAATCAATGTGGAATATCACTTGTTGAAATTATTTTCGCTATTTTTATTTAAAAGCTTATTTTCTTTGATTTTAAGAAGTTCGCTTTCTCAAAAAAATATTTTTCAAAATATGTGACCATCTAAACCTGAAAATTTTGAAATTCATATCGACCACACCCCTAGCTACTTCTATTATTTTATTTCATGGCATTGACGGTTGGTTGAAGAATAATCAATAATACACACCGCAGGATATGAAGAGTTGTTTTTATTAATAGAGACATTGTACCAGCCTACGTACAGAGCCTACATAAATATATATATGTAAATGGACTTTGAAAAATATTTGATATCATTAATTCGTCGGCATTACAAAATTCAATTTTTAATGACGTGCATCGTGCGATGTTTTTCATTTATTAAACTAAACATTAAATTATTAATTAACAATTTTATTTTCACTAAAATATTATAAGTTATGAATAATCAAACCAATATAACTTAAATTTTCCTTGTCCCTTTATATAGGGTCATAGAAAAGAAATTGAGGAAGTACTTTCCATTAAAGAGTGGCTAATAAAGTTTGTCATCCGTTACAATAGACTTTTTCACCTATTTTTTTCAAAAATCTTATCCAACAGACATTTTTTTATTATATATATGAGATTAAGTCACAATTTTAGCTAATGTATAATCTTCTCAAGTTTGGCCAACTTTGAACATGATCAACTTTCCATGTCCCATTATAAAGAAAACCAATACTCCGTTATTTTCTACATTTTCTTGTTCAAAACTAGCAAAAGTCAAGACATAAATGAGAGGTGATTTGTCCTTCTTGAATTATACAGTAATAATGTTTTTTCCACGGATACTCATAAAAAATATTTACACAATCTTATTAAATAATTATATTTAATTTATAATTTTATATACTCCCTTCGTTTGTCCTAATAATTATTGATTATAATTTTTTCAATACTTTTTAAATATTTTGAATAGTTAATGCAATAACTGATTCAATAAAATATTCGAATCGATAAATATAACTTTGTCTATCTATTAATTGTTAGTGTCCATTTTATGTGTGTGAGAATTATTTGAAATCTCAAAACAAGGGTCCACCAAACTCCACTCCTTGCGCCATTGATCATGCATCAAATCAATCTTCTTCTTCATCTTCACTATATATGTAGAGAGCAAATTTGTATTAGGAGGAAAAATACAAGTGTAAGTTTCAGTCATTTTCTCTAAAAGAATGGAAATTGAAGCGGATGAATCATTTAAGCAGGCCGGAGTTATTCCGTTCAAATGGGAAATCCGACCCGGAGTACCCAAGCTTCAACATTCACAACCACCATTAATCAAACAGGAAGTAGTCGAGAGCCGTCCAATTCCAGAAACCCCACGTAGGCTGAAACCTCCACCGGCGGCTGATTTCAATTTCCAACAACCAATTGAGGAGCCCCGAAACCGATCCTTCCGGTCAGCTCCACGGGCACGATCAGATAGGCATGTTTTGAATCTATTGACCCGACCCGCTATGGGAGTTGCCTCAGATTGGTGCTTCCCGTCTCCATTGCTGAAGCGAACAACAGAGAAGAATACGAAGAAGAAGAAGAGTCATAAGACTGGACCCGAACCCGAACCCAATTACTTGTTGGATCTAGAGACAGTTTCTCGATGGTCTGTATCTAGCCGGAAGTCAATTTCTCCTTTTCATGATTCACTTTCCTCTTCGTTTTCGTCACGTGAGTCGTCGCCTCGACGACCAGTGAGCGATGCTGATTGGGTTGGCTTTGCTCTGTTTTAGAACCAACACATTATCTCTACATTTCCTTCCTTAAGTATTATGTATCAATTTACGCGATATAGTTTGAATTCGAGAGTTAAACAATTTACATTTGATGGAATAATTGACCATTCTAGTAATACTTATAACGAACGCTACATCATTAATGACTTGTACTGAAAAAAAAAATGGTTCAGCGTCCATGGTTTTTTGAAATAGTTTAATCTTTAATTTCCATATGGTCAATAATTTTGGCTCCTGTTGGAAGACTCCAATAATTATATATATTCAATTCTTCTGATCTTCTTCATATGATTTCAATCCTATGTCATTCATGACCTAATCCAAGTTACAACAGACTCTGCATATTTTTTTATTTTATGGAGTTATTAAGTTTCTTACTTTCTTTTAATATAGCTGAATTACAACATAATCTAAACCTAAATGGTATGTAGTTACAACGACAGGAGGACATAAATGGTCCATAAACTATTGGAGTAGGTCTAAAATAATTTTTAACTTTACATTTATCGTATTTAATCTTTTAACTATCCAAAATGTAATTAAGTTTGATCCCTTATTTATATACTTATCGTTTTTAGTCCCTTAACTATGCACCTATCGATTTTAGTCCTTTAAGTATTTAAAAATTTATCAGGTTTGGTCTATATATATATATATATATAAATAGCTTAGGCATATATATAAGCATATATTAACGAAATTCATGCATCTGTAAAATTAAATCTTTAACCCATTTTTTCAGTTATTTCATTGTTGCTAATGACTTGAATATGTTGTGTTCTCTTCTTTAGAGGTTAACGGTTCATAATCAACGTGAATTTTAATTTTATTTAAAAAAAAAGAAGAAGATTTGATCTTGATAAATCTTTTCCATCATAAATCAATGCCAAATTTATGGAGATGAAATACTACATTTACTACTAATTGAGTAAATTCTTAATGATAGCAAGATTGCATATCCCATTATACAAGATTCTACAAAAGCAGCAACATAGAAGAAATTAGAAGAGCATAGTGTTCTTCCCTCTCCCATAATTTCCTAGACATGGAAACAGGAAGAGCTGGTTTACTTGCTACACTTCTTTCTTTAGGACAATGGTAGTTACACCTACTCGGACGTGTAACTCTGTAGACGCCAGTGGTTGTTAGCATATGAATGTCTTTTCTATTGTCTTCCCCAAAAGACGAAACGTATCCTATAGCAGGCATAACATCCTCTGCAATTGATTCACAGTGGATTGGAGAATCACGCGCACACCTGTATGGGTTTTTTGAACTTGTAAAGTTTCTACTATGTTCAGGATTTTCAGTACTTGACCATATTCCATCTGGATATAAGTCTATGTATAAGTACCTAAAAAGTTTTGATTCAAAATCAGGTTGAGCTAATGAAACAGTACACACAACTATAGAGTTTCAAGTTTTTTTAGCAAAGAAAAAAGAGATGCAAACCTTCCATACAGACAGGGATCAGTTTGAGACCTATAGAAGTATCCACCAATTATGAACGCGGAACCAATTGTCTTGTAAGTTTCAGAGTGGTTGTATCCCATGACCGGGAATATGAGACTGTTGGAGCTAGAATTAGAAGTGCTTCCTTCTCGGGCATTTGCTGGTTTGAAGAGATAAGGGCCTTCGTAGACGGGCCATCCATAGTTTCCACCTTTTGTTATCATATCTATCTCTTCATATATGTCCTATAAGTTTCATGAAAGGATAAGTATCTTTAATAATTTGTCTGTGTATTCCAAGAGACTTAACATATGTCCTATTTTTTCTTTTGAACTTATCAAGATTTCCCTTAAGCTAATAACAACACAATGACTATGCTTACTGTTTTGCCTAAAATATAGCTAAGTTGCAAACCTGTCCAGAATCTCCACACATGAAGTAGGAAGGCCTTTCTGAATCGAAACTACAACGCCATGGATTTCTAAGACCTAATGCCCAAACTTCAGGCGCTAATTGCTTGTCATTGTTGCACGGATTATCTCTTGGTATGGAGTAATTTCCCCAAAGCCCTCGATCATGCACTTCGTTTCCTGTCAGTAATTAAATGAGAAAATTGCAGAGTTCAGCTGTTATAGTCCGAAAAACATGCAGTCTCATCAATCAGTTTGTTTCCATGTATGTAGTGATTGCAAATGTTTAATTTCCTTGTTATGACTCAAGACACAAAGGTTTATTCGAACAGGATAAGTTTGCCTAAAGCTTTTTCTGGAAATTAAAATGTAAATCACAAAACAAGTCTACACAATATATCAACATTTGATCAGCATACTTTGATCCACATCAATCCTCAAGATCTTTCCGAGCAACGATCTTTTGTTTTGTGCAAAATTGTAAGGGTCCCCTCGATGCGTACCACTACCAGTCATAACATACAGAAATCCATCTGCAGGGCCGAAAAGAATCTGTCCTCCATAAACTCCCCTATGTGGGAGTCCCATTGTAAATATCCTCCTCACTTCCAATGTCTTCGCACTTTCTACCTGTCATGACGATGATCAAAGTATGTAATCAAGAGAATTTCAATGAAGAAAAATTTCAAATTCTTATCGTATAAAGCAATAACAGATGTATACCAAGAAAGGTGTTGTTGCAGTACCATTTGCTGTGTACTCTGCTACTACAATTTGATACTGGCATGGTGCAATGCCACTGTCTATTGGAAGTGTTGCTGGATCACAATTAATTTCCGAGTTACACGAGCATCTACCTAAACATCCTGAGTGTCGTAACTTATCACAATGGTACGAAATGAAGAAACGACCATTACTTACAAAATTAGGATGGAACTCCATTCCCATTACCCCAAATTGCAAACCAAAAAGCACATGATCAGTTATATCTAGATATGGCTTTGATTCATCAATTTCCAACACTCCATTAGATCCATCCTCAGGAACATTGGCAATCCATACCTTACCTTGTTGATTCCACAAAAATACGCGGTCAGAGCCATCAGGGTGTGGAGCCATGCCAATATAAGATCCATTTCCAATTTTTTCAATACAAATACCATTTGGGGCTTGACGAGTTTCACGAATACCATATGATTGAGCACCATTTTTTAAGTCCTCTACAGAGTCACATCAAACATTTCAACATCAATAGAACAAAAACAGTCCAGTTTCCATGTGCAATAAACAGATAAAAAATGGAAATATAAAAGACAGACAAATGCAAATGATGCTACACATGAAAGAGTGATCATAGCGCCTTACTTAACTGCATGCTCAAAGTGCAGGATGCCAGAAAACCATAAAGCAGCAACAGATTCAGAAGAAAAACATTGCAGACAGCAACCATAGCCGAAATTGACAGAGGAATTAAGGAACTCCAATTTATAAACTATGGCTTATTATACGAATGACAGATCGAAACGCCACATTAACACGACTCTTCGATGATATTATGCACAATATTCCTATAAAGGCCTTCTTGATCTGAACATTGTATGTTAGATTACATATATAATGGCTCTAGAAAATTACTGTAGAAGTTTAGGATGTGAGTAATTCCGTACATTGGGATAATCTCAGTGCATATGTCAATCTCAATGCTATTTTAATAGTAACTTGATTTTTGTGTGCATGGAAGCCAGAACCTTTACATCCGAAGTCTAATTCAGTGGTCGAGCCAAAAATTTTTGTAAGTAAACACACGAAAAATCAAAAAAGATATACACTACACCAGTGGCGGATCTAGGATTTTTAATAAGGGGTTCAATATGTGAAGATCTAAACACACAAACTAACCGAAGGGAGTTCGACATCTATTATATATACATAAAAATAATTTTAACCATGTATAAATAGTAAAATAATTCACCGAATGGAGTTCGGATGAACCCCTAACAGAAGGCTGGCTCCGCCCCTGGCAACATTCATATCTAAAAAGTAATTTTAAACTAACTAGTAATATATATAGTGTAATTTTTTCGCTGAACCTTCCATTCACTTGGCTCTTCTTTTGGGCTGACTATCTTTTCTTTTGTTAGTACGACTTATTACTAGAAAATTGCAAATTGAAATACTCAAAACACAAAAATTAGTATGGACTCTTGTCTGGTAGGAACAGACAAAGGTACTGGCTAGGAAGTATAACTACAAACAAAGTAGTTAGGTCCATATTATACATTAATTAATATTAATTTTTTAAATATTTGTCGGCTATTATTTAGCGAGGAACTATTTATTTTAAATTCTCTATTTAGTACAGTAATACATATAGTAGGAGATTTTATAACTAGAGTAAAATGAATGTAAACGTTTGTATTAGGATTTTGGAGCGGGCATTATTCGGATTAAATTGAAAAATTAAATTCAAATCGAATTAAATTTTAATTTAGATTGGTTTTTGTTTTTCTTTTGTTGATTTCGGATAAAAAAATTATTTATTTTTATTTGATTTCGGATTTAGAAATATAAAATCCGACAAACTGGAAAAAATATATATTAATAATTACATATATAATATTTAGGTTTAGAATTAAAGTTGGATCGGAGTTAACCACTTTCTCCCTTTTTAGTTATTACCTTTCATTATGATTTAGTTTATATTTTATATTTTATATTTGGACATCTAGATATATGTCACGCCCCGAGCCTACACCCTAGGCGGGACTGGCACTCGAAGACTATTGCTGGCCCCAAGCGAACCCTTGGCCTGACTTACTTAACTCAGCGGAAGACAATATTCATATCTATAATGATCAATGAACTTAACTGAACTGAATAATAAAATAACTGAGAATGTTTTAAAGATTAAACATTCAACTTGGCCAAAAGTGGCAACCCAAGTCTTTAACATAGAAATATTAATGCAAAGACTACTGAACTACTAACTGTCTATGAAGCCTCTAAAACAAAGAGGGATGTCGGGACATGACCCCCGATCATCCTAACATTTGAAAGACTAGAAAGCAAATAGAGGAGTCCTCCGGAATGTAAGGAGGCTCACCAACAGACTCTAAATGCTCAAAGCTGGATCAACGAGGCGCTGAATGCTGATCCTGGTTACCTGCGTCTGCATCATAATAAGATGCAGACCAACTGGCATCAGTACATCGAATGTACAAGTATGCAAGTTGGAATGCTAACAAACATAGGCTCGAAAGAGATAATGGAAGAGACACCTACCTGGTTTTTCTCAACTCATGGATACTCAACTCAATATAAAGCAATAAAACACATGTGATATAAATATAAAGCTTATAAAACAACTGAATACAATTTTAGTTCGTTAAAGATAAAACAATAACAAACTTAACTTTACTCATTTAGAAAGTAATATAACTTATGTGGGAGATTCTCTAAACCGACAACCATCACTATGAGCCTAAGTGATGGTACAATGTATTACCTCACGTTGCAAAGGACCGTCCTATATCTTGCCATCGATATAGAACCTGAACTATTAAGTGAATCCACTAGTCTATGCTAAAAAAAACACTAAGGAATCATCTAAAAAGTATGATCCTTTTTCTGCCCATGATGGCTACATGGTTTATGGGGGCTTGAGTTAATATGAACTCGCGTCCCCATATCGGTGCTCAATACTACTCCAAAATATACTCAGCTCATATGTTTTTAAAAACAACTTCTTCTTTGGTTTGAGATAATTGCTCAAACTTAGTTTAAAAAGCTCTCTTGGAATCAATGTTCCCTTTTGCTGTTCAAAACTCTTTTGGAAATCTCAGTTTCCTCTCATCTTAAATGTGAAAACATTTACTCTTGGAAATACTAAGTTCACATATTTCATTTTAAAGAAAATGAACTTTGCTCTTACTCTTTACTCAACTTCAAAACTTAAGTCTTAAAACAAAGTTAAAACGTTTGTAAAAGACTTATGAAAACTTGAAATGAACTTCTCTTACTTGACTCTTAACTGTTCTTAACTTGACTCTTAACTGATCCTTAAATTGAATTATGGATTCAAGAATTATGATTGGTGTTTGGAAAGATCTCATGTCGTTTAGAAATGATTTTAGATAGTTAAATATGAGAAAAAACCGAATATCAAGATTTGAAGGTGAGTCCGCAATGCGGAGGCATAATTAAATTTTAGTTTCGAAAACGTCTTTTGAGGCAGAAGACTCCGCGACGTGGAGAAGCTTTAAAATTTTAGTTTCGAAAATGATGTTTTAGGCAGAACGCTCCGTGACAGCTCCGTGACGCGAAACAGAAATTCCCAAATTTGGGAACCAGCTCCACGACGCGGAGGCAGTGCCGGATTTCGTCCGACGAAATTTTCTTCTTCTTTTTCCAATCCCAATTCACCCAAAATCGTTTTTTTTTCTCAAATTACTTTTAGATACAGATACCTAGAAAATGTACCTAAGATTCTAACTCAAAGCGACTCTATGATGCGACGTAACGAACTCAGAAACTTCTCAATCCATCCCAATTCAAGAACAACATTCAAATTCAAGAATCCATGTCAAGAACATCAACTTTCAAACTTTTTTAGGACGAATTTCGCTGAACTAAACATGTTTGGCGCGTGGGTGAATGAACCTAACGCTATAAAAGACTCACATACCTTGTAGGGTCAATTCCTTGGCGAATCCGCAACCAAAATCGATCGTTCTTAGCGAATCTTGCTTTTCCTCTTCTCCTTTCTCTTGCATTCTTTCTCCAAAAGCCCTAACTCTATTTCTCAAAAGTGCAAACTGAACTAACTCAGTTTTGACCCCAACTATTTTATTAAAAACGGATTTAATTAATTGGGTAAGGAAAAGACCAAACTACCCTTCAAAATCCAGATTGGGCATTTCTTTATTCGAACAACCCAACTTCCAAAGGGCATAACTTACTCATATGAACTCGGAATCGCGTAAACTTAGCGGTGTTGGAAAGGTCATTCCAAGAGATTTCCAACCATATCTGGAAATACACCTAAATCATCCTGAATTAGGAGTTATGGTCATTTGAAGTTGACCAAAAACTCACTTTAACTTAAAATTTTCTAGATTTCCTTATAGTTTCCAAAAATAACTATTTCCAGATTTTAAACTTCCTTCTAGTTCTTTGTAGTCACAAGATGTTACAATATACTTTTAAGTATTGTGTTGTTAATTTTACTCATGATTCATGTTACAAAGTATATTTAACAAATTCAATATTATGCATCATTTGTGCTTCTAAACGGTAACAAATCCTTCTCATTTTTTTTATGTGAATTGAATACGCAACTCTAAGACGAGGAAATCGCTTAAAAGCTCTGCCAAACAAAGTTCTAGACTACAAGTGAAGAAATTGGGTTCAACTAATCCCTTAATCCAAGATGAGGTAGAGCCTTAACCCGACACAAGAGGGGCTTGTAGAATAGTGGGCTTAGTCATCCCGGAAAAGGTGATCCAACAATGGATTTGACCTAAAGTTTCAAGATATGTCCGATCAAAGATTTTACCTTTCCAATAGTGAAATCCTGCAAATAAAGCAAAAACCTCCTTGTACATGATTTTTTTTGCCACTTTCAAATATAACTATGATTATGTTATTAATTATTGACGTGATCGAATAGTTGAATTGAAAAAGCCGAGAAAAACTAAACCTAATCAAATTTATTTTGATTTAACTTGAGTTATATTTTTTAAAAGTGAAAAGTGAAATCAACAATAATATAAAACCAAACCAAAAAAACTAAATACACACCCCAGTCATGTCATTTTGTATCTCACTACATGGACTTGAAAATTTATTTGTGCTTAATCACACTCCTTTTCGAATAATATGTTTTGTTGTTATAGTTACTTTTAACTACTTATAATATTTCTATCATTTACTATCGAAAGGAAAGAGTAGTAAATACTAGTCCTGTCCTGTAAATTTTATTTGAAATACATTAGTAAGAAAGATTTCTTAAAATTAGTGGCCTAAAAATCAAATTACAATAAGATAACTTGAATATATAAAAATATTTTTAGGGTTGCTTTTTTTGTTGTTAAATACTAATTGTTTTTAGTATATATTCTTAAAAGACATCAAACGTTTAACTTCACATAGTAATATTACTCCATTATTTATAAAAGTACATGTTAATTCTAGTTAACAAGAAGATAGTCATTTGTTTTCAATACATAATCTTGAATGTTATTGTAAAAACTTTATTTATTAATATGAAATATTTGAGTTGTTTAATTGAAAGTTCTAAAATATTTCGGTTAAAAAGTAGATAATTCTTTTTTTTAAAAGTAAATAATTTTTGTATCTTTTATTTATAATGTTTAATATTATTTCTGATAAAAATTAGGTATAATTTCTAACTTATGGACTTTTAGCTTTTAAGTCAAAAGCCAAAAGTCAATTCAAACAAATTCTAACTAGCCTTACCCGATCTCTAACAAGAACAAAATGACTAGAGAGAATCTTAACAAATTGAAAACCTTATGTTTAGCGTAATAACACTAACAAAAACATAAAAACAATTGTCTTGCTTCTTTTTCAAGTTACATGTTTTACCTTTTATCATACAAATTTTCTTATTAGAAATTTGATGCTCCTAATTCTGCACAAACCAGACTAAACAAATTAGTATTTCCCCCCCTTATTTTGAATATTTTCGAATTTCGAATAACTTGAGAAAGTTGAGATTTTTTTACAAAGATAAAAGTCAAAAAAACTCAGGCGATTTTTCAAACAAGAAGACAATGAATCTAAAAGAAATAAGTTACAAGTGTTCGCAATGTCAATCAAGGTTTGTTCTACACAATTTCATATATCATTGTTTCACTTGGTACCGTTCCCTTTTTCATGATCCAATTTTCAGTTCAACAATTTTTTCAATATCAATTAATAATTTCATGATTCAACTTTTGGTTCAATAATCTTTCCAATATCTATTAAAGAGCGGGTATTCGATTGTGGAGGAACTACAAAATATATTTATCGTGAATTTTTTTTTTTCAAGTAATGTTATTTCTTTTTTTCAAGTAATAATGTGATTCATGACGATAGTGTGGATAATAGTATTTGTCAAATACTGAACGTTATAGGCATGCCTCCGCACAAAATATTTCCTGTATTCATCTAATACGTTCTTTGTTTTGCTCAGACAATGATGCCTCAATCTGACAATTGGTGGGACAGTGGAGATTGAGAAGGAGGACAACACCACATTTAATTTCACATAGTAATACTATTATTTATAAACGTACGGATTAATTTTAGTTAACAAGAGGTTAGTCATTTGTTTGCAATACATTATCTTGAATGCAGTTGTAAAAACTTTATCTATTAATATGAAGATTTGAGTTGTTTAATTGAAAGTTTTAAAATATTTATGATAAAAAAAATAGATAGTTTTTTTTTTAAAAAATAATAATTAATTTTTGTATCTTTTGTTTATAATTTCAATATTATTTATGACAAAAAGTAGATAGAATTTCTAACTCATGAATTTTTAGCTTTTAAGTCAGAAGCCAAAACTCAATTCAAACAAATTCTAACTGTTAGTGAAAAATTACAAGATAATAAAATTGCAAGATTACAATTGAAAATAAAATGAAGAAACAGAAATTTCTTCTGGCTGAGGCACGAATATCTCGCTCTCTTTAAGGAGATTCAACCCCACTGCAGCAAATATTTTTCACCGGTCCAGCAGTAGTCCTCTTGACTTGTCCCCTCCAGGATTCAACTGCCTTCGCAAAGTATAACTCAACAACTCTGGACAAGAGTTGAGTTCAAAGCTCCACAAAAAAGAACACCTCCCTTCAACTAATATAAGAACTCTCTTCTTTGACAAACTTTATGCACTCTATATTTTCTTGTGTGTCTCAATCAAATGAAGACCACCACTTTTTGTACTAGAAGAAGTCTTCCTAGCAATGAATAGGAAAATAATGGGGTAGTAAATAGTGAAGATAATGGTCTTAGGAGTTACATATGTTACAAGGTATAATGGAGAAATAAAGAATGAAAATAAAGGGACACTTAAGCCACCAACGGCTTGGGAGTTGCTGCATGCACCAAGAAAATTGTAACATACACACTAACTCCATTTGGAGTAATGCTGAATAGTAATGCAGCAATAATTATTTTCAACGGCAACAATCAACGGCCAATTCATCCATCATTATGTAACATATATGAGAAGTGCACCAACGGCCATAAACCAACATCTATGTGGCCATGCAAAAAATGTGAATTCTTAAATTATTAAAATACTCCACTCATTTTAATATTAGATAAGAGAGTCTATCAGCTGAAGGAAGATTACTATGCATAATGAAGGTGTGCTCTGCATTGAACCTCCACTTAGTGAAACAGTAACTTTTACTCCAGAGTCGTAGTGGTCTCAGACTTGAACTATGACTGCTTAAGGGAATAAAATATCACTGCTCACACATAATAATCAAGCTGTTGACATGAGCTTTAAAGCCAGCACGTTATGGCCATGTGCTATCCCGGATTCATAAGTGCTTTTGAGAATAAGCCCAATTCTCATAGGAAGCGACCTACTTCCACACTCACATAAGTGAAATCTGCCGAGAGTGCTCTGTAAGCGTTAACTCCACCCATACAGGCTACAGATATTCATTAAGAGTTTTATCAACTCAACCTTCACAAACTACAGGAAACAATGCACTCACATCATGTGAGTGTCTATCGTAATTCTTGGTGGGACTAGAATACCATGCTATCTCTTCCTTCTAGGCCAAAATGGTGAATTTTGAAGTTTTTTTTCACAGTAAATTATATTTAGTGATCCAAAACTCTGTAATGTTAGTCGTCTTTTGCCCTCTTTTTAATTCATCATTTTTTTTAGTTTTTGTGTATGATTAATAGAGTAATCGAACCGAAAAATGTATATTGTATGTTTAATTTGACTTGATTTTGATAATTTAAAAATTAAATAAATTGATTTGGTTTTGATTTAGAATAATAACCGATTCATATCGATCCATGAACACCCATATCAATAGAGTAATGTGATAAAATATTTATATAAAAAATTGTATCTCAGTGAGTATACCAACTCAAATAGTGATAAATAAAAATAAACCGATAAACTATAAAGTATAATTTAGGAGAACATTACCGAGTGGGCGGTGGAGTCCTTGGGATGGAAAGTATCCAATTAATCAGTATGAAAACATATATGAAACTATTTTTAAAGAACTTAGTTTATTTTTCCCGACAAACACACCCAAAGAGATCATAGCATATGACTTAGAAAATTATTGTTTTGAATGACAATGCATGTTTTTGATGATGAAGTGTTCTCATTTATTAGTGTTGTTGGGCCAAATGGCAGTTGCAGAATTAATCAAGATTTTTTTTGTCGGTCCTTACTCCCCTGGTTCCTAATTATTTATCTATTTTTAAATTGACACACCTATTAAAAAAATAATTATTGATATAGTAAATTTATTATTTTATCCCTATTAACTATGAAGTAGATGAATTAAAAACTTAAGGTTTTCAAAAAGTTCTACCTTTTTCAAAATAATTAATTGAGGGTATAATATGTTAAAAAAATTGACATTTCTTGATTTGTCAAAATGGACAAGTAATTAGGGATAACTAAAAAAGGAAAAGTGAACAAGTAATTAGGGACAAAGGAAGTACTATTATTTAATTATTATAATTTATCATAAAATTTAAAATAGTTTTAATTATTAGCTACGTTTTGATAGTTTTTAAATATATAAATTTAATTTAAATATTTGTAGAATTTTTCTGAATTGTTTATCAAAATTAAGTATTTTGACCTTCATATTCTAAATTATTTCGCATAAATTGTGTAATTAAATACTACTTGTAGTAAATATGCTACCTCATGCAAAATTTAAAATAGTGTTGAATGGACAGAAATGACAACTTGCATCGTTTAATATATTTTTTTTGGCTTACATGGTTTTTGAATTCTTTTATCTACTTATAATAATATCCTGAGCAAATTGTACAGATAATTAAAGCTGAAAAATATTTTCAATGACTAAATTGGCCCCATAGCAGATAATCCCTCTTAGTTTATATAGTATATATATATATATATATATATATATATATTATTTTTTATTTTTTATTTTTTTTATTTTTCTAAAATTAATGTATGTTCCTACAATCCATACTACAACAAAATTCTTTAGCAATTGAAAAAGAAGTGTCTACAGAGTTCATTTACCAAGAAGGCTCAAACATCACGAATTTACAGAAAATATGATAAAAATTAAAGTAATAAAAAGATAAAGTTAGGGCAAATAGATTAATTCAAAAGTCATACTATAGCTAACGCCAAAAAAACTATTAAATGATGCAAGCTATTATTTTAGTCCATTCAAGTAAAGTGCATCTAGATTATACAATATTTAGAGCAAACTGTACAAATAATTAAAGTTGGAAATACAATGTTAAATGACTTACAAGTTGGCCTCATGTGTCCTCTGTATAAATAATACACGTGTATTAGATAGGTTCACAATAAAATAAATATAACTATATAAATACACGTGTATTAGATAGGTTCACAATAAAATAAATATAACTATGAAATGAATGAATATAACTTAGTTCCTAATTTATTCTTATCATTAATTATAGTCATTTTTTTTTATTATATTATATTTATTATATTAAAAAATAATATAATAATATTATTTTCTATTTATAATTTTTTTTTTAGAAGTGCGTAGACCCAACAGTGCACAAGTATTATTTAACATATGAAATGTATTTTATAATCACTGAAGCCATCACCATACAGATAATCCATTAACAAATCGTGATAAGAAGTTCAAATTAAACCATCCCCATAAACATAATAAAGTAATTAGCTTAAACGATCTCAATTTTACTAACAGCTCCCATGAATTTAGTATCCTGTCCCATGGCATGCAAAGTTTCAGGGGTCAAACAAGCTTCAATGTCGATACTTCCTTGTTCTGCACCACAAAAGATTGTCATTTTCCCATCATGTTTGTTGCCAGCGCCACTTCTCACCGCAACGGGTCTCCCCGATCCAAAGTCATTAACGTACACATGGAAGCGCGGCGAGCTGCTAGCAATCAAGCTATTAGCAACCACTTCACTCTTTTTCACTATCTTTGGATTCTTCACCCAACTTTGATAAAAATTCATAACCTCTTCATGGGTTTGGGTGGATACCACCTTATTCATTTGCAAAGCAGCCCAACCTGAATTCAAATTTAGTTTTTAAAAATATATCTAAAAACACAATATTTAATCCATTTCTTACTGAATTTTAGTTGTTTCCTAAATATTTTTCGTATTTGGAACATTATAAAATAATTCTATAAAAAAAAAAGCCCTTTTAATTTCTCACTGACCTGAATCATGCTCCAACATCTCCCTAGCGGTGGTTGTCACGTTCACAAAATGCACAGCATTTCCGAAATAGCTTTCAGGTAAATGCGGCTGAAGCCTTGGCCTTGCACCTATAAGTAATTTGAAACTAAATTTTTCGTCAGCGTTCGTACCACAACGGCAACGGATAACAGATTGCCACAGATGAGCCA
Organism: Solanum verrucosum; assembly: GCF_900185275.1. Lineage (NCBI taxonomy): Eukaryota > Viridiplantae > Streptophyta > Magnoliopsida > Solanales > Solanaceae > Solanum > Solanum verrucosum. The sequence continues at coordinate 3,289,520 of NW_026020221.1, read as the reverse complement.
AAACGGCTTGTAATGAAGAGATACAAATCTTTTGGTGGTTTCCATATTCAGAATTGTCTTTGGCTTTGAGTTGAGCTATGTTCTCCTTGCTAAAATGGAAAACTCTTTCTTCTAACAAAGGTAGATCAAATTCATCATGGACATGTTCCTTAGATAAAGGTACATGAATTGGACTAGCAACAAATTCAGGAAACCAACGGTCCAGAACCGGCGGTTTATTAACAATAAGATTGGAATCGCCATTGCGCGCTATTTCAGACCAACAATTGAAGAAATGCCAAAATGAAGTCCCATCCGCTACACAATGATTGATAGTGCAACCAATGAAGAATCCGTCCACTAGCTCAGTGACTTGCACGGCCAACAATGGTTTCGAAACACCTGGTAGACAATTAAATTTTAAAATGATTCACACGATTTAAACATATTACATTAGCATACATAGATAAATCATTCAATGTGTATAACTCATAAAAAAGAGTCATGGATGCTTAAAGGGGTAATGAGTACTTAAAAGTGTACTCACTATATACTTAACAACGAAAACTTTTAATTTAGGGTTGTTTACATAATTATTATTTAATAATACCTTCATAGTTGCGTACTCCATTGAGTGGAAAGAAAGACTTGACAATCTTTGGCATGTAAGTTTGTTCCAAGATATCAGCCACAGTCAAATCAGGTGCAGTGACATAAGTGAATTCAGCTCCTTCATTGTTGCAATCAACAAAGAAAGATAAGGTGTCATCACTGTTTTTACTAGCAACAAGTCGACCTGCGAGGAGAGGAAAATGATTTAGAGTATCAGAGAGTGAAATTTTTAGGCGATTGATAATTTCTGATGATGATTTTGCCAACTCTCTATGTTGCTGAAGATTTGGTTTATGAAAAAATAATCCTTTTTGGATAGAATCCCCTGTGAGGAGTTGAAGGTCCCATGGAGTTAACTGGATTTTTTTTTCTATGGATTTTTGGGACCTAATTACACATGTTGATACTACTTGAAGTTTTGTCATCTCTGAATATTTGTTGCAGCAGAAGCTAAACTGAGGAGAATTCACTTATACTTAATGGGTCATGGCTCACATGTTCATATATATAAAAAAATATACCTCCTAGGAAACTAGTAGAAAGAGACAAAGACCTAACAAAATTAATAGTGAGGGGTACTTAATAAATTAATGATACTATTTAATCATTTTTTTCATTTTTTATACCGTTAAAAAAAGCACGTACTATAATACTAGTTTTATATTGCTTAGTTTGATTATCCATCAAGTTTTCGAAAGTAAGTGAGATTTTTAGAATTTTGTAGTTTTAAATTAAATATGCATTTTATATGAATATTAATTTTTTTTTGAAAATTTCAAAAGTTTGGAGCTGAATTAAAACATAATTTTTTTTAAACAAAATAAATGAAAATGATTAACAAATCAAAATATTTAAAAAACAAACAGTTTTGATTAAAAAAATAATTTGATTGACTCTTAAATTTTAGCTATATCACATAAATTGGGATGGATGTTAGGAACTAGTTGACTAATATAGTTTAATTACATGCTGTTAGTGAAAAACTTACAAGATAACAAAAAATACAAAATTACAATTGAAAATAAAAATGAAGAAATAAATCTCTTCAGGCTGAGGCGCAGATATCTCGCTCTCTTTAAGGAGATTCAAGTCCACTGCATCAAATGTTTTTCACCGGTCCAATAGTAGTCCTTTTTGACTTGTCCCATCCAAGATACAACAGCCTTCACAAAGTATAACTCAACAACTCTGGACAAGAGTTGAATCCAAAGCTCCACAAAAAAGAACACCTTCCTTCAACTAATAAGAATTCTATTTTTGACTAACTCTTTCACTCTATATTTTTTTCTTGTGTGTTGTGTGTCCCAAACCAAATGAAGAACACCACTATTTATACAAGAAGAAGTCTTCGTAGAAATAAATAGGAAGATAATGGAGTGATAAATAGTGAAGATAAATGGCCTTAACACATATGTTACAAAGAATAATGGAGGAATAAAGAATGAGATAATGAGAGGGGTAACAAATGTCATCAATGGCTAATGAACATGCTGCCATGCTGCCAAGGTTCCAACGTTCACTGGAACGTTTCTACCAACATTATATTGCCACAAAGTCAATGGCCAAATGCAGGAGTAATTAGGCAACATTAAGACACCAAAATAATGAGCAAATTTAATATAAAAAATAATATTAAAATGCTCAATAATCAACCATCCCTTACTCATTTTAATATTAACCAAGAGAGTTTATCATAATGAAGGTGTGCTTTGCATTTAACCTCCACTTAGTGAAACAATAATTTTTACTCCAGAGTCGTAGTGGTCTCATACTTGAACTATGACTACTTAAGGAAAATAAAATATCACTGCTCACACATAATAATCAAGGTGTTGACATGAGCTTTAAAGCCAACACGTTATGACCATGTGCTATCCCGATTTCATGAGTGCTTTTGAGAATAAACCAAATTCTCATAGAAAGTGACCTACTTCCACACACACATTGGTGAAATCTGTTGAGAGTGCTCCTATAAGCTTAACACTCCACCCATACGGGCTACATATATTCATTAAGAGTTTTATCAACTCAACCTTCACAAACTACAGGAAACAATGCACTCACATCATAGGGAGGGAAATAAAAATATAGTGCATTTTTCACAACAAGTCATCATATGATTAGTTTTTCCCTTTGAACCTGGTTATAAGATATCTAGTCCCCAAGTTGGGTTTCCTCATAGATGACTCAAAGATTTGTAGGCTTCAATCCCATCCCCCTCGATGTGCTCCAGACCTTTTCTCTTGTTAACGCCTTAGTAAGAGGATCTGCAATATTATCTCAAGATTTGACATAATCAACATTGATGATACTATTTGTCAAATACGATCTTACATTTTGTGTTTCCTCCTTATAGGTCTGAATTTACCGTTGTAATAACAGTTTTGAACTCTACCAATTGTAGTGGTGCTATCACAATGAATTAAAATAGGAGAAATTGGTTTTTCAAAATAAGGTATTTGAAATAACAAATATCTTAACCAATTCGCTTCCTCACTAGCTGAAGCTAAAGCAATTAGTTCAGCCTCCATGGTAGAGATAACAATAATAGTTTTTTTTTATTTCCAACAAATAGCACCACCATCCAAAGTAAAGTTATAACCAGTGGTAGAACATGAATCACCTGATATGGTGTTCCAATTTGCATCACAAAAGCCTTCAAGTACAACAAGATATTTTTTATAGAACAAACCACAATTTTTTGTTCCAATTAAATATCTCATAACTCTTGTTATAGCAAGTCAATGTTCATTACCTAGCTTGCTTGTAAACCTGTCAAGTACTCCTACTGCGTATGGAATATCAGGCCTAGTGCAATCAGTCACATATCTCAAACTTCCAATTATGCTAGCATATTCCCTTTGATTTATTACATCATTTTCACTTTCAACATGAAATAAGTGAACACTTGAATCAAAAGGAGTAGCAACATGCTTGCAATCAAGAAAGTTATATTTTTCCAAAAAAATTTCAACATAATGTGACTAGTCAAGAAAAATTTCATCACATGTTCTTGTTATTTTTATTCTAAGAATAAAATTTGCCTCACCAAGATCTTTCATATCAAAATGGCTTCTAAGAATATTTTTATTTCATCAATAACATTCATGTTAGAGCCAAAGATCAATAAATCATCAACATATAGGCAAATAATTACGTGTGAATTATTCCAAGACTTATGATAAAGGCACTTATCATACTCATTTATTTTAAACCCATTATTAATCATGCAGGAATCAAATTTTTCATGCCATTGCTTTGGTGCTTGTTTCAAGCCATATAGGGATTTAGTAAGTTTATATACTTTGCTTTCTTGGCCTGCTTCAACAAAAGACTTGGGTTGGTCCATATAAATTTCCTCATTCAGGTCCCCATTTAAAAAAGCAGTTTTTACATCCATTTGATGAATTTGTGAATCAAAGATTGCAGCCATAGCAATTAAAAGTCTTATGGATGTACTTCTTGTTACCGGAGAAAAAGTATCAAAAAATTCTAGGCCTTCTAGTTGTTTAAAATCTTTTGCAACTAGTCTAGCTTTGTATTTATCAATAGATCCATCCGGTTTCAATTTTTTTCTTAAGACCCATTTGCAACCAATAGTTTTACAACCCGGTGGTAAATCAACTAACTTCCAAGTTTTATTCGAAATCAGTGATTTCATTTAATCATTTAGAGCCTCTTTCCAAAAAATGGAGTCATGTGAAGATAAAACTTCTTTTAAAGTGAGAGGGTCATCTCCAACATTAAACACATAAAAATCAGGACCAAAATCTTTTTCTACTCCTGCCCTTTTACTTCTTCTTAACTCAAAATCATTGACTTCTTTATTTTTCAAGTAGAAGTAGAAGAACTAGGTAGTGACAAAATATTTTGTTCAATCCTTTGACCCCCACTATTTTTTTAGAATCAAAAGGAAACTTATTTTCATGAAAAATAGCATCACCTGATTCTATCACAATATTATCGTCAAGATTAAAAAATTTATAGGCTGTATTATTTGAAGCATAACCAAGAAAAGCACAAGTAGTAACTTTCTTACCAATTTGTAATCTTGGGATCCATTAGCCTCATAAAGGCTATACAACCCCACACTCTTAAATATCCCAAACTTGGCTTGTAACCTTTCCACAATTCAAAAGGTGTCAATTTAGACTTTTTATGAGGCACACGATTCAACACATAACAAGCAGTTAAAATAGCTTCACCCCAAAAATTTAAAAGTGCACGTGACTCAATAAGCATGACATTAGTCAATTCAACCAAAGTTCTATTTTTCCTTTCCGCTACTCCATTAAATGAAGGAGAGTAAGGAGGAGTAGTTTCATGAAATGTTCTCAATGATCTAAACTCATTTGACTCATATTCGCGGCCTCAATCACTTCTAATTCTTTTTATTTTTCAACCTCATGGAGATAAGTTTTAAAATTTTCAAAAGCATCACTTTTATTTTTCATCAAGTAAACATATGTAAACTTAGAGAAATTATCAATGAAAGTGATAAAATATCTATTACCTCCACGAGTTAAAATTCCACCAAGTTCACACATATCAGTATGAACAAATTCTAACAAATCAATTTTTCTTTCAACTTGAAAATCAGGCATTTTAGTGATTTTGGCTTTACTATAGGCCTCACTCATTTCAAAATTCTTTTTAATCATTGAGATTAATCAGAAACTACTCGTGATTTCAACATAATTATTATTAATATGACACAAACGAGCATGCAAAAAATTAGTAGAAGAAAGCATATAAACAGAAGTAGAAGCTTTATTCACTTCTACATTCAATTTGAACATCCCATCACAAGTATACCCATTTCCCACAAAAATATCATTCTTCACAATTACATATTGATCATGTAACACCCCGTATTCGAAACAGACCAAAAATATAGATTTTGGAAGTTGCAGGTGCAACCCACAGTTTCCATCCATAGACCGTAAGTCAAACCACGGCCTGTGCTGGTGGTCCGTGTTTACATCCCTAATCTATTCGAATAGGGCGAAACGTCGCGGTGACTCAAAAAATAATCAATTGATTCAATTTTAAAAGAACTTTAAGAAAATAAGAATTTTAAAGGAGTCGCCACCTAATTTTAGGAAAACTAGGAAACCATTAAGTGATCTACGAAACCATTAGATTCTAAGTAAGGGGTTCAAGTTATTTCGAAGGGAAGGGGTTAGGCATCCTTCGAAATCCACAAATGTGGATCCCGATTGAATTCATTTTTTTCAAATTGAGGAGTAGGATAAAATATTATACAAGTATAATAAACATGCAATATACACAAGTAATATGATAAAACAATAATATAAGAATCGGCCTAAATTTGCCTATCGTCAATAATATACAATAATGAATAAGAGTATAATTTGAACCTAATTCGAATAGCTTCAATGGGAAGCATCTCTGGGGTACCTGTAAACACACTTAGTAAAAGTGTTAATAGTAAATAAATAAAAATAAAAATAAAAATAAATAAAATAAATAACAACTTAAAATAAAAAATCCGTCTTACTAACATGGAAGGCCTTGGAAATTGACGGTAATTTCTTTATCGGCCATTTTAACTTACAAAAAATATAAACTTAAACTAAATTTCCGTCTTTATAATGTGGAGGCCTCCAAAACCGACGGAGAGATTTTTTTCATTGGCCATTTTAACTTACAAAAAATATAAACTTAAACTAAATTTTCGTCTTTTATAATGTGGAGGCCTCCAAAACCGACGGAGAGGTTTTTTTCATTGGCCAATTTTAACAGACATAATATATAAACCTAAATTAAATTTCCGTCTTTTAAAATGGGAAGGCCTCCAAAACCGACGGAGAGATTTCTTCATTGGCCAATTTTAACAAATAGAATATATAAACCTAAACTAAATTTCCGTCTTTTAAAATGGGAAGACCTCCAAAACCGACGGAGAGATTTCTTCATTGGCCAATTTTAACAAATAGAATATATAAACCTAAACTAAATTTCCGTCTTTTAAAATGGAAAGGCCTCCAAAATCGACGGAGAGATTTCTTCATTGGCCAATTTTAATTATTGAGTAAATTAACCAACTAATTAAGATTAAAAAAAATCGACCAATCATCCATAGATAACAATCATATGAAACTAATAGAAACCGTATAAGATATTATACAATATTTAACTAATAATTAACATAACAAAACGAACGGTGAAATAAAATAAACTAACCAAACAATAATGACTAACAACATAATTGTTAACAACAAAACAGTAAATAATGACAAACAAATAATAAAGAAATTAAAAATACAAACTATGCCTAACTTTATGGTCAAAACGTCCAAAATAAATAAATCTAATAAAAGTCAAAACAATTCACAAGAAATTAACGAAAGCAGTGAACAATAATGACTAGACCTATAAACAAAATTGCCAAAAATAAAAGTGAAACACAGTTATTGAAAAACTACAAAAAAGTCATTAAAACTTAACCCAAAATAAAATAATAATAAACAATAGCAGCAAACCCAACAATCAGTAAACACAATAATGCAAAATAATGGAGATTTAAGGACGGAACTCGCAGAAGCTCTCTTTTTCAGTGAAATCTAGAAGAGTAACAACATCAAAACAACAAAAAATTTTAAGAAGGAAAAAATTAGGGTTTCTATCTATTTGAAAATTGTTTCTCTCAATGCCAAAAATATTATTCACCACCTTGCTTTTGACCTAAAATTTACTTAAATAGGGAGTTGCAATACAATGGGCTCAAATCATGGGTTTGAGATTTTGGCCCAAATCCATCGATCAATCTGTATATATAAATTTTATCTGTATTTTGAATGAATTTTTATACTGTGCAAAAATATCAAAATTAATATTAGCAAATGTAACAAATAAAATTAATATTAAAATATATATATATATATATATATATATATATAATGAACGCAACTAATGACATGTAAAAATGCAATTTTAAAATTAACTGATAAAAAAATCATAAATTTTAATAAATAAGAATAGTTATCAATAAACTTATTTGATACTATAAAAAATTTATTTTGTACTATTAAATAAATAAAACTTAAAAGTTACGAATTTTGAAAATGTTAGGCCAAAATTGGGTGTCAACAGTCCGTGGTTCACCACTGCAACCCCTCCCCAACCCATCTCAGAAAATCGAATAAGTCTCGACCCACGGACAGACCCACGGTCTGTAGGTCAGATCACGGTCCGTGGATCAAGACTCATTTACCCAACCTCTGACACGAACTACGGTAAATCAACACGGACAGTCGTTCGATCCACGGTCCGTAGGTCTGGCCGTAAGTGAGAGTCAGCAGCCAGTTAGATGAAAATTGTTGATTGGGTCAACTTCAGATGGTCATAACTCTTAGCAAAAAAGTAATTATGTATCCCAGGACCTATGATATGATAGATAATGGAATCATCTTTCCAACGCCACCGAGTTTGCTAAGACCGACCTCCGAGTAAAAAGTTATGCTTGTTTTAGTGAAGCCCTGTCAGGTAGAGTTGATCGACGACCCCAATCTACGGATCGTAGATTGAACTACGTCCTGTAGGTCCAATCCGTCGATCACTCCGACAGTATTTAAGTCAGGGTCTTTTGGTCTTTTCCTATTTCGTTGGACCCCTAAGATACGTTGTTTAGATCCTAAATCATGAGGTTTTAGTCAGTTTAAGCCTAGAAGCATAACTAGAACTTACCTAAGTTAAATCATTAATCAAAACTTATAAAAAAATTAGAGCGTAAGAGGAGAAAAAAGGTCAAGAACCCTAGTTCAAGAATGCAACAAATTTTCTTCAGTTCCAGCTTAGAAATCAAAGGATTTCTCCATGAAATTCATCACCAGGTATGTGGGAATTCACTAGTGTATTCCTTTCGCCCATTAGGTCCCTAGAATTCAGTCAAATTCTTGATTCCCTTATAATTATTTAGACCTAGGGTTTCTAGAACTTCAACAGATTATCATGAAATAGTTATTTAAATGTTTCAAATCAAATTATCATGTTATTACTCAGTTTATTGCATGAATTTCAGAATCCTAGCTATGTATTTCTTTAGTTCTTGAATTACACATGCTAGGTCAGATATCTTAGTTATTCAGTTATACATGCCTCAGTTATTAATGCATAATTATCAGATTAATTATTGCATTCTCAGTTTGCATGTTCAATTCGAGCTATCCAGTAACTTACAGAAATTCAGTGATAATGTGTTAATTACTTAATTCATTGGGAGTAGCATAATACCGAGTTGGACTAGGGTTTAGTGTACCCATATAGTTCTAGAACTACGAGCCACGTAGGTGTAAGTCCCCTTTGTGGGCAATATCAGTTTAGTGATCACGCTAGCCATGCCTCTATACCTTTGGCCGGGTAAATTGGATCCTCTCGATGTGGCTTATACATCGGACTCCACATTTAGCTCATGTGGTTTTATTATCGGTCATTAGTAGCTCCTACAATTCACTCAGATTTTATTGTATTAACCTCATTTACAGTACAATCAGTATTCAGTTTCGGCATGTTATAAATTTGGCATTGCATTCAGTTAACTCAGTAGTCAACATCTATATCATGTTCAGATTATTTCATTGCCTTATTGCTTTGTTCAGTTATATGTTATTTCAACTTTACTATATCCTACATGCTCAGTACCTTTCAAGTACTGACGCATACGTACGCTACATCTTCTTGTGATGTTGGTTCAGGTTCTCAGCATTTAGATCACGCTTAGGTCGGTTCCCGATCATCAGTTCAGCAGCATCGGTGGTGAGTCTTCATTCTTCGAGAACTAGTGACATGTTTATCTTTATCGTTTTTAGTCTTTAGTTTCAGTTTTGCTAGACCTAGTTAGGGCATGCCCCAACATTTCTAGTTAGTTTAGAGGCTTATTATAGACATAGTTAGATTCAGCTTAATATTGAGTTAATATCTTCTTTGTATTAAACTCATCTGTTATCATTTATATCAGTTATAGTATATGGGTATTTCCCATCTTTTCATTGTTATTTGTGATTTAGCTTTCGCATTAGTTTATTATCTTTAGTATGCTCATAATCATGCTAGCAGAGTTAGCTTGGGATCACTTGTGGTCCTAGGTCCCGTGCCCGCGTCTCAGAGATAGTCTTGGAGCATGACAGATCAAATTCAATAATCTATTTAAAGCCTGCTTTATTAAGAAGAAAACTAGACATCAATATTTTTTTTCTCATGGAAGGAGTATAGAGTACATCTTTCAAAGTTAATACCCTCCAAAAGTAAAACACAATTTGACATCTCTCGTTCTAAGCACTTGAGTTGTTTGTGAATCACCAAGCATAATGGTTTTGGGCTCTTCAAAATGAGTATATTTTTTAAACCAGTCTTTGTTAGGGCAGGGCGTTCGGTCGGTTTGGTTCGATTTGTAAATTTCGGTTCGATTTTTTTGGTTTTCGATTTGGCAATATATAAAACCAAACCAAACTGAAATAAATTCGATTTGGTTCGATTATTACAATTTCGGTTCGGTTTATTTCGGTTTGACCAAATTTAATTAATGCGGTCTATGGGTTGTGGCATCTGGATTATTTTCTACTGGCCTGATTATAAACTGAACAAAATTTGACTTTCTTGGCCTTAATTTGTTTCACCAAGTCTCAACTTTCAACCATTCAAGTTGTTTCTTTGCAGTTAAACAAATGCAATGAGCTCCCAGAGGAATGAGGATACCATATTCAAGAGTCAAGACCCATAAATCAACAAGTGCTGGACAGTGGACACCCTTCTTTATAAGCACGTCACAACTCACAAGCCTTTTACTTGAAACTTACCATATCATTGACTAAAATATCTAAATAAAATAGATAATTCTTGTCCAGTAGACAACAACATTAACAAACTAGTCGAGAATAAGAATAAAAAGACTATCAAGACTCAAGAGTCAAGCCAACAACAGTACAACACTAGAAAATTCAAAAACTTGTGCCCAGCACGGCAGCACCACTAAACTGAAACGTCCAGCTGCCAGTAGACTGAAAAGTCCAGCAAGCCAGCAACCAAAACATTAAAAAACCAATAAAACATTGTTGCAACTTGCAACCTCTAAACTCCAGTGCAATAGCTCCTAAGTTCCAACAGATAGCAATCAAGAAAATAACAAACCATTGATGTGTCTGCGAGAAAATAGAACTCTTTAGACAAATGATCTACATTTCATAATAAAATATATAAAACTATCAAGCAAGTTATGTAAATAAGTTCTTTACTTACCCATACCATGCATCACTAGTTGATAGTTGAACTTACAAGTTGCAACTATATATTAATAATACTAGATTCATTCCCACTACAAGCAAAATCTAAAAAAATATGAAAGAATTTGTTAGTTGTTAAGAAACATAAGTAATAAAATTATTTTCAATATAATTAATACAAATACCAAAATCTTACGAAGTTCAAGTTGCTCAAGATACTCTAAGTTTTCCTCAATATTGATTGGAAAAGGCTCACTTCTAAGCCAATCTTGAACACAAATAAGAGATTGCACAAGTTTAGGAGTTAATGAACTCCTAAAGGGATCAAGAACACGACCTCCTGTGTTGAATGCACATTCTGATGCGACACTTGAAATGGGAATGGCTAACACATCACGAACCATCTCCGCGAGAATAGGAAATCTCGGCTCATTTACTTTCCACCACATTAATATATCAAAGCCATCACTATTTGGCTCAATATCTTCAGCAAGATATCTTTCCAATTCTGATTTACTACTTGAACTTCCACTAACTTCTTTATGCTTCTCAAATTGTTGTTTCGTTCTCATTCTTCCTCTATTTACAAAGTTGCCAGAACCACTCACACTAGATATAATTGATGAGTTGTCAGATGGAGTGGGTGAAGATGGTACATGTAAAGAGCTTTTTGAGGATTTCTCAACATAATAATCAAATAATTTGTTCATGTATTTTTTCATTTCTGAACATAGCTCATCCCCAACTTTTTTTCCAAACATATCCCCAATTGCAAATGGAACATAATCAAGCTTGTTACGAGGATCCAACACGGATGAAATAAAAATCATCTTGATCATTTTATGTGGTTCACCCCAATACTTTTTGAACTTTTCCTTCATACTTTTTGTCATTTCTTTCAAATTACCATCTTCATTTTCCATCATCTCTTTCAAAATAAGATTAAGTTCAACAATTTCAACAAAGTGTGTATTGCTAGTGACATAATTAGAACCAGAAACCTTCAAAGTAAGTACATAAAAAGTTTCAAGAAATTTCACCATTGACCTCACATTTTTCCAGTCAACACTTGTAAGAATATCTACACTAGTTCCATCTTTTGCACTAGTTCCATCTTCACCTTCAGAAGAATTAGAACCAAAGGTACGAAAATGGTTCAAGTATCCAATATCATAAAAACTATATCTTTCAAATGCAAGCTCAAAATGTTGTGCTACATCAAGCATCAAATATGTAGAGTTCCACCTAATAGGAACATCTAAACATAATGATTTCTTACAAGTTATCAATTGAGATTCACAACATTCTTTGAACTTTCGAATTCTTGCGGGAGATTGTTTAATGTATTTCACGGCTTGTCTCACTAGCTTGATAGACTTACCAATTTCCTTCAACCCATCTTGCACAATAAGATTAAGGATATGTGCCATACACCTCACATGAAGATGGTCACCATCCATAATGTTAGTTCCCCAATTACTCAATTGTTTAGACATTTCTTTCATAGTAACATCATTAGAACTAGCATTATCAACTGTAATAGTGAACACATTATCCAAACCCCATTCAAGCAAACAATTAGTAATGCAAGCCGCCATATCCCCGCCCTTATGACTAGAACTAGGACAAAAATTTATAATTCTTTTATGCAAAGTCCAATTTCTATCTATAAAGTGGGCTGTCAGACACATGTAGTTGATTTTTTGTATAGAGGTCCAACTATCTGTCGTAAGACAAACTCTTGGACGTGCTTCTTTTAAAACCTTCTTCAAAAGTTGTCTTTTTTCAAGGTATAATTCATAACAATCTCTTGTCACGGTTCTACTAGAAGGAATATGAAATTGTGGCACTGTAACTCTCATGAAGTTTTTAAAGCCCTCTTTCTCAACAAAACTAAACGGTAGCTTGTCAACAATTTTCATTTTGGCTAAAGCTCTCCTACTTTGTGCTTGGTCAAATTTCCAAGTGCTAATCACTCCTTCCTTTGCTCCCATTGAAGATGGTAGAAAATTAATTAGATTTTGACCTTTATCTACGGTGTCGCGAGGAAATTTAGGACATGTTCTCATATGAGTATTCATTGACGACGTACCGTTACTTGATGTAGAAGCTGCATAAGGTTTCGCACAATACTTGCATTTGGTTTTCTTAGCTTCACTTTCATCGGTGAACTTGTCAAAATGCTTCCAACAAGTAGCTCTAGGTTCCATGAGTTTCCTTTTCTTTGAAGTATCGACATCAACTTCAACCTCATTGGGAGATGAGGTGTTAGGTGTGCTCTCATTTGAAGCCCCACTTTCACTTACCCTACTTCCAATTTGTGTCATCTATAAAAAAAGTGAAACAAACAAGAAGAACAACAATCAAAATTCAGAAAGACACAGACACACAATACATTACAGTTCACAAATCACACAAATTATCACATAGTTGCATTACTGCATAGTTGCATTAAATGATTAAAAAAATAATAGAGGATTCACAATTTATAGTAATAAAACTCACAAATCATACATGTATGATGTACCAACACATCCTAATTCATATGTCTAAAAACATAAGAAAGCATTCACACCCTCAGCAAAAGTTTCCAACATAAACAGTAACTAACAGAATTAACTAACTGATATTAGTCATATTACATTTCATATTCATGAAATGAGGAAATAAAGAAGAAGAAGAAGAAGAAGAAGAAAAAAAAAAAAAGAGCACAGACATGCTCACTCCTCAATCTGGTAGTGAAGAATGAACAAGTTCATCATCACTAGGACTTAAAATTTATGACAGAATCAGTAAGAATCACCTCATAGGTCCAACACCCCAAAGCATAACAAAGAATGCAAACTTTTCAAGAACACTAAGGTACTACAAGGATCACAGTGTTTTACTACTCTTGCTGTTTCACTTTTAGGGTTCCAAAAGGAAACTTCTATTAGAAATTCTCCAAACATTAGGCCACATTTGAAAATGGAATATGGCTCTTTCTAGAATTAAATCTTCCTATAAACAATGGAATATAATGACAGAACTCTAGAATAAAAAAGAAAAAGAAGAGAAATAAACATAAGCAATTTGTAATTTACTCTTAAACATGAATGCTAATTGGAAAATTGCATCTTGAGCGTTAGAGAAAGTAATGGAAAATTTGCTTGGAAAGTGCAAATGCTCTTATGAAATATGAAACCAAACCAAACTGAAATAATATATAGAGATTGCCAAACAATCTGGTTGAGCACAAGAGTCATGGACAGTACACAAATTTAGTTAAGAGTTTCTAAAGTAATATATAGAGATCATCTTATGATTCTTAATCAGTGAGCACTTACCTTCGATTTTCAAGTCGCGAGCGTCGAGCAGTGCACTGAGCAGTAGGCAGTAGCGGACTGCACCTGCGACTTGCGAGCAGCTGAGCACTCAGCGAGGAGCCAGGAGCAACGAACGACAAGCTGAGACTGAGAGATGAGGGATGAGAGTTGAGAGACGACCTGCGAACCTGCGAACCTGCGACGTAAGTCGTAACTGAGACGAGAGTTGAGAGATGAGAGTTAACTATGAGAGACGAAAGTTGAGAGATGAGAGACGACTTACAACGAGTGACGAGAGTTGAGAGATGACTGATGAGAGATGAGAGTTGGCAATTGCAGCGTATTTTGAGAGATGAGAGACGATGAAGATGTTAGGGATTTTTGAATATTGATTGAAATTTGGGCTTGGCAGTGGGCATGGGCTGAATGTTGATTTGTAATTTGATGTTAAGGTTATGGACTATCAGCTCTGATTGGATTTGGGCCGACTGGGTTGGGCATGGGCTGGCTGAAAGTTAATTAAGATTTAAGGGAGTAAAGAATATATACAAATAATTTTGGTTTTTTGGTTAACCGAATTTTTTAAGCTAAAAACCGAAAACCGAACAGAAAAACTAAAATATTGAAAATCGAAATCGAAACCGACCGAAATAACCGAAAAACCGAAACCGAAATTTAAAGAAAATTGGTTCGGTCGGTTTTTTCGGTTTTAATCATATTATGCCCAACCCTAGTCTTTGTTATAACAGACATGACGGTTCGCACCAGAATCAGCCCACCATCCATCAACTCTCTCAACCATGTTTATGTCAGTAATCACCGCCACAATAGGTTCTTCAGTAACATTTGCCTGATGGTTAGGACCACGTTTCCAGAATCTGCAAAATCGAGCAATATGCCCACTCTTGCCACAAACAAAGCACGGTCCCTTATCTTGAACTTGTTGATTTTGTGCTTGGTTATTTTCACCATTATTTTTCTTGGGAGATCTACTATTATTTTTCTTAAACTTTTTATTCTTAGGCTTCAAAGAAGTATTTTTGTGAGTTTCAAGAGTAGCATTATTTGAAGTAATTAAATTTACCTTCGTTGTGATGTTGCTCTCTTCTTTTTGTAAAAGTGCATCTTGGCCCCTTGCCTCTTCACTATCGTACTTTTCCACTTTCTCATAATGAGAAATAAGTTCATCGTCATCCATGGAGGTGTCATCAACTTTATTAGGATTCTTCTCAGTTAACACATAAGAAACATTGAGAAGGCTTAAGTAGAAAAGTACTTTACCCTTCCATCTTTTGAAATTGTTACCAATGAACCAAAATGGCTTGTCAAGGTCTCTCATCTTGACATCCGCGATTTTTTCAATCGTAGTCATTTTGAGTCTCCTTAAAATTGTTAGTGAAAAATTACAAGATAATAAAATTGCAAGATTACAATTGAAAATAAAATGAAGAAACAGAAATTTCTTCAGGCTGAGGCGCGGATATCTCGCTCTCTTTAAGGAGATTTAAGCGCACTGCAGCAAATGTTTTTCACCGGTCCAGCAGTAGTCCTCTTGACTTGTCCCCTCCAGGATACAACTGCCTTCACAAAGTATAACTCAACAACTCTGGACAAGAGTTGAGTTCAAAGCTCCACAAATTACAGTGGATCATATTTGGACTTATATAAAAAGACAAGATAAATGGTGTATTATACTGTACGTTCAATTTTGTTTTATGGATGCTGGAATTGAATTTTCCTTTTCTTCAATTTTTATGGACAAATAAATTTCACTTGCTTGTTAAAATTAATCCAGCCAAAGAAAAATCAGGCTAACATGTAAGTAGGGTATTTAAATTTAAACTGAAATTGATAATTCGAATTAAAAAAATATTATTTGTTTAATTGTATATAGATTATTGTTTAACAGTTCAGCAACAATTTAAACTTTCTTTTCATCGGTTCGGTTCTTCATTGTTAAATTTTTTTAAAGGGTAAATTGACAATTCAATAGTAATTTAATAAGTTATAATTATTGTATATTATATTCTTTTAAAAATGATGTATCGCTGTATTTCTTATTGACTTTAACCTTGATGAAGAAAAAGGGACTTCACTGACCTAGGAAAAATATCGACTTCCTAAAGATACTGCCAATATTTGTTTGTTGCTTTCTTTAATTTCTATAGTTTAATAAATTGAGCATATTTAAGGTGAATAAAGAAGGAATATTTAGCGATGTACATATTGGTTAGTCACATTGTCTATAATCGATATCTCATGGATTTAGTATATTATGGTGAATAAAGAAGGAACATTTAATGATTAAATCGATATCTTATGGATTTAACATATTTATAAATCAATAATCCAATAATTTTTGAAATTGAATCAAACTAACCGATACACAATCTACATGTAAGCAATGTGTTAGTTTTAAGTTTTATTCACGACTCCTCATAAGAGTTATTATTTACCCAATCAAGTTAGTTTTTACTAGGTGATTCTAAGATTATTTTTTATTTTTTATTTATAAATGTCACTTACTTGAGAAGAATTGACAAAAGGGGGCTCTCTTTGAGTTTTCAATTGGCAAAATATAATGTCTTTCCATATTCTTTAATTATTTAGGGTTTATAAATGGAAAGTTTATTTGAAATTAATCCATTAGTTTCCATTCAATTTTTGACTAGCATTCGTACTTGATAAGGCCACAGAATTGCCTAATTATTACTTGCTTGCTTCTCAAGTTACTATTTTGTTTCCGAATCAACAATTTTGGAAACCTTAGATTCCTATTTCAACACAAATTAGTCTTTCCTTAAAGTCTATATAAAGCTTCCTGTTGCTCCAACAATTCATCACCAATAATTTTCTTCTATTCACTTAGCTCAATTTGCAATCTCAACAAAAAATTGAAGATGGAGATTCCACAAACCTTCAATGAGTTCAAAGTTTGGACAGATGATTTTATCATTCCAAAGGACATCAACTTGAAGACCATCATCAACAATAACAATCCTTCTACTAGTCCTTTCTTCTTGATTGAAATTCGTGTTCAAGAATTTGTTCAATATCTTTCAGAGAAAGGGGATTCAATCGAGGAGGAACCTCGAGGTCCATTTATGGTGCAATCTTTCTATTTGTCGAGTAATGCTTTGATCGATGATAGTCTTTGTGAAATACTAAGCTCTATAGGTGTGCCTTTGCATAGAATGTCACCCATCATCACTGAAATCTCCTCCTTTGGTCGGAGCATGATGTCTCTACCAGCCAATTCAGGGCGCCCTCTGCTTCCTATTGTTCTCCTCATTGCAGTTAACAGTTGGGATCCCACTTCCAGAGGCGCAGCAGAGAAACGTGTTTGTCTTACGCCATTTTTAGGTATAAGGTATAAGGTTGATGTATAGGATTTTATTTACTAAGAAAGCTATACATGTAATCTTCATTAGTTTTCAGTTTCAACTAATATTGGTTTGTAAACTGCAAGCCAAGTAATATTAGATTTTTCATAGTTACCTATGTTGCCGTATGTAATTAATGGAGTAGTTGTTATAATAGATATTTCAATTTTACTTGCAATTTTTATACTACTTCGTTTCTATCATGAGTTTGTGTGTCAAAAGATTCACAAGTTCCACATAATTTCATGCAATTTCTTATAATCTGCACAATCACTTTGGTTATCTTTTAAAAAGAAAATAAACTAAAGTTCTTCATGCCCTTGAAGCTTTTTAATTTGATGATTGTTTACAATCTATAACAACTCCATTAAAATTGCATCAGGCCCAAACATGCCCACTACTTCTCGAATTGTAACTTTGAATCTGCCAAATAATACTATAATCAAAACATTGTAATTTGAATAATTTTACATAGCTAACACAATGCATCTCAATTACAAAGTCAAGACACTTTCAACCTTCAAATAGAGAATACACGGTAGGAAGGTTCGAAATCCATGCTCTATTACAAGGGCTTAACCATATGTTTCGGGCTACATGCATAGTCGCCCTAGTTAGGGAGTGTTTTACCATATTTGGAACTTTTGAGCATGAATTCAAATTTAGTCGGGCTCCAATATTGTCAAATTGGGCACCGAAGGCAGGATGAGAAACCAAAAGTAAAAAATAAAAAATCAAACCGGTTGTTCTCTCTGTTTCACAATGAACTCATTGGATCTGGAAGACTGATCAAGCCACCATCCACCCCCAAATCGTGCCCACTAACAAAAGCAGAATCATCGGAAGCTAGAAACAGAGCAGCTTCCGCCAAGTGTTTCACCGTCAGTGTAATACCCTTCAAACTAGTCTGCGGACCATACCTTTTCAGAGCCTTCATTGATACCTCTGGTTCTGCGCTGATCATCAATGGAGTCATCACTGCAGAAGGTGAAATACTATTCACTCTTATTACGTACTCACCCAATTGCCGACAAGCTGATCTCACTAACCCTAACACAGCGTGTTTCGACATTATGTAATCAGTCCGCCAGGCTCCTCCCCTGCTTGCTGCAATACTGCCTGTACAAATTATGCTACCTCTAACACGCTTATCCACCATGGCTCGTGCTGCGTGCTTCACACACGCCGCCATTCCACGAGCGTTGACGTTCATCACCCGATCGAATTCGGAAAGATCCAGATCGAGCACCTTTTGACCCGAATTACCAACGACTCCTGCGTTACTGAACATTATGTCGAGTTGACCATATTTCTGGACCGTCCAATCCACCATGGCTTTCACTTGATTTTCATCACTCACGTCGCATTGCACGTAGCTGCAAATCTGTGAAGGGATGGATGCCGCCACGGCTCTGCCCTTTTCATCTTGGATGTCGGCGATGACAACGGCTCGTGCGCCGTGTTGGGCAAAAAGGCGTGCTGTTGCTTCCCCAATTCCGCTTGCACCACCAGTCACTATGGCCACTTTTCCTTTCAGCTTCTGCGTGACCTCTGCCATTTTTGGTTCGCTTTGTGCTTTATCTTGTATGCTGTTCCTTGAGAATGGAAATATCTTCCTAAACACTTGGCTCATATATTTGGAGTGGTGGCCTAATTAAGTAGCACCATAAGTTTGATGCCTCAGCGTCAAGCTGGCCAATAATTGCAGGTAAGATAAGTGGGCTGCAGTCACAATCATACTACAATTTTTTTTTTGAATAATCGAGTAAAACAAAAACATATTCGATGTAATTCCACCAACAGGTTACAATTTTTTTATGATAATTGAGTGGCATACAAATATGCTTTGCAGATATGACATCCACCAGTAGTTGAGTGTCCTCACATATTTCATCAAATTTTCTTAAAGAACTTTCTTAGGAGGAACCTAAACTCTATTATAGGTGAAGGAAAATTCAATAGTGATGAATAGATTATAAATACTACATAATGCCATGGCTAGTTAGGACTCATAATTGTAGCTTTAAAACTAACTGCAGATATCTACATAAAAAGGCACAAGTGATGCACAAAGACATTAGGAAGAAAAGCAGCAGGGCTCCAAAAGCAAGGAGCATACAGAGTATCTGCAATAGCAGATTACACATGTCAGCATCAGGCCGCATATTGTTTCTAAATATTTGGTCCCAGGAAATTATTCCATACATCAAGAATAATCTGAATGAGACTCGTCATAGAAATCACTCGGGCATGGTGACATGACCTCTTGCTCCAAATATTGCAGCACCTGTTGCATTGTAGGTCTATCATTATGATTTGCATCAGTGCATCTTGCAGCTATTTCTATAATTGCTTCTACCGTCTCTGCATCGGCATCTCTGCAACTCGCATCTAGGATGTCTTCCAGTCTATTCTCCTTCAGCAAGGTATTCATCTGTTCATTTTTCAAATTGTGACACTATCATATGTGGAAATTGTACAGCTAAATACTGAAAAGGGAAGTTCCATATCACGATCGCCCATAATTTCCGAACTAGTGTCTCCAATGAAGTTTAAAAAATTAACGAGTCTTCATGAAGTTCTAAAATTTGGTGAGTTTCAAGGGAAGCATGCATACCCAGCCAACCACATTTAAGCCTCGGTTTACGAAGGATGGATCTGTTGGCCTTTTTCCAGTCACAAGCTCTAAAAGGAGAACCCCAAAGCTGTACACATCAGATTTCTCTGTGGCTCTTCCACTTTGCAAGTACTCTGGTTATATTACAATTTACAAACAAGAAATCGTTGGTCAGACATTTCATTAGAAGATGAGGTGAGTTTGGAATTTCAATTTATAGAGGTTAAGCAAATCAAACCTACATATAGATGATTATAAAAAGAAGAATAGGTTAAGGTTTATCCAAGCAAAAAAATAAGAAAATAAACCATTCTTGCAATTAAAAGGCAACATATATGTGAATCTATCTTTATGCCTTGCTGATTTAAGTGAATATGCATACCTGGTGCTAAATAACCAAAAGTACCCGCAACCACAGTCGTGACATGAGCTTCCTCATCCACCAAAAGCTTGGCAAGGCCAAAGTCTGAAACACGAGGCTCTAGATTCTCATCAAGGAGTATGTTGCTTGATTTGATATCTCGATGAACTATTTTAGGACAACAGTCATGATGTAGGTAGGCCAATCCTCTTGCAGAACCAAGAGCTACTTTCAGACGTGCATTCCAGTTTAACAACCGATCATCCACACGTTCTGCAAAAATACAATAAAGATGCATGCAATGAATAGCCAAGAAAAACAGATTGTTTAAATGAAAGCAATAGTGCTTTTCCCCCTCTCCAGTTTAAAAACAGATGACTGAAAATAATGGTTGTATTCGGGATAAACCAAATAAAAAATGTAATGGCAAAAATATACACACTTTCCATATTTGATGTCTTGTATAAGCTTAAGAGGAGATGTGGAGAGGAGGAAGGATCTGGGGACAAATTTTGAAAAGCTGGAAACATACCATGTAGGAAATTGTCCAAGCTTCCCATGACCAAATAATCATAGATGAGAAGCCTTGCAGTAGGAAGCCTGCAGTAACCTCGTAGATTGACCAGATTAATGTGTTTGATGCTACCCAAGATTTCTAACTCTCTCTCAAAGACTTGATCAGAGCCTTCACGACTCCGGTCTATTCTTTTAACAGCAAATGTTCCACAATCATTCATAACCATCCGATATACAGTACCAAACCCTCCTGCCCCAACAACATCTTCCTCATCAAGGGATTCAATCTTCTCTATTAGCTCGCATGAAGGATAAGGAAGATCTCCATGGAAAGTAATAAGCTTGGCACCTGAAGCCTTGACAAATTAAGACAAAAATTGGGAGAAGGAAAAGAAACGGTATTGTACTATTCACCCACTTACTTGGCTCTTTGTGGACTTGTTTCTTGACTTCTGTGTATTTTTTTGCTGTCCTTTCCTTCTTAGATAACAACCAAACCCAGAGGAAAATAAAGAACACAATGAGTACAAAACCCAATGTTGATATTGCACCAATAACTGCTGCTCTAATATAGTGAGAGGATCGCTTCGTAGGGACTGCAGAAATCACATTAATTTAGCAACAAATCAAGCTTTCTACATAGAAGTAAAGGAGAAAAAAAATAGATTCAGTTGGTGGAGGAAAGGGAAGTTCCAAAAGCCAGTAAGTTGGTGGAGGAAAGGGAAGTTCCAAAAGCCAGTAAACTTCTAAAAGGAAATAGATATGAAGCAGTAGCAAATAACAACCTGCAGCTTCATCGCTTTCAGCATGAGGCAATACTACAGGGAATCCCATAGATGTTCTGCAAGGCTTGCGGACTTGTTGACCACAGAGATCTAAATTGCCAATAAACCTAAGCATAAGCATTATCCTCGTCAGAATAGTCTGCTATAAGATAGCCATTAATAGAAAAATTTAACACTGAAAATATTATCTCCCAAGACTATGAAGAAGAAAGGTAAACGGCAGGTCAGTTCACGAGACTCCAGTTAAACAAGTTGTTTCTAGCTAGTGTTGGTGATGCAACACCCTTACCAATGGATGACTAAGAATTTACTCCAGAAAGAAACCTACGTGAATTGACCCGTCACATACATTCTTACCCTTGTGACATTTGAAAATACTTTATAAGCTTTACTATTTGAGACTTTGAGAGCATCAAGCTTCAAATTCCCTTTAGAGATGATGGGGAAGAATAATTTTTGCAAGGTACACAAGTAAAACTGTTCATGATACAGGACTAGATTCCTAGTTTCAACTATGTAGCAGCCAATCACCCACTAGGCAATTTAACACCAAAAAGTCTATCTCAACATATGCAACACATACTGCATGATTGGAGTACCATAAATTTAAGTCAGGTATACTTACAAATTAATCACCATCTTTAAAATTGAAGCACCATCAATTTGCTAGTGTAGTTCCCATCTCAATTATCACATGGTATTTAACTTCTAGGATCATGATTAAAGGACTATCAATTGATAGATTCGGTTTGTTCAGTTGTAAAAAATCTCAACTGCACTTGTGATGTTAATACATCGATCTTTTGATGGGTATTCTGCTTAGTTTGTATTTGCTGGGTGTCATTGTAACACTGCCACAAATCTAGCCTATGCAGCAAACAGCAGTTAATCACCAGAAAACTGGTGTGCAAAGACCTGATTTATCTTGTATTGTATTTCCTATAAGTGTGATTGTAGTGCTAAATGGAATGTGAATATTTTGCTGCACTTCTGTCAATATAATGTGAAGCATTATTCACAATAAATTGTATTTTCTGAGTTTTGAACCATCTAAATTTATTTACAGTATATAGAAAATGATGAACACAGAGGGCAAAATCAAATGTGGGATTATATTCCAATGGAAGGAGAACTTACGAATCGTTACCAAAAGTGCTCAGTATTCCAACA
Organism: Solanum verrucosum; assembly: GCF_900185275.1. Lineage (NCBI taxonomy): Eukaryota > Viridiplantae > Streptophyta > Magnoliopsida > Solanales > Solanaceae > Solanum > Solanum verrucosum. The sequence goes on along the minus strand of NW_026020221.1, from coordinate 3,266,551 downwards.
TCTGGGATCTCACCCGAGAAGAAATTGGCTGACAAGTTCCTGAATTGATTTTCATGTTTAACACATCAGTGTGTAATGCATTAAGTTATCAAATTAAAAATTTACAATGAACAGAAATTGGACTTACAGAAGACGAAGATGTCTGAGACGACCAAGAGAAGAAGGTATAGCACCCCTAAGTGAATTGCTTGATAAATCTCTAAAAAGGATTAAAAGGTACCAATCATTAAAACAACAACCTCATTAACCATATAATAAGATGGTGAATTAAAAAATATATATATCTCACAATATGGTCAGTATTGAAAGATTTCCAATATCTGATGGTATGCCTCCTTGAAGAAAATTCGCCCTGAGGTATCTGTACGCATAAATAATGCCTAGCTTGTGACAAATTCATCAAGAAACATGTGGAATCTCCAAGAAAACATGTTATCACTCAGTTATATATGAAACTCCTACTTACATAGCTCTGAGTTCAGGGCAATTGCCAATCTCATTAGGAATCACACCGTGCAGACTGTTTTGGTGAAGTGCCCTGGTTTTAGGAAAGAACACATAGTTTATCAAGCCAAGTAGCAAGACAGAAACTTTAGCCCTAATACAATTTTGTTGCATTGCCTCAATGACTATGGGACTTACAATCTCTGCAATCTGGTGAGTTTACCAACGCTAGGAGATATAATTCCTCCAAGTTCCATATAAGGTAAGTTGCTGAAAATTCAAAAACAAAATGCAGAAAATGAATCCAAGCAAACAGAACTAAACAAAGTGAATAAAGCACTGATAGTGAAAACAAAAAAAGTGAATTGAACATACATAGATTGAACTCTTTGGTCATTAGGATAGCAAGAAATGCCAGTCCACCTACAAGGCGACTCATCCGAATCATTCCAGTTGCTCAAAACATTTTTAGTGTCATTCAAAAGGGTTCTCATTTCCAACAAAGCAGAACCTAAAAAAGTAGAATCTTTTTAGCTCAAGAATAACATACAATGCTGAAAACCTTAGACAAAGAAGTAAACTTTACCATCTGGGGTTAGTGAAAAACAGCTTCTACTGAAAATGGTCATTGTAAATAGTCCCAAAACCATCGACTCCCAGACACCCATTTCGATTTCTCGATGAAAAATGCAGATTTGAGCTTACTTTTTCTGTTTGGACTAGAAGTATCAAGTGCAATGTGGAGTAGTAGCAAGTTCAATAATCAATACAGATCTTGAAAAAAAAAAGAGTAAAGCTAAAATGGTGGGGTTTTGATAGAAACAATTGGTATGATTACAGTTCTTACAGATGGAAAATCCATAATAATGAAATTTCAAGCACGAAGTGAGAAAAAGAGGAAGAGGGGGGCGGGTGTGTATTTTGAAAAAGAGAAGACTTTACTTTGAAAGTAGTCTAGAAAGTTGTGTATAATAGAAAGAAAGAAAAAAAGAAAAAGAGAGAAGAACCGTTGTCCAGACACCAGTGGAGAATTCAAAAAAGAAAAAAAAAAGAGTACTTGTAATAGTTGGACTTACGCTCTTATTTGTTGAAATTTAAGGTACTCGCTAGCTATTTGAAGAAAAAAATGTGGTCGTGTATGGGACGATAAAGAATATGCGATGGGGAGATGTTGTTGTTGGGAAAAGGACATATATTTGCACTGCCCAAAGTCTGAGCAAAATTTGAACATCTGATGACCTATTGTAGTCACCTTTGTGAGCTAAATGTACACCAACCCATTTAAAGTGGGACATAGGACACTCATGTTTAGAATATCATACAAAAAAAAAAAAGTTGGAAATATGAAGATTTGAAAAGAGAATATACTGTGTAAATAAATGAATGTAACAAATAAACATTTAAATTATTATAAAGTTAAACAAGTAAATTTGATATAAATTTTACATGATTACACACTCTTATGAGTATCCATATAATTAAATTTGGATATATTCCAAAGTTCAAAAAAATATCAAATCCAAATTAAGGTCCAGCTTCATTTGGGTTAGCCAATGCTAGTGAACTTAAGACGATGAGCCCATTTCACTAGCCTAAAGATCAAAATGGCTAATGCCACGTATCAAGAAATGTAGCATGTCTAAACAAATTAAAAATTAATCTCAACGTTACAAGTGTGCAAATGACATGATTCTGCTGACCAATCAAATGAAAGTTTTCATTTATACGCCCATTAAAAAAAAAAATTAATTAGGAGATGTGTTAGACTATTTTATTTATATTACTAATATATTTACATGTAATCTTTTTTCATTGTATATTTATTTTATTAGTATATTATAATTCATATATTTATAATCTTTAAGAATATTTTTTACCTGCATGAAATCGGTATATAAATGCCGTAAAAGATACGCTCAATTTAACTAAAACAACATATATAGTCCGTGATTAAAATATGTGTCCACAAACCATTTTCCCCCATTGGATAAACCTACGGTAAGCCTTTTCTTTTAGTTAGAATAAAAATAAAAATTAGAAAAGGCTATATAATATGACCCACTAAAAAAAAAAAAATTAGTTAAAACAAAAATTTGACAAATTGTTTCTTAAGAGATAGGATATAATATGACCCACTAAAATAACGATGGCAAGTGAAAGAAAACCTGTCAGCATGCATGAGAACTTTTTGACAACTAAGCTGGCCACTTGTCAAAACATATGAATCTTTTATTTTCTTCTCAAGCAAAATAGTTGCAATCACTAAAAATAATCACAAGCAACTTCGAATTATTAAAAAAATATATCTATAAGGAAGACAAGTTCAAATAGAAAGAAACTCTTAGATCAAGTAGTAAGATCACTAAGAAAAAAAAAAGGTGGCTTCACTAATCAGTCTTCAGACATTTAAACCGTATGAACTCCAATCTTGTCTATGTCAACTTTTTATAATTATCCTTTTTGTTGTCTTTAATTTTAAAACTTGCTGGTATTATCTATTTTTACAAATTTATGTATTTTTTAATTAATTAGAGATAGGTTTATTTAATTTTGGAAAAACATTTCAGGTTATGGTGCAGTGTTGAGATAACTCAACTCTACTATTAATAAGAGATTTTGGTTTCAAGCTCTAGCTCTGAAAAAACCCGAATAGAATTCCATTCGAACCCTATAATGCGATTTAAATTTAGTCAGAGCTCCAACTAAGTTATTTTACTTTAATATCATGATAGTAATATTTAATTTTTCCAGTACTAGTATTTTGTTAATAAATAATTATATTAATATTATTGTGTTTATTTTATCTTTCTTTCTGAAGAGAAAAAAAAGAATAACCAGGCATATCCCACAAATTTGGGAATGCAATATATGTATGCCATTAAATCCAATTCAATCCTCCCCTTTTCTCTCTCTCTTCTCATTGAATGCATGCTGAAAAGATCGTCGGTTACCTTTTCTCCTAATTTATTTCTACAAAACACATTTTGATCACCACATGAAGTTGAAAGAAGCAACATCTTGATTGTTTGCAATTTGATAATAACATATAGAGAGGAGGAGAAATGGCTGATGAGATTATCAATGCAAGTCATTCATCCTCCTCCGAAGAAGAAGAGCAAAATATTGCTCCAAAATGTTCCGCAAGAAAAAAAGGAGGATGGACAGCCATTGCCTTCATTCTTGGTAACCACGAAAAACAACACATACTATTTTTAACCAAAATAAATGTATGTGTAATGATGAATGTGTTGTTGATATGTTAATTGTTGTTTGTGAAGGGAATGAATCGTTTGAGAAATTGGCGTCAGTTAGTTTGATATCGAACATGACTACATATTTGCGAACCAAATATAATATGGGGGGTGTATTTTTGGTGAATGTGGTGAGTATATGGTCTGGCTGCTCCAATATTACCCCTATAGCTGGTGCCTTCTTGGCTGATGCTCACCTTGGCAGGTTCCTCACTCTACTTTTTGGTTCCCTTGCTTCTTTCCTGGTACTTTTATTCTTCCTCATCTCTAATTTCCCTTTTTTTATTCGTGCAATTTACCGATTATTCGAGTGCAATATGGCTCAAGTCTCTATTTAAATGAGAGTCTATATAGTAGCAAGTATGTTGTCCTAAACAGGGGTCAAAAGAATACATGTTTTTCTATAGATGAAAGGGATTACAATCATTACGAATGAAAATCTAGTAACCAAAAGATTTAATCGGAAATATCAACAAATTCTTGAGGAGTCCAATTTCATCTTTATCGAATATAGTCATGATTCAATAAGTCAGGTCCACACACTTTTTCTCTTGTTGATTTCAAATCCTTTCGAATGGATTTGATTGGTATAAATTATAATAGAAAATAGGAATATTTGGTGATTTTTGAGAGGGTTTTCTTGGTTGATTACAGGATAAAAAAGATTTATAGTAAATAGCATGCTTGAAAGCCCCGAATTCTGTCTTTTTTGGCAGGGGATGGGGATGGTGACATTAACAGCTGGAATCGACGAACTCAGGCCACCTCATTGTCAGGGAAATGCGCGTTGTGAAGATCCACAAAAATGGCAGCTTGCTTACCTTTTTGCAGGTCTTGGATTTATGGCTATAGGTTCAGGAGGTATTCGAGCCTGCAACATCGCATTTGGGGCTGATCAATTCGATACTAATACAGAAAAAGGAAGGTCTCAGCTCAAAAGTTTCTTCAATTGGTGGTACTTCTCATTCACTATAGCCCTTATAATTGCCCTCACAGTTGTTATCTATATCCAGACCAATATCAGCTGGTTTATTGGCTTCCTGATTCCAACTTGCTGTTTAGCCTTTTCCATTGTGATTTTCTTGATTGGTCGCAACTCTTATATCCGCTTGAAGCCTCAAGGATGTGTATTTATCGATATGGCAAAGGTTATAAATGCAGCTTGCAGAAAAAGACACATTCATGATCTACCAACAGCAAGTTCCCTTTATGATCCTTCCACCAGAGAATCAGAAAACGAGCTATCGGTGCTTAAGCACACGGACAGATTCAAGTTCCTTGATAAGGCCGCGGTGATTGTTGATCCTAACAATGAATTGAATACTGAAGGAGTTGCTAAAGATAGCTGGAGACTCTGTAATGTTGAACAGGTGGAAAGGCTGAAATGTGTCGTTGGAATTTTACCCGTTTGGGTAGCTGGAATTACTTGTTTCATCACCATGGAACAGATGAATACGTTCGGGGTACTTCAAGTAATTCAATCCAACACTAAAGTTGGGAATTTCATGATTCCTCCTGGGTGGATGGGACTAGCATCCATGATTGCCCTGGCTATATGGATCTTCATCTACGAATGTGTATACGTTCCCAATGCATCGAAAATCTCTAAGAAAGAAGCTAGATTGTCCCTCCAAATAAGAATCAAAATAGGTATCATCATGGCTATTCTTTGCTTATCAGTAGCTGCATTAGTTGAAACAAGACGCCGCGACTTAGCCCTGAAACAAGGCACATTCCTATCTCCACTTGGCATTGCATACTTTTTGCCTCAATTCATCTTATCAGGTTTGACAGAAGCATTTGCTGCAGTCTCCGTCATGGAATTCTTGAATAACCAAGTACCAGAGACAATGAGAAGTGTAGCTGGAGCAATTTTCTTCTTGAGCCTAAGCATTGCTAGTTACCTCAACACACTCATTGTCAATTTGGTTGAGATTTTAAGCAGGCTAAACAGCGGAAAGCGGTGGTTGGGAGGTCATGACCTTAATGAAAACAAGCTAGAACGTTTTTACCTTCTTATTGCTGGATTGGGAGTACTAAACTTCATATACTTCCATTTCTTCGCGAGCCGTTACATTCAAAGTTATGAAGAATCAAAGAGGAGAAAGACTGTGTTGGAGGATCGCGTTGATGCTGGATATGTCGATTTGCCAGAAAAGAAACCATAGAGCTTAATGATCCAAATGGTGTAATTTAATATCAGACATGAGTATTTTTTATGTCATAAACTATAAGTTTGATATGAATGTAACATTAATGTCCATCATTTATAATATGGAGGGCAGATAATATATATAAGGAATTAATTTTATTTGGTATAAAGCATCCAATTTTTTGGGGTCTCATCTTGTTTCAGTGCAAAGGGAAGACAATTTTTAAATTTTGATTTGATAAAAGATGTTTCGTTTAACATATTTTCTTCTTGTAAATATTATGCAAACTAACAAAAGCAAGTTGGAGAAAAATTATTGATCTATTCTTTTTGGGGATAGCAAGCATTGAATTAGGTTCTATTATTTTATTTTTTTACTGTAAAGTTTATTTTTCTTGATACTTTATTTAGATAGCATACTTTATTCACTTTATTGTTTATTGGAATTTAAATATGTCCATTGGAAAATATATATTCGATTATTTCATCCAGTTAAGCAGAATAAAAAATCTATCTCATCCCGGTGGTTCTTGGGGCTGAAAAAGTAGCGTGCATGTGGAGTGACAGAGCGCAAGTTCGATCCTCACCAACAACATTTGTCCTCTCAGTTTCAAAAAAAATCAATAATGGCTTCAAAAATAGTGACACCACATTTTAGACTTTTCATTGCTATGCATACGAGGCACGCTATGGAACCACGACAAGCATTTATCATAATGATTATCACTCTCTTTATTTTATTTTTAATTTATTTAACTTTTTAAAATCTGTTTAATTAAGAATGTCTTTTTTTTCATCAATTTTTAACTTTTAACTTTTCATATATCAAAAAGAATATTTTGATACATTCAACATGTTTTAGTTTAAGACAACAAAATATAAGAGTTTCTTTATTTTTTTAAACTCTATGTCAAGTCAAACAATCAATTTGGAAGGGAGGGAGTAAAATATTGGTTATGAAGATAAAAATAACTTATAAATTAAATATTTAGAGGCTATAAACATAAAAGATGTGAGTTATAAAAATTAAGAAGTGTGCATTACGCAACTATAATTTTAAACGTAAGATAAATAAAACAGATGAGAGAAAAACTAAAAAAAAAACAAAAAAAATAGATAAATCTTCCTAATCTTTTTTATTTTACCAAAAGAAAGTGTCCCGTCACTTCTCTTATGTCCATAATTATTATTGATTCAGAAAATATATTTCATTCCACATTAAAATTTGGAAAATGTCCTTTTTAGAAAAAGGAAAAAGAAAAGAAATTGCAAGTAAACGAATGAGAAATAGGGCCCGTTTGGCCATAGATTTCCCAAATAATATTTGGGAGGAAATTTGGCAAATAGTGTTTGCCCATACAATTTGCTATTATTTGGCAAATATTTTTGGCAAATATCCCAAATTTCCAAATACTAGTTTTTTCTAGTATTTGGGCCAAATCTCATTATTTGGGATCTTTTGAAAATTGAAATTTTACACCAAACTTTTATCTTTTACAAAAACACCCTCCATAATAATGTTTACGTTGTATTACATAATTTTTTACGTGAACACCAAAGTAGTGATGAAATATTCAGTGAATATGACAAGTGATTATATGGTTATTGATGAAAATGATGAACAATCGGGTCATGGTAGCAAAGTCATGTGTTTTGTCGCTACTTCACGATGTACGGAATGATGCTTGTTGCACTCACTCCAAACTACCACATTGCTGTAGTGTTATGGACACTACTTGTTATTTGTTGCAACGAAAATTCAATTGACTTGTAATACAAATTTATGGTTAGTTTTGATAGTTTTTAAACTTATGGGTATAAATCATTTTTTTTTTTTAAAGTGAAATATATTTCCCAAATACTATGACCAAACACATGGTGAAATTTCACCCAAATTTTTACCCAAATAATATTTGCCAAGAATATTTGAAAATCTATGGCCAAACGCTAACTAACAGGGAATTACAGAATAGAGAATCAAAATCTTACCTACCAACAATCTAAAATTATGTAATTCACCAACTAAATTACTAACCTTTCTCATATTTTCAATATTTTCAAATGCTGCCTTAGTTTCTATTTATTTATCTCGTTCTTACTAAAAATAGTTGGTCTTCAATACTTTCTTTGATTATTTTTATTTGTCATTTAGTTCTAAAATAAATTTGTATTTTTATTGATACTTTTTACATATCAAGAAAAGATAATTAATTTTTTCAAGGTTTATCCTCAACATTAAATATTTATTCTCCAAATCATTTTTCAAGACATAACACTAAAAGTTATTTAATAGGGATAATTTGGTAAACTATCAATATCAATAATTATTTTCTTAATGAGCGTGTCAAGTCAAATAGTGACAAGTAAAAAAGAACAGAGAAAATATTTGTCATTTTACAAAATCAATGCATAAATGACACTATCTTCCTATTTTACCCTTGAGAGTATTAATCTTGAAAATATGATTTGACTAACATAGGTAAATCAAAATGATTAACTCATGTTCATTGGTTAATTTAATTAATCAGAATAAATTAATTTATATTTATTTATTGAAAGTTTGATTTTAAAAGAATGTTAAATAAAGATACAATAGTAAACTCAAGTAATTTCTTAACGAACATGAAATGATTTGAAGAGAAAATTTTGATTAGGATCTGTTTGGAAAGCCACCTGGTAATTGGAATTGGTGTAATTACTATTACCAGTCTAGTAATTACACTAACCTGTTTGTTTGCCTCAGTGTAATTACACATATCCTGTTTGGATGCCACAATGTAATTACACATGTTCTGTTTGGACTTTTGATACACAATTGCAATCATAAAATTATATTAATTTTTAAAAATAAAAATTAATTATTTAAAATTTATACTAGACAAATAAGAAACTTTAAAAACGATATTAAATTAAATATTTAAGATATATATTAATTAATAAACATATGTTCTTAACTAAGATTATGAAAAAATAATTGATTTATATTTATTCAAATTAATATATTTCAATTGAATTGATCATAAAAACTAAAAGTATGAAGTTTCTACGAACATCGTGAAATGCATGTTTGATAAAAAGATTAATATATAAATAAAATGTCATAAATTATTAAAATGTTTGACAAAAAGATAATTTAATTAAAAATGACTTGCAATGTACATTCAATATTAAGAAAACAAATGAAACTGAAAATATGACATAAGTTATAAATTCAAAACAAAAAATTTAACATAATACTCTTACCGCAAATTTCAACATAACATACATAAATATGAATTTTTTTTTTTAAAAAAAAGGTAAGTCTATAACCTTACTTAAAAATAAATTTTATTTTAATTTAAAAATCAGAACACTAATAAAATTATGCTAATGAGAAAATAAGCATGACATAAAGAAATAGATAATACGAAAAAATTGCATAGAATCACATGAAGTAAGATTGAGAATGAGAAGAAAATGAAATGATAAATAATAAAAAATAAACTTTTAGAAATTTTTAGAATAATAATAAAAAAAAGAACTTAAAAAAAAAAAAAAATTAAAACAAAAAAAAAAAAATAGAAATAAAAAGAAGAAATTAAAATGTAATTACCAGCAATTCACAACCTCTCCCTGTGAATTGGAGAGTGTAATTATCCCTATCAATTACACCAATTACCTGTCAATCAAGTAATTACATGTCCAACCAAATAGGACAAACAATGTAATTACATCAATTACACCAAATTCAATTACTAGGATGACTTTCCAAACATGCCCTATACTTTCTTGGTCTTTTGGGAAATTGGGCCTTGATTTGATATTTTTTCATTGAGAATTTCCAAACTATTTTACGGCGTGCCTTTGACTTAACTTTCAAAGAGTGTGATTATAATTGGGAAAATTGTATAAAATAACAAATTAGTAATTCAAATTAAATGTTATAATCATAATTTGATTTAATTGTAATTCATAGTAAATAATTGATATTTGCCTCTGTCCCTAGGTTTCTCGCTCGCCATTCTCTCCCTCGCCTCTCTCGCTTTTATACAAACACAAATGTATAAAATATGTTTGTGTTTGTATAAAGCGAGAGAAAATTGTATATACAAATACAAATACATATATTTTCATCTTATACACTTATAATTATACAAATACATATCTTCTCCTGCCCAGTTCTCTTTTACCTTTCTCTCTTTCTCGCTTTATACAAACACAGATTATACAAATTACAATGTATAATTTGTGTTGTATAAAGCAAGAGAGAGAGATTTGATATACAAATGTTTTATTTCAATTCAATTGTATACAAATTCAAATTTTATGCAGATATACAAACATACATAAAATTGAATTGAGAGACTGCCAGTGATTTATACAAACGAGAGGCTTCCAACGATTTATATAAATGGTCTGCCAGTGAAATTATACAAATCTAAAACTTTTGCCAACGAGTTATACAATCTGATGATCCATAGCAAACATAAAATTTGCTATGAAGCTCAATTATACAAACTATAGCTATAACATATAAATATGATTTTTATGTTTGCTATATGTGAAAGTTGCTCTTTATAATTTCATATAATTGACTCAACAAATTGGCTAATCACCCAAATGAAAAACTTCAATCACATGGTGTTACATCTCAATAAAATCTTGAAAGGCAGAACTGATCGGGATTTTCGAAATTTGTCAAGTTTTATTTAATATAATACATTTTAAATTCTATGTTGATTTAATTAATTTTTTTAAACTTGGTAATTTGATAATCTCGACATTTTTAGACGCCAATAATATGAATTTGCTCTCATTTAGGCACGACAGAGAAAAGAAAAATAAAAAAAACTACTAACTCTCAAGTGGGTATTTTCAACTAGTATTTGCGACATAAATCAATATAATGAACTGTTTGTTTTAAATTTTTCTATATTTTTTCTTAATATACATTATATATTTTTTTATCCTGGATATGTTTTTTTTATTCTTTTAGATGCAACAATTATTTGTTTCCATTATATATTTCTTTCTTTTTTTCTGAAAATTTTATAACACCTAATTGAAACTTTATTTATTTTAGCCAAAAGAAGAGAAAATTTAGCCAAAAATAATGAAGTTCAAATTAAGCAAATGTGTATTTTTTCCATAAAAGGATAAAAAAATGTGTATCATTTCATGCAAAGACTATTTATGTCAATAATTCATTGTTCTTTTTTAGGTCAAGTACGTCAAATAATTTATTGAAATTTTATTTATTTCTTGAGTAGATACGCAATGACATTAGTTCTAATAGTGTATTTTTTCTTTTTTCAAACCTTGATTAGAATATCACCGTATATACTAGTATACATGCCCGCGCGTTGCGCGGATAATTTAAAATGTAATAATTTTATAATTAAAAATAACTAATAAAATGTATTATACACTTAGTAATAGAATTTAATTTAATAATACAATAATATTAATCATTAACTTATTTATTTGAGCATATTAAATTAATATTATTAGTTCACACCTTATTTTATTGTGTTAAAATATTATATCTTTTAGTTTTATAATTTATTATGGTGATTTTTTTCTAAGGATACTATTAATTTTATGATATTTTATCTTGATCAAATATGAGATGCTTCAAATATTTTTACGTGTTTGTACTTTGTTCTTTTTATGTTGTTTGAATAAAAAAAATGATGTTGATAATTTATTAATTCTAACATTTCATATAAAATATTTGATATCATGAAATTAAATGGCATGTTAATACATTTTCTATATATGTTTTAGTTAAAATCAAAATATTTTCAAAATATTTTTTAGTATTAAATTTGTGTAAAAATATAATAATATAAAATTGATTTAAAGGTAAAAATAATCTTAATTAATACAACCGCCATATTAGATTTACTCAAAGTTTGTATTGGATATTTTAAAATTTTTAATTTGAATTGTATTAGAAAACATATGAATATGAATGAGAGGTTGTTGATTTGAATTTATCCGCTTGAGTATATTATGAGTAATAATAGTTATCTTGTATTCAAATTTTTTTTTAAAATAAATTGAAAATTATAAATTGTGCCATATATTTTAGAATCACAATTTTCAACTTAATTTAATGTTGTTATTATATAATATTGTGAATTCTTAAATTTGCTAAATGACTTATATTTGTTATATTGTTCAAGATAGAATTTAACGCTTGCTAGATATAGATAAATATTATTTATCTTAAATCCAAAAGTTTAAAGTTAATGAAATTTTAAAGTGACCACTTATATTTAATTAGGACTTATCGGTAACTTATTTATATAATTGGCTACTTAAAATTTAGAATTCAAAATGAATTGGTTAATTGTTATTGAATCCTAATTTTTAGCAACATGGAAAAGAAGTTTTAAAACTCCCTATTTAATTGGATAATTTTTTTTTTCTAAATAAAGATTAATTCGGTATTGAAATTGTAATTTTTGTAAGCGTAAGATTTTGCAATGTTTTTATAGTGTTTGCAATTTTTATTTTTAGTGTTTGCATTTTTACGTAACTTTTTTTTTTGTGTTTGCAATTTTTAACTTTTTATTTTTTGACAATTTTAAAAGTTAATAATGAGATATAGATATATAGACTACCGCTTTACATATATTTTTATTAGTTTTTCTAATGGCAAGGATTTTATATATAAATGAATTATTCTTCTTATCATGTTTAAAATATATTAAACATTTTATATATAAATGCAGCAATCTATTTATTTAAAATAATAGTGAATTCTTCTTATTATTTTTAAAATATTAAATTTAGAAATTGCGGAAAGATAGTTAAAAATATTTCACATTAAAAATATATGATAACTTCCCATAAAAAAGGAATCACATACAGTTATTCCCTATTTTCTGGAATCGATTTAAAATCATTTTAAAAATAATTTTATTTATTTTTTAAAATCAGTTTTTTTAGCATTATCTTATATATTTATCATGATAATAAATTTTCAACCTTTTACAAAATAATATTTTTTTAGCTAATTTATAAAATGGATTAAAAAAAAAAGTATTTATATCTATTTTTAAAAGTGTTGACAGTTGTCATTGTTTGTGTAAGTTGATGACATGTTTCAATTTTTATTTCAAATTTTAATTTATAATATTTAATTAGTTATATAATATTTATTTATTTATATAATATTTAATTATTATTTAAAATTCTAAAAAATTTGGCGCTGACATGTGACATTTTTTCTTCTCATATTATATAAACATAGATATATAGATAGATTATTATTATTATTATTATATGATTTTTTGTAGTAAATAAATATGTTGTATTTTGAAATTTTAAACTAATAACTACCCACTAAAATCAATCCTTAAAATTCTTTTAATTAACGTGCTGCATGTTTTTTTTTTTAATTTTGAAATCAATAACTATCCTCACTTCACAATTAAAAATTTGAAATTAAAATTCTCATATTTAATATTTATTTTTAAATTTAAAATTATTATGGGACACTAAAACCACCCCTTAAAATTCTCCACTAACTAATCTATCAGCATTTATCTTTATTAAATTATCAATTATTTTTAATTTTTAATTTACTATTACTCTCTTCTTCATTTTATGAAAATTTTTATTTGTTTAGTCTTTTTTTCTAATAGGTATATATTTTATTCTTCAGTATAGTTTAACACTTATAGATACTATTAAGATTTAAATTTAAAATGGTAAACTAATTTTATATAAATAATTAATGTATTATTTTTAATTTTTAATATTAATAAATTAAACTTGAGAAGTTATAAGCACTACCAACATTATATTATGAGAGAAGCGTGAAAATATACATGTCAGTTCATTTCAAGTCAATTCTAATTCAAAAATGATAAAAGCAATAATGTCAATTATTATATTAGATTTAAAAATATTTCGAGAAAATTTTATGTGGTAGAATGAAAAAAATGATAAGGATAACATTTATAAAAATGAAAATTTGAAAATAGCACTTTGTAAAGCATCATTCATTTTATATTCTTATTATATACTACAACAACAAAGAAAATAATTTTTTTTATCCTTTATTAAAAATATTTACATGAAAATAGAATACTATCATAAGAAAGTGAGAAAAGTAGGATTAGCGGTGATTTTTAAATCTTCGTCTATGATTTAAACACTACAAACCAAACTTAAAATTACTCTTTAAAAAATTAATGTCCTATTTTTCAATTAAAGAAGTTTTTAAAAAAAATTAAAAAAATTATTTAAGTTTTTGTTATTTGGATAAAATCAATTGTGTTGTAAATTATTAGAATTTTATCCACGATACTATTTTTTGTATAGATATATTTTTTGCTAATTTCAAAATTATTTGTTTATAGAATTTTTATAAAGAATTTGATTTTGAGATTAATAAGATATTTACAAATTCCTTTATTTCTAAAATAAAATAAAAATTGAGATTAAAAAGGATAATTGCGTAAGTGTTGATTCTCTTTTATAAATAAAATATGTAAAGGGAGGAATACAATTATTAGCCTCATAAAGCAAATCAAATTTCAACCTACGGATGTGTCATCATGATTACTCATTATTAATAACATTAGCATTTCCATCGATTATAACTCACCAATGTATATTTGCAGACCGTGATATATTTAACATACTTATTCATCATCCTTCGTGTGTGTGAAAGTGAACATTTTACTTTTAACGACATTTACGCATACATCACAACTAACTTACACATTTATTTCGGTCTTTTAAAAATATATATGGAACAAAAATTCTTAATTAGTGTTTATTTGAAGTTTTTTACATGCTACAAATATATTCATAGGAAGCATAGGTAATGAAGATTTAATGTCAAAGAAATATCGAGTCACATATGCTAGGTAAATTACACCATTTTCTGAAGTCATCAGCCTAGTTCTTCGTGTAAGGAAAATTCAAACATTTCATGGGAATCCAAATTATGAGCATCATTTTGGAGTCATAATTTTGCTCTAATATTGCTCTTTGCTATCATAATTTCAAACACAAATTGAAGTAGAATCACAGACAAATGAAGGTTAATTATAATTCAATTTTGATGAACAAAGAAAAGTATAAAAATATTTGGCAACTTACTTGCACAAAATGAAGTTTAGGAGTTCTTTGCCTAATGAAAATTAAATTCCTTTCAACAATTGCAAGCAAAAGATTTTAAAGCTGTTTGAAATTTTGAAGTGGTAATTTTTATTTAAGTTAGGGCTTTATATAATATTTGGATAACTGATACATCTGACAGTTATTTATTTAATTGGGCTGCATAAAATTCAAAATTCAAAATAAATTGGTTAGTAGTTAATTGGATCCTATTTTTTAGCAATGTGTAAAAGTGGGATAAAATTTATATTTCTTTTTTAATTGTTTTGGCAATCAGTTTTAAAATTTTAATTAATGACTAAGCTATTTGTATTTTTTTAACTACGAATTTCATATTGGATTTATTTGGCATTCAGTTTGAATTTTTTAAAATAATAGCTAAATTATCTAATTAATTGTCATAATAAAATGAAGATTAATTCATTTTTGAAACAACAAATTTTGTAACAGTAGATTTTTGTATTATTTATTATTTATTATTATTATTATTATTAATTATATTATTAGTATTATTATAGAAAACAGTTATTTCTAATTTTAAAAAAAGAATACGTTTGAAAAGTGTATAGATTGTTTAAACAATTTTAAATTTTAAATTTAAATTGAAAATAAATAACTAATACAAAATTAAATTATTTATAAAAACTCAAATTCACAAATTCTATGATGATGACATGTGTTACTTTTTTAGCAATGTGGAAAAGTGGGATAAAATTTATATTTCTTTCTTTTTTAATTGTTTTGGCAATCAGTTTGAAAGTTTAATTAATGACTAAGCTATTTGTATTTTTTTAACTACGGATTTCATATTGGATTTATTTGGCATTCAGTTTGAGTTTTTTTTTAAATAATAGCTAAATTATCTAATTAATTGTCATAATAAAATGAAGATTAATTCATTTTTGAAACAACAAATTTTGTAAAAGTAGATTTTTGTATTATTATTATTATTATATTATTATTATTATTATTATGATTATTATTATTATTATAGAAAACAATTATTTCTAATTTTTAAAAAAAGAATACGTTTGAAAAGTTTATAGATTGTTTAAACATTTTTAAATTGAAAATAACTAACTAATACAAAATTAAATTATTTAAAAAACTCAAATTCACAAATTCTATGGTGATGACATGTGTCACTTTTTTCCTATCCTATCATATATTTAAAATCATGTAAAATACTGATAATTTGTGGTGATGACATGTATCATTTTTTCTTCTCCTTTTATATATATATATATATATATATATATATATATATATATATATATATATATAATAAAGCCACATAGACAAAAAAAAATTGTATGTCACACATTCATAGATTGTCAACATTCAAAAGATTATGACTATTAAATAACCAAATGAATGGAAAAATTGAACCAATACAAAATTTAGATGAACAGTGCATAAAACTCGATTAGTTTATGGGTCACTATCTTTCTTCCATCTTGGTACAATCCTTGCCCAAGATTTATGAGATATTTTTGGAAGACCAAAGTAAATTCATAGACAACCTTTAAAGTTGATGTTGATTTTCATTTTGATAGCTTAACCAATGTTTATACCTACTACACATGCATTAATTAAAAAAAAATAACTCTTACTCTTTTTAACTATTTTTAAATTTTAATATTTCACATGCTACATATGTTTAAACAACAATATTAGAAATATTTTGGTTCATTTTATATAGCTTTAGTTTAAGATCACAAATTTCATAAAAGACAAATACTTCCTATATTTATTTATTTATTTTTTCCGTAAAACCAATAGATTCATAAGTCTTTTTGTTTTCTTTTTCAAATTTCGTAATAAGTCAAAACTAAACAAATAAATTAAAACAAAGGAAGTAAATTAGGACCGAAAATCAAGTATAGCAAATTAAAATTTCATTTGTCTATTTAACGGTAACTCATGAGTCACATTACACACGGAGTTTCTATTCCACTCATTATCAACTTTAGTATAAAGAAATTACGTAAGTGTGAATTTCAGGAAAAACGTACAGAACTTGTTAAAGTTGCTAGTGATCAATTCAATTCTAACTTCCTAATTGCCACATTTAAGTTAATCTCCAAACAGCAATAATGTCACCAAATACTTTTTTTGTTGGTTGGTTAAATAGGTCAATGTCACCAAATAGTACATGATCAAATCAATGATATTGATTTTAACTTATTTGACACTACGTAATTCTAGGTCGATCAAAGATTTGGACGGATAACTATTAATTATAAGTAATTTATTTATTGTCTATTGCTATCAAGTTGAGAAATCGATGTTCAGCCTCCATTAGCGACTAATTAATGGAGGATCTTACATTTGATTACTTCATCTTTGATAGAGATTTCCAATATACAATTATATTTGTGCTTCCGTTTACAAATACTTATTTACGTTTTTTTTTAAATTTAATTTTAAAAATACTTAATTATTTTCTATTTTAACAATTCTCTAATTTCAACACTTTTCACGTAACATGTTTAACACCACAAGACTAAATGATAATTTAGTATGTTAAACGTATTTTTAGTGTAATGCCACAACTAGATTCAAATATTTTCTTTTACTTTTTAATTTTTTTATTTGGACGGTATAATATTTAGAAGTTACGATAAATTTACTAGCTTGTGATGGTAGTGGACTCACGTAAAATAAATTTTTATCTCGACAAAATATAGATGTGTCGTCTTAAACTTTTGACTGCGCTTGTTTTATGAACAAAGCTCCATCTTTAATAAGTTTTTTACCTTTTTGCCTCGGAAAGTTGCTGAAGAGAGCAAGAAAAATAAAAAAAATCAATATCACTCATTTTCAATTTAAAAAATCATTAAAGCGAAGCTAATAATGCGCACGCGTGCGCACATATATATATATATATATATATATATTAAATTTAGAAATATTAATACTTATCACATAAAATCATCATTCTAAAATTCAAATACTTATAAAATTGAAATTCTAGTCGTCCATACTATCCTATCTTGATATGTATACATGGACAAATATTTCCTGAAAATTGGCAAGACAAGATTAATTAAACAAGGGGCACACTTTTCTATATGTTATTACATTTGCAATTACTGATTATAAGACCCTTTATTGAGGTGATGTATGACAAAAAATATATTAAACCGACTTCCATACTCAACGCCAAATATATATGTGCAAATTACATTTTACAATCTTATTATTATTTATTTTATTTATAATAGAAGATCCGTGAACAACACAGCAATATATCTCCATCTTAAGCTTCTATAGTCTATACACGTTTTTCAAGTCAATTTTCATTTACGTTATAGAAAAAACTATCATGTACATATTTTAATTAAATCAAAGCTGTCTAAACCAATTATTGATCCAAGTTAAGAACTAACCAATCTGTACCATATAATTTGAATTGAATTGTCGGACTGGTGAAGATGATGGATCAAAATATATTTTCCTTCAATTTTTTGTCCATAAATTAATGTAACGAATGCATCAAATAAATCTAAATTATAAGAGTCTCCATGATATGATGAGACGGATATATATTCAAACTTGGTAGGCTTATCGTTTAGTAGAAAATATCACATCGTCACGTTTCCATTTGGGTGCAGGACGGCCAATTTTCTTAGAGTCTGAAGTCAAAAGGGCAAAAAAAATTGTCAAAATTTTTAAAAATACACATTAAATTTTTTTAAAATCAAAAGGGCAAAATCGCTCCTAACGAAGCGATTTCCCTCTGGCACAATGACGAAAAATCACTGCCCCTAGTAGTGATTTTGTCTAAAAACTTTTTTTCTTTTTTTTTATTAAAAATCGCTGAGTCAGATTTTTTTTTTCCTTGCACATCGCTGCAGGGGTAGCATTTTTCATGCCTAGTGCTATTATTTTCATGCCTATTGTTAATTATTAATAATATAAAAATGATAAACAAGACGGACAATATACTCAATAAAATTGTTGAAGCATGAGAAAAATTGAATTATATATCATAAATAATAATAAAAGAATATTAAATTTTACAAAAAACTTTTTTTTTTTAAATTCTTAACCAAAATTGCTGCTATAATGAAAAAAAGATTATTTTTATTTTGACAAAATCACTGCTATAAAGAAAAAAAGTTTTTTTTTTTTTTGAGAAAATCTCTGCTTTCGCTGCTAAGGCAGCGATTTTTATTTTTTTTAACGTATGACAACTTTTGTCAGAAGAAAATCGCTAATTTTTTTTTTGATGTGTCGTTTTAGTTTTTTGAAAGAAAAAAGTTACCCTTTTGACTCCGGACTCAATTTTCTTATAACTATATAGTAGTAATATCTTTCTGGAAGAATATCTGAAGTAGATGGCGTAAGTTTATTGTTACTGTTAAGAATATATTAATCAACTAAGATAACTGTGTTCTCTCTAATAATACCGAGGGGATTCAAACACTTGTGGAGGAGGGCAGCGCAAAGCTTAATTGAGTTCCACCTTTGCCATTGAACCTACATCCCACGTTGGAAAAATACACTAACGGGTCGTTTGGTTTGAATACAAATTATGATGGGATAAGTTATGCTGGGATAAGTTATGTTGGGATTAGTTATACTGGGATTAATTATCCTGGTATTATTTCTTATTGATTGTTTGGTTTGTTGTACTAAAAATAATACTTTCTAAAAGTAAGTGGTTTGATTACAAAAATACCCTCTTATTTAACTTTTTGTATATTTCTTTGGTAGAGTTTTAGTTAAAACCAAATTTAACTACTCAATCCATCCAACATAGAAAATCTTATCAGCTTTTCCCAGCGGATCTGTTTCAGCAAACACTGTTTGAATTCCCACTTCACTTGCTATTGCTCTTGCTGCCGCCCAGTTATCACCAGTCACCATGACACTTGTGATGTCCATTGAGTGGAGAAAAGAAACAACGCGTGCAGCGTCTGGCTTTACAGGATCAGTCACAGCAAAAGCCCCAGCTATTTTCTCATCCACAGCAACCAAAACACAAGTCCGAGAAAAATGTTCATGCTCTGAAATGTAGTTATCAACTTCACTGCTTACTGGGACGTTGAAAGCATGCATAAGCCTCCTATTTTCGACTAGGATTTTCCGTTCTCCAACTTTTCTGCTTACGCCAGCTCCAGTGTGCACTTCAAAGTTCTTTATCTCAGAGTGAAATTCATTTTCAGCACCGTGCTTCAGGCGTAACTTTTTGGCATGGTCCACAACTGCTTTTGCAATAGGATGCTCACTATTTGCCTGAAAATCAAATTCTGGACAAATAAATCCAACACAGATATTCCCAAGATAATTGATACTTCACTAACTTTTTTTTAAAATAACTTCTTCACTGATGATTACACAATGAAAATACCTCGTTTTATTTGAGTTCATTGAATAGCCTAATTTTATAATGGAAAATCAAAAATATATAGAAGGAGTAAAAACTCGTCTTTATTGAAAAATCGAAGAAAAACCCTTTCGTTAAAAGTAAGAAAGAACCTTTCTAGAAAAAAAGAACGAGCACTAGAATCTATACATTGATTCACAATTTTTTTGAACCATATGCATCAAAAGGCGCATGTATGGGTTTAGTGATTCCTAACTGAACACGATTGTAGGTATTCCACTTTTATTATGAGAAGTCCAAAAATCTTTCACTTCAATGGAATTAATGTTAGCTGTGGTAACTGATGTAACTATATAGCTGCAATAACTGATGTAACTACATTCACAACAATTAACACTCTCTTGTAGAACAATATAATATGTTCCCAAGTCAAATTTGCCTGCAATATCAAGGTTACACTTCAAAAGAAAAAACGGAACTAAAAGTGGAAAGCGATGCATTATCATTTTACAAATACAAGTTGAGAAGAAATCATGTATGCACCAAAGTTATTATCTCATGTACCAGAGGGCCATAATATTCAGTTCAAATAATTTACTATTACGATAGTACTGAAGCTTCAATTCATGGAGAGGGCCATAGGATAGGAGGTAGACTAATTCAGAAACTTTATGGTGATAATTGAAGGTCAGTCATGTTGAGCTATGAGCTATGAGTCCTTAGCTATGCCACATATGGAGTTTTGATGATTAACAAATATAACAAACATGATGCAAGAACTGGATGTTAAACATGTCTCAATAATGGCAGATATTGTTTATGACAAAGAACTACTGAAGAACCAATTCCTTAACATGTCTATTGTGTTTATGGCAAAGAACTACTGAAGAACCAATTCCTTACTGTCTATTGCAAGATCTGACTACAGAAGTACACTGCAAGAAGCAAAGGAATTAGGTCCTTCACAGGATACTACTGAAACTGTTGATCAGGAACAAAGCAAATTCCAAGTGCATGAAGGATTCCTTGAGGAAATGGAATTACAGCTAATCACATAGATCAAGGAACAAGAAATCAAAATGAAAATATTACAACAATTGCACACTTGGAAAGAACTTTGGAAATAGGAGAAACACAAAGGAGGCTGACGCGCAAATGAAAACCAAGTTAAACTTGGATTAGGTTCTTGGATTCTTCCACTTATTGATAGCATCCAAAACACCGGGTCGTTTGGTTTGAATACAAGTTATAATGGGATAAGTTATGATGCGTGTATGCTGCTGTATGTTGTTAAACAGAGGCACCAGCAGTAAACAGAGGCACCAGCAGTAAACATTTTCCAGTATTAAACAGAGGCACCAGCAGGATACAACAAACCAACCAACACTACAACTAAAACAACAGCTAAAACAAGAGTAAAATTTCAGTAAATATTCACCAAAACACCTGTCAAAACTGAAACAAAAGCTCTGCATCAAAGCAACAGAAAAAACAAGACCAAAAATTGGTCTACCATAGTAGAAAAAATGAGACAAAAACTATAGGGAAGCAACATAAGCAACTGCACAAAAATTGATAACTAGTAACAAACTTACAACAAACTTAACTTTTACATGAGAATTAATCTATTTAATAGATTTTACATATACAAAAGATTCTAGCATCCTCATGACCTACATTAGTCATACACAAAAGAGTGTGAACATAACTAGAGGATCAAAAAATGGCACTCCAATCAAAGTTTTGATTTGAAACTTTTAGTTGAGCAAAAACTATCACACTAGTGCCACCATTTATATACACAAGCTTATCATACTTCAAAGTTTATCATTGACGACCATGAACATCATTGTTTGGCGCTCAAGCTCACCCATACGTAAAAAGATTTCCATATTTTTGACATCTTCACAGATAACCTTTTTAGCTTTGATACGTTGCTCTATGGTGTACAAATCAAATGTAGGAGATTCAATGATGGAATAAATTTGACCACGCATATCAGAGTGGTCACGATTTCCAATCTTGTCTATCAACGAACCAATTCTTTTATCTTGGCTTTCAGTAAAGCTTTTCATAACTTCCGTCATACTCTTGAGAAATGTTTCATTAACATCTTCCACAACCCTCTTTCTTTTCTTGCCTTTTTCTTTTTCATTGACACTAGAAGAAGATGTTTTAGCATATTTACCTTGCTTTTCAGATGGTCCAGTATGTTCACGAGGAGATCCTCCAGCATATTCATTTTCAGTTGTTTGAGTAAAATTATGTCCTGTATCAGTATTTTCAGCTTCTTCAGTAGGTGCATTAGGTCCATGACTAGATTCATCTTCATATTCATCGTCATCAACATTGATAAGAAATCCTAAACTCATATCAGTAGAAAGTCCTGATGTTCGACTCTTTAAGATATCCTCAACAGCATCCAGTGGCCCTTCTGCATGTTCCCCAGTTGCCCTATCTTTTCCAAAAATTTCCTCCCAATCCGCAAACAGTGGCCATTTTTTAGAATTCATGTTGCTTGCACCAGGTTCATCCTAGACAAACAATAAAATAAAGATGACAATTTTATATGTATTAATTATAAATTATGAAGACTGAAGAAATATCTATATGAAGTAATAATATTCTAATAGCAAAATATTAATTACCTTTAAAAATTTATCCCATTCTTTTGGATCATCAATAATTATAGTTCCATCACTATATTGAAATCCCAAACCACTCCTACCTTTTAGTAAACTTAAGCTTGCATAACTTCTCTTCCAAAATTTTAATTTAGAATTGACATGTGGTTCGCCTTTCAAGCCACTTTCAGGATGATGTTCACGCAAATAGTGTTCCAACTCCATCAGATATCCTGGCCTAAAAGTTCCATTATCAGCTCTCCAACCATTAACACATAACTCTTTCAAACCATTTATAAGAGTACTTTCTTCCGTAGGAGTCCATGTCCTTCGAGTTGACGGTGTTGATCGTCTTCGTCTTGATCTTTTTGGTGGTTGCATTGAAGATTTCTGAATTTCCATTTGTCTGAATAATTTTGTGAAACAATCATTGTTAGTATTAGTTACCATCATAAAAAGCGAAAGTATCTCCAAATCATTAGTTAGCATCATAAAAAAAATTCATACACTTCAATGTACAAAAACAATAAATTAAAAACATACAAATACAACAAAAAAAAGAAATAAATTAAACACATTATAAATTAATGTAAGTAATTGTTTCTTATATCATAAAAAGCTAAAAGTCGATGCATCTTACAAGAATATCAAAAACTAAAGGGAAGAATAATTCAAATGTAGCATAAAACATATAACAAGCACAACATAATGGAAAGATCAATTGTTTAAGTGAGCATTCCACATTGATTGAGCCAACTCATCCCTCCATGTGGTCCACTCTTGAGATGATTCAACAACATCAATGTTATCTTGTTGATATTCTACTTGTTCTTCCACATCGATCTCTAAGGGATCCACTTCCATCTCTCTACGAATAAAGTTGTGTATCAAACAACAAGCGCTAATAATCCTGTTATGTATCTTAACCGAGTACCAAGAAGGGCTTCTAAGAATTCCCCAACGTCCTTTCAAGAGACCAAATGTCCTTTCAATAGCATTACGAGCTCTAGCATGCTTCATATTGAAAAGCTCTTCTCGACATTGAGGTGGTGGATTTTCACCTTGCCAATCCCTTAACCAATATCTATAACCTCGGTAAGGTGAAAGAAAACCATTTCCATTTGTATATCCTCCGTCGCACAAATAATAATTACCTATAATATAAATAAGAAATTAGTTGCTTTTATACAACATTATTTTTGTGATATAATTTTAATGTGAGCATATGTATAGAATTACCCTCGGGAATTTTCAAACCATTCGTTCGAGTTATAGCATTTCGTAATACACGACTATCAGCCGCTGATCCTTCCCAACCAGGTAATACATAAGTAAAATTAAGATTTTTATCACAAACTCCTAGTACATTAGTTGCTATTTCTCCTTTTCTTGTCCTGTATCTTGGTTTGTCCTTAGATGGAACTCTAATCTGAATGTAAGTACCATCCAATGCACCTAGACATCCCTATAAAAAAATTATAACACTATCTCAAACAACAAAAATTTCTTCGTAAAATTATATTTATTTTACTTTTACATAAATTAATAGATACCTAATTGAAAGTGCATATACCTTAAACCATCTCCATCGATCGTCAAGCTCATCTTCAAGCACCGGTTTGGGGTTAACAAGTAACAGTGGAGCTAGTTTTAGAATAACTTTCAAGCATTCATTGAAAGCTTGACTTACGCTCCAGCCCGATCTAATATAATCAACCTTAATGGATCTATTCTTCTCATGATGAGCCAAAATATTTAAAAACATTGCTAACTTTTCACTACTTGACATATATTTGCTATCAGTCAAACCTCCAACTTCCTTAGTTAAGAGAACTAAAGTGTGAAAAGAATTTCGATCCATCCTTAACTTATCAATACATGATGTGTCACTGTCTTGTATAATACAATTTAAATGAGATATAATTTTAGGAACTCGACTACTCATAAGGTACCTAATCACATGCCTATTTCTTTTTATAGAAATACCATGAATAACCATGAAAAGAAAAATAAACATAACAAGAAATTGTTGGCACAATATCTCCTCAAGTATGATAAAACATTCAATATCGGACTGTAGTTGATGATCCATAAGAAAACCTATTTGTTCATTAAAAAATGAAAAGAGTTAATACACACACACAAAAAAACAATTAAAAAGAATCAACAGGGCAACTTTAAAATGAGGACAACTTGAAATTGTTTACAAATATTTCAAGCACATATAAAGAACAAACTTTTTTCAAAATTTACAAAAGCCCTAAAACATAACATTCTAGATTTATTTATTTTTTTGATTTAAAATTTACAAAAGCCCTAAAACATAACATTCTAGAATTTTTATTTTTTTTTATTTCTTCCATTAAGTAGAAAAGATGAGTGTATCCAAATTATTATGCAATAGATCAGAGAATTATTAATGATGACAAAGAAAGAAAAGAGAAACAAATTCTGAAAAATAAAAAATTTTTACCTTGTTAGAAACTTGAAAGTTGAAGGTTATTGGTAAAGAAGTTCTTCAATCACCCATCTATGGCTTCAATGGAAAATGAAAAGTTGAGTGTACCCAAATCAAAGAGTGATTCTTCTTACTACAATGAAGAAGAGAAGAAAATTGGAAGCTAACACCATAAGCGGTGTTTGTGAAACTTATCATAAAGGGTTTGAAGGGTAGTTTTGTCATTTAATAAATTTATCCCATCACAAATTGTGATGGGATTACTATACCACCTTTTTGGAGGGATAACTTATCCTGGTACTATTTATTAATCCCAGGATAAGTTATCCCAAACAACCCAACCAAACACTAAATAAAGTGCCACTAAATATTTATCCCGGGATTATTTGTCCCAATCCTTCACACCAAACGACCCCTAAGTCCGCCGCTGCCTAATATAGTAACTTTGGAAAAATAGAAGAGTAACACGATATAGGGTGTGTTTGGTAGGGAGGAAAATGTTTTTCATAAATAAAATAATGTTTTTCTAGAAAATGTTTTCTTGGAAAATAAGTGGATTTCTAAGTTATTTTCTCATGATTAGTTGGTGGGTAAAAAATATTTTCTAGAAAATATTTTTTATTTTTGGCTTGAGACTAGAAAATACTCTTTAGGAATAATTTCTGAGCTGAAAAGCAACCTCGATAATCGATCTAGACCCGACCCTAACACCCGAACTAGGACACCATCCCGAGTCCCGACGACCGTTCCAAAATCCTGACCCAGACTTCCGATCCATAAATATTTTTCAAAAATAATTTTTTTAAAAATAACTTTTTACGGGGTGGCCTGTGTGGGGGTGGGCGGGGGAGGTAGGGGTGGCGGGTGGGCTAAAAATGATTTTTTTAAAATTTGAAATATTTAATTTCCAAAATGATTTTTCTTTTGTGGGGGAATGGGATAGAGGTTGGCTGGGGTAAACATAATCTTAAAATTTGAAATATTTTTAAAAATATATTTTTTTGTTTGGGGGGCGGGGACTTTTTTTAATTTCTTTTTGGATGGGGAGGGTTGGGTACGGGGCATGGTAAGGAAAAAAATTATTGTAATTGAAGGATGAAGTAAAGTTTTGGAAAATGTTTTCCATAATTTTTGAAGGGAAGTCATGATTTTCCTTAAATTTGAGGTAAAACAAGTTGATTTGAAAAACATTTAAGCCAACCAAACATGGAAATATCGAAAAACATTTTTCATTCGTACCAAAAACACCTATAATAGTTGATAGTTGACTTGATAGCAAGTATAAAAATATTTATTATTCGATGAAATGGTGGTGACGATATACGTATCACATCAAATAATAATGTTGTAGACCTTTTCAAGAACTGCCAGTTATTCCAACGGTAAGGCTTCGTTTTAGTTTAGATTGATTGCTAACTTTTATAGCTCATCATATGATTAGTTAAGCATTCTGATTGTTAGTTGCTAACATGCCACGAAGTTGTATGTTGTTACAAGACTTGTCATCATCTTACTACATAAAAACAACATTCATCATGAAATGTTTAATCAAAATTAAAGTCACACACTTAATTCTAAGTAAAATTATGAAATGCTTTTTGGAATTAAGATGAATGAATTGCAACCACACATGACGCACTATACAGTAGTATTATTGGGTGTGGCCCAAAGTGGTACACTGATCTAGCTATACTTGTCATGTTCTCATATATAGTTGACTTACTCAACCTCCATATGTAAATTGTTAGCTCAAGGACCACAACTACGTTGTGTAGGTTTTAAAAATAAAAGCCAACTGCGGTGAGTGGCTTTCTATATCTATAAGGCTCTTGATGGCAACATCGATCACTCACAATATAGCAACACCCTTTTTTTATTAATAAACAACTAACTATCTTAAACAGGAAGGGGGTAAAAATCCTAACCTGTAACAAAAGACACAAAAATAGAATAGAACAAATATGGAAGATACTCAACAGGACTATAGTATTTGAATCGGTAAATACTAGCTTATGAGATTTATAGGTTTCCCTATAGCAGAAGCAAATCTTCAACAACCACATTTTGTCACTAGTCATCAGGAATCCTCACAAAGCGGATGGAATTCCTTTGTTCACGATCTAGATATTCCTTCAATCTAATGCGAAGATTGATCTTATGAGTAAACTCTAGCATTTCTTAAGTACTCATAATAATGTTTATATAGGCTAGCTTTAGGATTTTACCTGAACGACTATTTAAGGACAAATTACTTAACTATACTCTTTTACTTACCTTAATATCCATTTATCCCTACTTATTTCAAAATTTTCAAAAATCCCTTATTTTACCTATGTATCCCGCATGTATCCCGTGCACAATGCTATGTATCCCGCTATGTGGAATGTATCAAACGCTATGTATCCCGTGCACAACGCTATGTATCCCGCTATGTGGAATGTATCAAACCTAATGTATCCCGTGCACAACTCTATGTATCCCGCTATGTGGAATGTATCAAACCTAATGTATCCCGTGCACAACGCTATGTATCCCGCAAACATCATTTTTAAGGGATTTTTGATAAATAAAAAACTGAAAGGGATATGATGTTATTTAGTACTTATAATATGTGGTTCCTATAATTTATACAATATTTAATAAGCTAGTGGGCCATCTAACATGCACTCATTATCGGTAGATCCGATCGATCGCGTAATATCTTCCAACAAGGACAAATTTAGCAACAACTTATCGTATACCAGAATTGGTTATTTTATTATTGTATTAGAACCAAGCTTATACCGGCCTATTAATTTTTTCTGATGTTTGACCGTCTCGTCTTATTATCCATGCTTTAGATGTTCATTTTTAAACATGCGAGGGACAGGGGTTGGAGTCAGGGGCGGATCTATAAATGGGTGTGGTGGTGCCACGCCACCCATGAACTTCGACGGAAACTCTATATATACATAGGTATATATATAATATTTATATAAATATAAAGTGTGCCACCTAGAGAACAAAACTGACTTGTGGTGCCACGGTAGGAGGGCAACTTTAGAAGGTTGATGTAGCGGATTTGAATCCCATTTGTACCTATTTTTTTGAGAAATTTGCTGCAGATGTTTTTTAAGAAAAAAAAGGTCTCCAAGCACGTTTTTTTAAGGAAAAACAGCTGGCACATTATTTTATTTTTTTTATAATTGTTATTGACTTAAATTAAATTAATTACATTATTACTCCTTTGACTTTTCACTTGTTTATTTACTTGTAAAGTTGACTTTGATTTTACCTGTTGCTACAGCAACTATGGAGAGAGCATTTTCGTCAATGAAGCACATAAAAAATGAAGTGCGGAATAGTATTGGTAATCAATATTTAAATGATTGTCTAGTGTGTTGCATAGAGCGTGATGTATTTATAAATGTTAGTAATGATGTCATTATCGATCGTTTTCAGAATATGAAAACTTGTCGAGGACAATTGTAAATGAATGATGAATATTTATAATATTAGTAATATTATTGAAAGTTTTAAATTTGTTAACTTCATGCTTTTAGTGTGGAGTGAGGATTTGTAATATCTTATTATTTATATTTTATTGATTGATTTATGATATATATTGAAAGACGAATAATTTAATCAAATATAAAATTAATTTAATTAATAAGTCTATTTGACACCCACGAACTCTAAATCCTGGATCCGCCACTGATTGGAGTCCGATATCGACAAGGGCTATTTAATTTTCTTGTATGAACTTGAGCAAGATCCATTTCTTATGATAAAGATCAGCAGAAGCTGCGACAAAGTTAGCCTAATCCTATCAAATAGATATCACAGCCACATATTTATTATTCTTGGCTCTATTCACATCGTATCTAATTTCATGGCTTACGTTAGAGTTAAATACTGATCAACCTTTAAAACAACCAACGCGATACTATTTTATATTTGTCTATTTTTACTCGTTCACTTTTGACATGACACATTCTTAAGAAATAATAAATAAAAGAATAATTTTATTATATCAATGGTTAAATATAATAAAGGGCAGTGTTTTGAGAAGTACATTCAGAAATGACTATAGTTAATAATAAGGATAAATTAAAAAAAATTAAGTAATAAATTATGTCTTGATATTCTAAACTGAACAAGTAAAAGTAATCCAAGGGATTACAAAGACGTAGACATTAATAGCAAACACATATAGTCACATTAATTTTAGTTTTTCCTCATTGACGGAGCTAGAATTTTCATCAAAAGGGTTTCAAAATATGAAAAAGTTAATACACTAATTAACTAGCTAGCTTAAAGGGCTTCAACATCTATCATATCTATATATAAAATAATTTTAACCATTTATAAATAATATTTTTTTTTACTGAGGAGGTTTTTCTAGCTAGTCTCAAGTTGACTCGGCCCCTGCTTTTCCCTCTAATATAGTAGTACTTACTCATACAATTAGTATCAAAGTCACCACAAAGGCAGATCAAGTTTGTGGTTGTAATTCTGTATGAATATAGTACTGTGTTGTTGTACATGTAAGGATTCTATAGTTTATATAGAATTATAATATAATCTATAATTTCTAAGGATTCTATAAAAAAAAATTAAAAAATCGTTAAGTTAATGAGCTCAACTCTATGTTATAGTTCGTCCCTAGTACGGAATAGCATGTGGAGTGGAATGAATGTTAACAGTGGGTGTTGAGGGGAAGGAAATGAGTGGGGGCAGTGAGGGGGAGGCCCCTACTCAGGAGGAAGGCGTGGGAGCCCATGCGCCTTCCATTTTTTTGTTGCCTAAAAAACTTATCCTTTATGCTCCAGACTCGTTACTTCTAAGCGCAAATGCCACGTCTACTCATGTATTAGCACGCTCAACCTACATGGAGGTGCTACAAAACCATTGAGCAATATATAGTTGTATATGAAGTCTGTATTAGAACAATTTATGTAGTATATCATAATTTGTTTTAGAAAACATGAAAACTCATAGGTTATATGTTGGACAGGAGCAAAATCTGTGGATGAAGATTTGAAAGAGCAGAAATCAGGTGTTACAGGCTCCGTAAGATGCCAAGAATTAAGGCGTATATTAAGAATCAAAAGTCATTTTTAACGAATTAAAGAAAAATATTGTTTTAAATATTTAGTTAATCGAACGTGAAAAAATTAGAATAATTTGCCTACAAACCAAAAAAGTGAAATATTGCACACGGTACAAAATGCGGCTTAGACGACGCCAAAAAAAAATGTATGATGTCGATAATAGTCCTCCAATAATAATAGAGATCAAAAAATTTGAGAAACTACTTCAACTTGACATATAACCAATTCCCTATAAATGACCTTCCTCATTATCTTCATCTCCAGTAACAAACTAAGAAAATCAATTGTCCTCTCATACATTATTCTCAGCTTTGCCTAACTAAAACTATAGTTGGAAGAGCTGAGTTTTTTTTTTTAAAAAATCGGATCGATCTTATAGACTTCACCACGAGAAGCTATGGAAGTGGATAAGGTACATGCAAAAGAGAAACCCAAGTATGGAGGAATTAAGGCCATGCCTTTCATTATAGGTAAATAGATTCCGATTTCAAGTTGTACTGCTCAGGTTTAGTTTAGGCCTCTTATTTGAATTTGACTTGCAGGAAATGAAACCTTTGAGAAACTGGGGACGCTTGGAACCTCATCAAATCTCTTGGTTTACTTAACCACTGTCTTCCATATGAAGTCAATTAATGCTACTAACCTTGTTAATGTCTTCAATGGTACTTGCAATTTTGGTACTCTGCTTGGAGCGTTCTTATGTGACACTTATTTAGGTCGATACAAGACATTGGGGATTGCTTCTATATCTTCTTTCACGGTACAAAAAGAAAAAACATAACATGCTTACATTATATGTTGCAATTCATGGTAAAAAATTGAATTTTTTTGTGTGTAAACAGGGGATGTTGTTTTTGACGCTAACAGCTGCAATCTCGAAACTGCATCCTCTTCATTGTGGAACTGAAGAAAATAGCATTTGCCTTGAACCAACTACAGGACAATTAGCTTTCTTACTATGTGGATTTGGTTTTCTAGTAGTTGGTGCTAGTGGTATTAGGCCATGCAATTTAGCTTTTGGGGCAGATCAATTCGATCCCAATACAGAATCAGGAAGAAGGGGAATTAACAGCTTCTTTAATTGGTACTACTTCACTTTCACTTTTGCCATGATGATATCATTGACTGTCATCGTCTACATTCAGTCGAGTGTGAGTTGGGCTATAGGATTGGCTATTCCAACATTTCTAATGTTCTTGTCATGCGTTTTCTTCTTCGTTGGTACCAAAATTTATGTCTATATTTTACCCGAGGGTAGTCCCTTGACAAGTATGGTGCAAGTGCTCGTAGCTGCAATAAAGAAAAGGCGCTTAAAGTTACCAGAACAACCACAGAATACCTTGTTCAATCATGTTTCCAGCAAGAGTATCAACTCTGAACTTCCTTACACTGATCAATTTAGGTAATAATGAATGATCCTCTAGTCTACAATCGTTTGACCTTTTTTTTTTCGTTTTTTTTTTTGTGGAGCTAAGACTAATAGAAGATAGAATTATGGTTCTGCAGGTTCCTGAATAAAGCGTCTATTTTAAGCCCCGAAGACAAAACAAACGAAGATGGATCAGCAGCCGATCCATGGAGACTTTGCAGCATCCAACAAGTGGAAGAAGTGAAATGTGTTGTAAGAGTATTTCCAATATGGACAGCAGGTTTGATATACTACGTTGTTCTAGTCCAAATGCAAACTTATGTAGTCTTTCAAACGCTGCAAAGCGACAGGAGCCTTTACAGTGCTAGTAAGTTCAAGATTCCAGCAGCATCATACTCGGTCTTCTCCATGTTGAGTTTGTCCATTTGGATACCTATCTATGACAGAATAATCGTTCCATTTCTCCGAAAAATCACCAAGAAAGAAGCTGGCATAACCGTCCTCCAAAAAATGGGGATCGGATTAGTAATTGCAGTTCTCACAATGCTAGTATCAGCTGTAGTGGAAACTCGACGAAGGGACATAGCACTTAGGCATCCAACACTAGGCATTGAACCAAGACGAGGCGGAATTTCAGCCATGTCTGCTAATTGGTTGATACCTCAACTAGCTCTTGCAGGGCTTTCTGAAGCATTCACTATCATAGCAGAAGTTGAGTTTTTTTACAAACAATTCCCAGAAAACATGAGGAGCTTTGCAGGTTCATTCTTGTTTTGTGGATTTGCATTGGCTAATTACATGAGTAGCTTGTTGATAACAATAGTTCACAAGACAACAAGAATATCAGATACAGAGAATTGGTTAGCAGAGGATCTAAACAAGGGGAGATTAGATTATTTTTACTACTTGGTTGCTGCATTGGAGGTTTTAGATTTTGGCTACTTTCTAATATGTGCCAAATGGTACAAGTACAAAGGAACACAAAATGATCAAAAACTTGAAGTCTCCATGGATAAATTACAATCCACAAAACCTCTAGTTTGATTCAACATTTTCTATTCTCTTCTTCTTAATAAAAATACATATAAATTCAGCCATGGTAATGTGTATTTGATTCATGTGACACAAAATCGCACTCATGAGACTACAATCAGCAATACTTAATGATCAAACTAGTTTTTTTTTCCAATGATTTTCATTTGATTTTCGGTACTTATATTGGATTTGAGTAAATTATGGATCCATGTCGAGAAGTCTGATATTAGGGTAAAACGCTCTAACATAGGCGATTTTATACCCAATAAGACTCGAACCCAAATCATCTCATTATAGATGAAGGTGATAAGTATGGTATTTACATATTAGTTAATTTGTCTATTGGGGGTTATTTATGGAATTGTATGGGTATCAACTCTCGTATAAAATAATAGATAAATAATATACTTGTTGGTGATGTGAATGCTTCACTTTAAATATTTGGTCGTAGTTTGATATATAAGAATGATTTGTCAAAATGTAGAATGTATTAAATAAAGGGCAAATCACATAAATCCCACTAGTTTAGGTCTTAATTATTAAGATTCCCAATAGTTTCAAATATTACTTTCTCTACCATATTTTATGATATTAGTATATATAGTAGTGATGTATGTCTAATAAGGTAATTTATTGTTAATAGGCTTAATAACATAAAGTAACACGATGTTGTAAATCATGATCATATTTTACTTTCATGTGAACTTTTTTTTTTTTTATGAACATTCAATTGATATTAGCAATTAGCATTAGATCAAACTGTATAGCATTATTCCAATTATGCCATAATTAGAAAAATTAATTCCGAAATATTTGTAATCAACTAATAGCGAAAAAAAAGGAACAATATTGTTTAAAAAACAAAAAACAGCTCCTTTTTTTTCCTGAAGGAGAAAAGTTCGACTTGTTTCTCTATAAATATCAAGTTCCTTTTTTCTTGTGAAAAAAAGATATCTGAATCTTGCGAATTAAGAAATTAATTGTAAAAGCTGAAAGAAGTTTTTGCATGGATTACCCCCTATTTCAAAATGATCTTAATTTAGTCCCCACTGCAAAATTAATAATAATAAAAAAAATATGAGCTAAAAGTACCCTCATCTATTTCGCTAGACATAAGTTTTAGAAAAAAATTATTTTGTTTGAGGTAAGTTTTATACGAATTAAATTATATGACACAAGTAGTGCAATATCTAATTCACTCGGCATAAATTTAGAAAATTTGTCTTATTCGATGTAAATTCTATAGAATAAATTATGCCTATTACAACATTACTTTGTGGATTGTGAAATTGAACTTATGCGATTATCATCATAAGTTTTGTATAACCTTTATGCCTTGTAACTTGTGGATTTTCTGAACTGCACTTATGCCAATTGCCGGCATATCTCATTAACTTGTTATATGTTTGTAAAACGTACCTTGTGTTATATTATTATACCAAAATATAAATTAAAATCTTATGATTTTTTTCTGTTTTTTTTTTTGTTGGCAAGGATGTTTTTGATCACTTTTTTATTATTTATAATGTTGAAGGAAAAAAATAATTAAAATCACAAATTTGAAAGACAAAATTTAGAAGGGAAAAAAAGACAAATATACCTTCGAACTATCATAAATGGTATGCAGATACCTCCATCATATTTTTGGGACATTGATGCCCCTGCCGTCCAAAAAATGGAAGACTAAACAGGGACATGTGGCACAATCTTATCCGTCAATCCGATATTTAAAAAATGACGGGTCGGTGGATAAGATTATGACACATGTATCTCCGCTAGTATAAAAAATATATATGCTCTAGTTTTTGGACAATAGGGGCACCAATATCCCAAAAATATAACAAAATGTATATGTATACCATTTACGATAGCTCAAGATATTTTTGTCCCTTTTCCCAATTAAAAATCACCCAAAATAGGAGCATTCGTGTGAATGACCCTAATCTCACCATGACGCATGCATGACCAAATACAGAAGCTAGGGCCCAATGACCCAAGGTCCGAAGAACCCAGGCCCAATAGTTAAGCTAGTCATCTTTCATCACTATTCTTCTGAGATTTGTTTTCCAAATTTAATAATTAGTAGTTTTAATTAATTAGGGGAGTCCTTTTGTTATTCTTCATCATTTTATGTATGAGAAAGAATTAACCTAAATAACAATAAGAAAAAAATTAAATAATTGTTATTTAATCACTTAAACTAAACATGATTGGTGAATCTGACCGACTATTTGACTAAAGATTCTTTTTAGAACGATTCCAGACAAAGCTCAACAGAAAATAACATTTTAAACATGAATACAAGAGCAATAAAGTACTGTTACCAATTTGGGACCACAACCTTAAATGAAGAAATAAGAGAACCCAATGCTACTTTAAATATCAAAAGTGCTACTTGCAAATTTTCAAATTAGTTGACTAATACTACTCCTTAATGAACTGTATTTAATAAATTGGATAATGGAACTTCTATGTACTTTTCTAAAGAATATTCAAATGATTTGTTTGTTGGGACAAATGTATTATTGTATTAAATCAGTTAGTATCATATAAACTATACCCCACATGCAGTTGGTTGTGTCTGTACGTAAATATCCATACTTAAATACTCAAAACAAATATTTTGTGAAAAAATTAAAGTGAATTTTGGCAGTATAAACCTCTTAAGAAAAGAAGTAAAATATCATAATTAAACTTAGTTCAACTTCTAAGGTGGATGGACGTTGACCTATATTTAACAACCTATTAATTTAAATTTGGTAACCTAAAAAATGTTGTTATAATGACTTGCTATAATCGATGAAAAATACACTAACCATTTATAAGAAATATTTCACACTATCAATTGATATAAGTTAAATCCTTAAATGTTATGAAAAGACAAAATTGCATTCATGACCTACAAAATTACACAGACCTAAAAAAAGAAATAATCCGCTATGGACATAGATCCAGAACTTGTCCAGAAGAAAAAAGAACTAAGACGCAACCTTATGTGTGCTGCATGAGTTGAACTAAGAATTAAACTCCTATTTTCTTTCCTACTGAACATATTCTTAGTTTGATACGCAAGATAATGTGAATATTCTAGAATTCAGTAATATCGATAATAAAAATAACATATTTAGTAAATACTTTAGAATTAAGTTTGAAATTAGATTTATATTGTACTTTTAACTATTTACAATATAAATTTTATGGGACCATTTAAAAAAAAATTACATATATACACAACTTAAGCTATTATAATCTCTAAAATTCTTTACCATTTAAGAAAAGAAGTAAAATATCATAAGCAAACTTAGTTTAACTTCTAAGGTGGACGTTGTACAATCATTTACATTATCAGGTTTGAGATGACATATAACAACTTGTTAGAGAAAAAATCCAAAATAGTCTCTTATTTATGGGTTAAGATTTAAAGTTATTCTTGAGTTTTCACATGAAACACTATTAGTCCCTCATGTTTGCAATATTTGTGTAGTTTTGCTCCTCCCACAATTTTTTTCCTATTTTTTAATGTTGATTTTGTCCACATTTTATAGATGGAATGTTCAATTATCTTTTTATATATTTAATAGAAATAATAATTCCATGTGAGAAGAAGAGCACCTAGTTCTGTTCAGTAGAAATACTATTGCAACTAAACTAAGTATACCTTTACATATGACGTTGTAAGAAAATAAAATTTTGAACTATTGCACGTAAAATCAACGTGATAAACCTCTTGAATTTAGCTGCAATAATATTTCTATGGAACAGAACGAGGTGTTCTTCTTCTCACATTCTGTCACATGGAGTTATTATTTATGCTAAATATATTTAAAAAGATGATTAAACATTCTATAAATAAAATTGTGAATAAAATCAATGTTAAAAATAGGCAAAAACTTGAGGAAGGACCAAAAGTGCATCAATATTGCAAACATGAGGGATTATTAGTGCTCCATATGAAATTTCAAGGATGACTTTGCATCTTAAACCAAAGATAAAAGGACTATTTTGAGTTTTTTGGTAACCTAAGATTATTGT
The DNA here is from genome assembly GCF_900185275.1 of Solanum verrucosum. Lineage (NCBI taxonomy): Eukaryota > Viridiplantae > Streptophyta > Magnoliopsida > Solanales > Solanaceae > Solanum > Solanum verrucosum. Next base: position 3,229,638 of record NW_026020221.1, on the reverse strand, counting down.
AATACTGACTTGCTATAATTGATTAAAAATACACTAACCGTTTAAGAAATATTTCACCTTATCAATTGGTATAAGTTAAATTCTTAAACATTATGAAAAGACAAAACTGCATCAACCTACGAACTTACACGGATCTAAAGAAGGATATTATGGACGAAGGAGAAAATTATCCGTAATTCGTTGTCTATTTAGAGACTATAACTGTAATGAAAATATTAGAGGCTATAATTGTAATGGAAATATCATATGGGAGAAGAAGTCCGGGCTGGCTGGTTGAGACCGACTTCTTTATTTGCTGGGGAGCTACTTTCAAATAAATCTATCGCATTACAACCTTGCTTCCCACTATAATTGTTATTGTAGCACGCGTGTGGCGCAACCCAAAGGACCATGCAAACTTGACATCATCTCCACTGTTATTGTAGCACGTGTGTGGCCCAGCCCATAGGGCCATGCGGACTTGACATCATCCCCACTGTTATTGTAGCACGTGTGTGGCCGCATGGCCCTATGCCCACTGTTATTGTAGAACGTGTGTGGCCCAGCTCATAGGGCCATGCAGACTTGACATCAGCCCCATTGTTATTGTAGCACATGTGTGGCACAGCCCATAGGGTCATGCAGACTTGACATCATCCCCACTGTTATTGTAGCATGCGTGTATGTAGCCCAGCCCATAGGATCATGCGGACTTGACATCATCCCAGTGTTATTGTAGCATGTGTGACCAGCCCATAGGGCCATGAGGACTTGACATCATCCCCACGTTCCTCAGTACATCACTGGAGGTCCTTCGTGAACCCGCTATAGACATGGGATCCAAAACTTGTGAAATTAAGTCTTAGGCCTAACTCACACCTGAAAAGCTGGCTCAAATGGAGAAGGATTGCCAAAGCCTTATAAGGAGTCAATCCATCTCATTAACCACAAATGTCAGACATTTGTCGTTCTTTGACACCCTACCTCACGCCCAGTGCTTAGCATCTGGTGCCTCTGATACCATGTTAAACAAGGTGTTTGGCCTAACTCACACCCCAAAAGCTAGCTCAAAGCTAGGAGGATTGCTCAATTCTTATAAGGAATCAAAACATCTCATTAACCACCAATGTGAGACTTTTGTCATTCTTTAACAGAGCTTGTCCAGAAGAATAAAACACAAAGATGCAACCTTATCTGTGCTAGCTGCATGAGTTGGTGAATTAATTATAAACTCACTTATTTTTTTGAAAATATTCTCTTTCCTACTGAACATATCCTTCGTTTTATACAGAAAGATAAAGTTAATATTCTAGGATTCAGCAACAACAACACATCCAGTAAATATTTTAGAATTAAGTTTGGAATTAAACTTATACAACAATTAAATTTATACTTTCGATCAAATACAATGCAAATTTTATGGGATAATTTTATCTACTAACCAAACGCAAAACGACAACCAAAGTGATTTCCAGTCTGGGCATTTTGTGTGTCCCTAGTCTGATTTAGATGTTCACTCGAGACCACATTGGGGACTTTATTGGTATAAGTGGAGCTGCCAATCACTCCCTTAATTATTTGCAGCCAATCATTTATAAGATGATGGTGGAGATATGTGTATCACTGACGTCTTTGACACGGATTAAATGGAGAAAGAAAGTTAACAAATAGCATTTGATTTCCTCACGTAACTACGTGACAGTTCAAGTAGAAAAAGAAAATAATTGATAGTTAAATCGTAAATTTTAGAAGAAAAAAAAATAGTTTAATATGTTTTTAAGATTAACTCTCTGATTTACCATCACTATTCAACTTAAGTGGTATCGATCTAGGGAAGTATAAAATTTGGTTTTAAATAAAATATAATCCATCCACATACAAAAAAGATAAAATTTGTGTAGCAATATCTTTGTATATGTTAGTATATATCAAGTTGACATCCTTCAATAAAGGGTCTATCAGCATCGTCCCCACTTCTTTCATTATCGTTAGAGAAATCTTTGAGCACGGGCTGACTACGCGTCTTTGAATTACTTTAATTTAAACTTTACATCTATCATTAGTACAAGTTAAAATAGCTGTTGTTTGATTAGAATTTGTATTATGTATAAACCCGCAAGATCCACCCTTATGTCTATAAAATAAAAATAAAAATTTCGTCTCAAAATAAGTGTCATCTTGGCAAAATCAAATTATCTCCAAATAAGTGTTTATTTTAGTAATTCAAGACAAAAAAAGTTGTATGTTTTTCCAAGTATAGTACCGTTATACTTCATCTTCTTAATCGTGTTCAATTTTTGAAGAGATGTTTATTAAATAAGGTATAGTAAACTACACATTGTATTAATGATTTTTTAATGAACGTGATTTTTACTAAGATCACACTTATTTTGAGACGAAGAGAGTATAACGTATGACAAAGTAAGTGCCTTTAGAGCTAGATCTGAGGAAAAGTAGCAGAAATAAAGTAGGATTGTGGTTGGTTAAAAAGAACCAGTTTTTATTTATCTGTACCTGCTGCTACTTTATGCTCCATTTTAGCTTCCCGAGGAGTATATAAAGCAGCAAGGAGAGAGGTAAAAATAGGATAGAAGCCATGGAAAAGAAAACACCAAGTTTTAGAGACGATGATAGTGAGAAAGAGCCTGAAATTAACTACAGAGGAGTGAAAGCCATGCCATTTATCATTGGTAAGCAATTTCCTTGTTTCTAGCTATCTTGCTGATTTAAAAAGGTTATTACTAAGTTAAACAATTGGCTTCATGAGTTGCTTCATATGTTGTTTATAGGAAATGAAACCTTTGAGAAACTTGGAGCAATTGGGACACTGTCCAACTTGTTGATATACCTCACATCAGTTTTCAACTTGAAGCATATCTCAGCTGTTACTTTGATCAATGTTTTCAATGGAACCACAAATTTCGCCACTTTGCTTGGAGCTTTCTTATCGGATACTTACTTTGGTCGTTACAAAACATTGGGATTTTCATCCATTACTTCATTTCTGGTACTAATTATAACAATTCTTGAAAGGTTGATCAAGTGAAAGAAAATTAATCTTGAAAAACTGATTTAGTTGTTTCTTGTTTGTAGGGGTTGTTTGTGATAGCATTAACAGCAGTATTCAAGAAATTGCATCCTCCTCATTGTGAATCCAAAGATATCAGCCAATGTATAGGACCAACAGGATGGCAAATGGTGTTCTTGTTGAGTGGATTCGGGCTACTGATTATAGGAGCAGCTGGAATTAGGCCATGTAATTTAGCTTTTGGGGCAGACCAATTCAATCCCAATACAGAGTCTGGTAAAAGGGGTATCAATAGTTTTTTTAATTGGTACTTTTTCACCTTAACATTTGCACAAATGGTGTCTGTGACACTCGTGGTTTATGTACAATCGGACATAAGCTGGTCCATCGGATTAGCCCTTCCTGCAATCTTCATGTTGATTTCGTGTTTCCTCTTCTTTGGTGGCACTAAAATTTATGTCAAAGTGAAACCAGAGGGAAGTCCCTTGACAAGTATAGCACAGGTCCTGGTTGTTTCTATCAAGAAAAGAAGGCTAAAATTACCAGACCAACCTTGGAAATCACTGTTCAATTACACTCCTCTCAAGTCCATCAATTCCAAGCTTCCTTACACTTATCAATTCAGGTAACAGAAAGGATCAAATCTATGCAAAATTTAGTACTATTATTGTTTTTTATTAATAGTTAATTTGATTCAATCTCTTGCATGCTCATTGGATTGACACAGAGAAACGGTCACTCCTCATGAAGTATGTTCTTGAATATTCAGCAGCGCACATGTTAGTACTATGCATATTGCTTGTTCATTAGGTATAACTAATCTTCATAGTGTCTGCTATATAACTCCATTAATTAATTTGTAATACTTAATTTATGGATTTGGTTTACATACTTGTCAAACTAGCTAAATTATACCTACACTGTAACCTTATTTATTATTTATATTAGTGCAGTTAAGCTTTTCCTAGATATGCCAATCAACTTTAAAACTGTGATCTTGGCCTGAAAATTAAACATGACAACTATTATACCTGTTTGTCAGCATGTTAATTAGGATGGAATTAAAAAAAGCATGAATTGTCAGCATTTTATTATACCTGTTTTCTTTAGTTAGTTTCATGTTTCATTTTACATGACTTACCAGAATCAATTGTCACTCAAACCACAACTTTTTTATATACAGAATTATTTTAATCTCCTCTCTTTTTTGGAAGTGAAATAGTATAAATTGTTTAACCTGTAGTTCCCTGAAATGACCTTGGATCATTTTGTTAAGACCGATATAATTAGGTGTCATCCAGAAGCTAACAAAGCAAACCTTGAAAGATCATGAGTAAGAAAACAAACGAGAAATATACCAAAAGAGACAAACATTTAATGTGGTTCGGTCAATCAAATCTATGTCCACAATTTACTACATAAATGTGACAGTACAAAATATCGAAAGAAATAACCTCACACAATTCACTCGGAATACAAAGAGGTGCACACAAGTATTAATGTAACACCTGTGTCTCACAAATTCTCCTCCTACACATGATTTTTATGAAGCTCTAAAACCACATTGTGAATGCTATCAAATTAGAAGGAATGAACCTTTTCTAGCCAAATATGGAGAATTTTATGCTTACCTTATCTTTGTCATCTCCATTTTAGCTGACTTAGTGTGAAAAACATGGTGTAGTGTTGGTGCCAATTTTCAACTATCCACTCTTCACATAAGGTTGTGGTTCTCACTATCATTTAAACCAATATGTGCATCACATGGTAGGCCCTTGTATTCACAGGTGTCAGATTAGAAAGAGAAAAATGACCTTAGCCTAAAAGATATTTCATGATATTGGGTGCATGCACCAGGAAGTTGGTCAATGTCTTAATGGTAAAGCACATGTCATATGCTATATAGAAAAGCCATATTAGCTGACCTAATTTAATCATTAATAGTAGATATAGTCATTTTTTCTTTGTCTATTACTCTCCGTATTTCAATTGGTTTGTTTTACTTTCTTGTTTAGTTTGTTTCAAAGAATACATCTCTTTACACATGACATGTTTAAAATCTAAGGATTAAAAAACATTCTGATATATTCAATACCTAACTGTTTAAATAAACTATGATACAAGGTTTCTTGACAAGGCTGCAATAGTAACACCAGAAGACCAAATCAAGTCAGATGGATCAGTAGTAAATCCATGGAACCTATGCAGTGTGCAGCAAGTGCAAGAAGCTAAATGTGTTATAAGAGTAATTCCTATTTGGGCTGCAGCAATTATATATCATATTGCAATAGTTGAACAGCAACAATTTGTTGTCTACCAAGCTCTTCAATCAAACAGACATCTTGGCACCAGCAACTTCCAAATTCCAGCAGCAACTTACACTATTTTCTCCATGTTAAGTCTCACTCTCTGGATACCCATATATGACCGTATAGTTGTGCCATTACTCCGAAGAATCACTGGAAAAGAAGGTGGCATAACAATCCTTCAAAGAATGGGATTTGGCATATTCCTCACAGTTCTATCATCCCTCGTATCTGCATTCATCGAGAAACGAAGGAGAAACCTAGTCTTCACAAATCCAGCATTAGGGCTACATTCAGAAAGAGGATTGGTTTCTTCCATGTCAGCTTTATGGTTGGTTCCTCAGTTATCCTTAGTAGGACTTGCAGAGGCATTTTGCGCAATTGGACAAGTGGAGTTCTACTACAAACAGTTCCCGGAAAATATGAGAAGCATAGCAGGGTCTTTCCTCTTCTTGGGAATGGCTGCTTCAAGTTACTTGAACAGTTTATTGATCTATATTGTGCACAACACAACAGGTAAGGCGAAAACAGGCAATTGGCTACCGGAAGACCTTAACAAGGGGAAATTGGATTACTTCTATTTCTTGATTACAGCGCTGGGAATCATGAATGTTGTCTATTTCATAATATGTGCTAGGTGGTACAAGTACAAGGGAAGTGGTGACACCAGCTCCGTAGAATTGGAAATGGAAAGGAAAAACGTCGAGAAACACTTTGTTTGACATTTTTATTAAGGATTAAACCAAATGATCGAATAGTATCTTATACCAATTTTTAGCAGCCATTTCACATTTGGGTTGAAAGAAGTTGTAATAGGAAAGTTAAAACGAAATAGCCTGAAATTCGCGCTCCCTCCTTAAATGGGAAGATGAAGTGTATCGACTATCAAAGTCATATTAATAGTATTAGCAGCAGCTTTTAGCCATAACTCATTTGGAATTCTCCAACTGATATATTATTTATGAAATAATTTCTCAAACTACTCACTTTTTGTTTCACCTTCTAATGATAAAAGTTTAGTTTACTGTAAGCACTAATTATTCTTTACAAGTCATATTTAAGCATATGTTTATACACATTTCAAGTATTCAAGATCAAGAATTGTTTTCTTCATGGCTACAAATTGATGTGACGAATATATCAAATTCACATTCAAGATTAAACTTTGAGCCCTTGAAAATTAAAATACAAATGAATCAAACTCAAGAAAGAGCTATCTAATCTATGAGCCAATATATAAGAAAAGACAAGATGATATAAACTAATTTCTTAGATGGTTACTCAACTTATAACTTTTATTTCAGAAAGTTGATCAATTTTAGTTTCTAACACAAAAGTCATTCAAATAATGATAGTTATCTCGTCAAACAACTTTGATTTGTAAGAGAAATGTCAATCAGCTATTGTTATTTCACCTATAAAGTCGATCAACTATATATTATCATTTCATCTACAAAATCACTCAACCAATTATCTTGATGATATTTCCAATTTATATTGTTGACGTGAAAGTTTTTTAAGGAAAAAAAGAAGGGATTCATTCTGGTAAAATAAAAGGAGAATCATTATGATGATTAATTAATTAAAACAAATAGCCTTTTATTTTTAATACTCTGGCTTGAAAAAATTTCCACTTCAGTAGTATTAGCCAAAAATATCGCTTGAATTGGGCGCAGAGTGACTTTGTAAGTGAAATGACAATAATTGAGCGATTTTTTTAATTTACAAAAATAAAATTGAGTTACTTTTTAAGATAATTAACATTTGTTGAAGGATTTTCTTAAATAATTGTCCATAATTGAGTGACTTTTAATTTTTTTAAAATAAAATTAAATGACTTTTTGAAATAATAATCCTTAGAAACTCTAGAGAATGTACCATACATTAATTGTACTTTGGAATTTAATATTGTACAACTTGTTAGTACTATATTTTTTTTTTCAATTACGAAACTTATTACTTGCGTCAAGAATATTTCTTCTTCACTTCTTCACTCGAATATATATACAACTTCCTCACCATCTCACAAAACTCCCTGCAATAAGAAGAAATTAAATGGTAAGTTACCTCGTTTTCAATTCTAAGATTATAAGTTCGAGTCATTAAAAAAGCAAATAGACTAACGGCCACGGGTAATCCCCCACAAGCATCATGTCACCCTCATCATCCCTGTACACCAGTTGCCATTTGATTCGAGGGCTAAGTTCTCCCTTGATATCAAATATCTCTTCAACTACACTGATAAGTTCATCATAACCTCTTAATACAGTCAAGTCAACCGATCGTCCAACAGCAACCCCTTGCATATGCACCTAATTCACATAATCATTGTATGGTAAGTAAGCTCAATATCTTAAAGTACCGCGTTAATAAATCGTATATCTTTATATTCTCTTTTATAAATAAATATTTGTAATTATATGTTACATTATTTCTAACCAACTATTTTTAATATAACCACTTCACCTGGTATGGACAATCTTTTTTATTCGAGCATGAATCATTTTTGTAAAATTTAGAATAATGGATCTTTACACTTATGAGTCAAGTTTTTCATTTGAAATTACAATTTGAAGTTCTACTTTTTTGAAAAATTTGAGATTTGAAATGAAATTGAAGATGAAAATTTCATAAACAAATGCTAATTAATTTCAAATCAAAACTTGAAATTGAGGTCTCAAATCCTATGTCATAAACAAGTATTCCCTCTGACTCAATTTATGTGGCGTTTCAAGATTTAAACAATATCAATTTTCCAACAAACAAAAGAATCATCATATACACATGAGAAGAATTGCAACTATTCGTGTAAGTTTTAAATGTTCAAAATATAATTCAATCTGGCTTTACACTTTAGTCAAACAAACTAAAGACATTTTGTGCACCTTAAAGAGAGAGTATAACTAACATAAAACCATTTTGTGTACCTTAATGCGACTTCTTGAAGAAGTGAAGTCGTTGGGTAATTGGACTCGTTCCTTTGCTTTTGAAACATTAATCTGGTCCTTGTCAATTTGTTTATAACTAATCCTGGAACATGCACTTGATACAGATACAGAAACACTCAAATCATCATTACTACAACCTACAGCAGCAGCCGTCCACTGGTGCGGCTGCTGCTGTTGGTCGTCTGAACTCGTCGAAGGCGACGAGGCAATGTTGGGATCTGACAACAAGCTTTGTGAAACATCAGAAGTCGGGTAGATTATTGCATCAGTATTTGAATGAAAAGAATCCTCTTCTTCCATTATTTTATCCATACATAACTCGTCCTTTCAGTTTTTCCCTTAAATAAATTGTTGGAGAAGATTTCTCCGAAAATTACATCTCTCAACTCTCGAATTAAAAATGACAAATGAATAGACCACCCTTTTTTTTTCTTTCTAAATGGTAGGATGGATGAACGCCAGTTGGCTATTCAGTTTTTTTTTAAGGACTCTGATGCAGTAGTTAGTAGGGGTGTATAAAATCGAACTGAAAATCGAATCAAATCGCAAATTGAGTCAAATCGGAAAAAAAACCCGACTAGTGGTTTGGTATTGAAAAAAACCCGACTATATTTGGATTGGTTTGATTTTAACTAAAAAAAAACAATTTGAGACCAAACCAACCTGACATTATATATGTAATTTTAAAATTTTATTTTATACATAAAAATATTTACTTTGATATAATTTTAAAATATTTCTTATACTATTTCATAATTTTTATCTTTTAATATATTATTTCAAGTTTAAAACTTAGAATTCAGAATGGTCCAATAAAGATTATAGTTCATAGATGTTGATAATTATAATAAAACTTAAATCAAAATCAAATTAATACTAATACAAAAAGAAAATTAATTCAACACTAAGAATGACAATAATATTGAATATTTGTTCTTTAGTTTTACATTGGTTTAGACAATTAAAATACATAATCTAATTTTAATTTTCCTTAAATATTTAGTAATGTAACTAATACTTATTAAACTTATTTTAGCATGATTTAGTACTTTTAAATTATGATCATTTTCATTATGACTTTGCAATATTTATTTTATATGATGATTTCATTACTATTTTTTATTGAATATTTTAGTGTCATCAGTACTCATCTCATATTTTGTGTTATTTTCTTAAGAAACACCTTAGATAATTGTATTTTGGTTGGACTTAAGAAATAGTTGGAGCACAAGTTAATTATATGTTTGTATGCAAACTTTACCGAAAAAATCCAAAAATTTGAAAAAAAAAATCAGAGGTTTATTAGTTTAGTTTGATTTATAAATTTAAAAATTCGACACAATGGTTTGGTTTGGTATTTGAAAAACCTGAACCAACCCGAGGTTGAAAACCGGAAAAAATCCAAATTTTATTAGTTTGATTTGGTTTATAAATTTAAAAATTTTACACAAATGATTTGGTTTGATATTTGAAAAACCCGAACCAATCCGGTCATGTACACCCCTAGTAGTTGGTATCTTTTGCTCTGTGGTTTTTCCACAACCAATTACTAAACATATTGTAATGATAGTATAAAAGTATGAAAAAGAGTGGTACTTTCTTCCAATGGCAAAAGATTGAAATAACCTAACTCTGGAATTTAAAAAAAAAAAAAAAGCTAAAGAAACTATGTTTTTTTCCCATAACCACTCACCCACGATGTAATAAATCGTACTAGGCAAGCCTTGGATCTACTCAAAACGCATTGATAGTTATTAGTGTGTGGAAGAGCTTATTGTCATACTAGTAGTATTATATGAAATGAAGAAATTGAAGGGAGAAAGTACAGTATAATGTAGATGTGAAACGACAAAATATAATGAGAAAAAAGGTTTTACGAATATAGAAAACGAGTGCTAGCGTAACTTCATGTTCACCATTCTGAGTCACTACAACATGTACAGGAGCTATGGGATATGAAGGCTCCAGGAAACAGCAAAATAACAACTTCAAAAATATTACTCCCCTAATCTAACTACCTATGAAGATGTTGTTTCAAGGGTAAACTCAGTATAGCATTTTGATGTCTTCGCTCTCATCACAACACCAACAGTTTGATTACAACTTCAGGCGGTCCCTTTAAACGGTGTATGACTGTTGAATTGTCTCAATGTCGAGACCCTTCAACTTCACCACTGATTCAACATGACCTTTCAGTGTATGCAACTCACGTAGCCTGCAATTGAAAAATTCAGCTTTGAGGTTTTAGAATACCATTCAGCATTAGCTAAGATTAAGCAATAACTGCAGATGCAATTATCTAAAATGGTAATATGTGTAATGCCAGCAAATGCAACTTCCAGTTCACATTCAACTACGATTTATCGCTCAAGGGAAATGAGAATTAAAACTGATCCATTATGCTCCTGATGACAAAAAGAGACCATTTCAAATGACAGACTAACCTAGCAATTTCAGCTCTCCTCTTCGCTTCCTCGGCCAACTGGTTAAGCTCATTGAAATTGGTAGTTTCGCTAAATATTTTGGGGTCTGGAACTTCGAGCCCATGAAGGGTTCTCTGTGCATGTGCCCATTGAAGCTCGCGCAGTTCTTTTCCAAAATCCTTCTTCCGGGTGAAAGCAATCTATGAGAAAAAAACAATAAATAAACCATCAAATACCAATAAGATAATAATAGATATAGGAGTGGGAATGATTCGTAAGTATCTCTTTGTTCTTCCCAATTCATACCCTCTGCTCAAGAACAAGATCCCAGGCCTTCCCACTGAGAGCATAACGGATGAGGAACTTGATCAAATCTAGTGGGATATAGGTAACAATATTGTAAAGCCAGATAACTCCAGCCCAACCCCAGCCAATTCCTTCAATTGCAGCAAAGCTCCAATTTGCATAAACAGCAATCAAGGTGGCAACCTGTGCATATTTAGTTCCCAAATATTAGATGATCCATGAAGTTAGGGAAACTTTGAGAGAATGATAAAACACCAGATGGCTCACCAGTTGAGCAACGAAAAAGGCAAACACTAGCAACAACCCAGGACGCTCCACAAACGACCAACTTCGAGATCTTGTAACGAATATCAGGGCCTGACTGATAGTGCTTACTTGAAGGTATATCGCAGATGCGAGCTTCCTAAAATCATCAGTTGCTGTTTTCTCAAGTGTTGATACCCCAAATACTCGCTAGAAATTCACCGAATTAAGTTAGATATTAAACTAAGAGTTGTCAAACATTAATGTCCTACTTCAACATCTAAATACTCCGAACAACAAATACAAGATTTTGTTTATCATAAGGAAAAAGAACACAAGCACAGGTGACACCAAAGATTTATGTTATTGTTTATAAGATGAAAAAGGCCAGTAAATGTGTAGTTGTACGTCTGCAGATTGCTTTTAATATATCCATCATACACTTGGTTAAATTAGACTGGAGATATATTGTCTATTTCCATATACTAAAAAGATCATCGGCATCTGTTTTATATAAATGTGTTCGTTCTTAAACTAAAAGGGCAACTAAATTTGGAGCAGTCAGCAATTGGGAAGGCCTCAATCACACCATCCTTGACAGAAATTTTAATGTATTGGATATACAGGTGGGCTCACCGGGAAAAAATTTGTTTTGTATGCCGCCCAAAAGAAAATGACCGTCATCATTGCCAAGTAGCCACCAAGAACAACTCCAGTAGTAAAAATCTCAGCCAGTTTCCAGCTATCAGGCAGAGGAGATGGTTTGACCCTATCCTTCGATATCGTCATAATGGTACCTGATATTGTCAGTGTTTGGTGGTTAGATGTCAGCAACACTGAGTAAGGACTTGAGCAGAAACGAAAAATGATACTTGCATGAGTATTAAACCAGAGAGGTGCTGCACACATTGAAAGACTCAACCACAACAAAATTAGGCTAATAATGTTTCAGTTTTGAACTTATCCTACACTTTTAATATTATCCTCCATTAGAGGTCGATATGGTGGACTTTAAATGCTCAAGTATCAGATATATTTCTATTGGTGAAAAGACTAACCATCATTAAGAATTGCAATGATAAGCACCATGAAAGGTGGAAAGTCAAACTTCCAGATTAGAGCCAGAAGCATAAAACCAAGCTGTGACATTGAATAAAAGAAACAGGTGAAAAAAGTACAAGATGCATTTGATCCTGAAACATAAGATAGACAAGATAAAAGAATGAAGCAGTTGCAAATAACTTACCACAATACGGATTGTGATGGAAACAGCATATATCTGCCAATGAAAAACATACACATTCGGATGAGTTATCCATATCATAGCTCAGCGACAGGTTAAGAACAGTAAACACATTTAAGAATTCAAGGAATTGTCCTTGAAGTAATTTTTTTATCTTACACTACTGAAACAACCCCAAAAAGAAAAAAGAATACCGTGTAATTTTTCATCCTTTGAAAGATTGCTCGACTGGTCAAAACAGCACTAATGATGACACTAAGACCAGGTTCAGTAAGGACAATATCAGAAGCACTGCGAGCCGCATCAGTGGCATCGTCAACAGCAATCCCAATATCAGCTTTCTTTAGAGCAGGAGCATCATTGACTCCATCACCAGTCATACCACAGATATGTTTCCTAGCTTGCAAGCGCTTTACTATCTCATATTTGTGCTCTATATAAATTACCACAACAAGGTATCAGCAAAGGCCAATTGTTTTTTATAACCAAAGTTCTATACGTAGAGCACAACTACATAAGCACAAGAGTCATTTAAAAAATAAATACCGGGGAAAACACCAGCAAAACCATCGGCCTTCTCTATAAGTTCATCAATTGGCAAAGCAGCGATTGATTCATCCTTCGTCTGTCCCAACAGAGCAGATGAAGGATACATATTTGTACCCATTCCCAGGCGGCGCCCAGTTTCTTTTCCAATTGCCAATTGATCTCCTGGAAAAGTACAAACACTAAACCATTGAGCACCAAATAAGCACGCTAAACTTTTAAGTGATACACTAAGATTCACAACCTCTTCCAAATATTTAAATCTCAGAATTTCTACAATGGAAAGCAATATAAAAAAATACAGGTTGATGTCCAAATTAAAATGAAATGGCAAGATACAGGTAGATCATGGCAACTTCAAGCAGCCACAGACAGAGTAGTGCCTACTCCATCAATCCAACTCTTACCCATTGTCCTCCTCACCCAAAATAGAATAATATAAAAAGAAAAGAAAAAGGACAGCATTTAACTCCCAAGGCAGAATCAAGAGTAGTATCCATAGATCCAACTTTGCCAATCATGTTCAACCAAGGATTCGCAGAAGAGTTCATTACCATCTTTTAGAATTCTCGTCTCACCCAATACACTATTTTCTCTATCACTCTCTCTAGACCCAGGGGAAGGGCAGTAAGAATCATAGCCGTCAAATGAGTTGCCAACACAATATGCATACAATTTGCTGAAAACATCTCAACACATTGAATGGAACTGTCTAATAGTATGAGAAACCACATGATACCTGTGATCATTTTGACATTTACTCCAAGGTTTAAAGCCCTCCTTATAGTCTCAGCACTGTCGTGCCTAGGTGGATCAAACAAAGGGAGGAGAGCAATGAACTGCCATGGCCCCCCAGCGCTCTCCTTTCTTCCCTCCGGAACTTCCTGCATGGAAAATTAGAAGGCATGCATAATCAAACAGATAAAACCTTTTGTTTGCAAAAAGCATAGGTTGTGGGCGCAAAGAGAATTGATCACTAGTCTCCTCTACTGCAGGCATTCCATTATAACCCAAAGCTGTGGATTTGGTCCATTCAACTAATATATATCTGGCAATGATAAAAGAAAATAAAAATACCTGATATGCCACACCAAGCGACCGCAAGCCCCGCTCAGCAAACTTATCAATCACTGTATGAACTCTACGCTCTATGTCTGACTTGTTGTGTGCAAGATTAAGAATCTGAATAAATATTGCAGCTGTGGATTAGAAAATGTAAACAAAGGTAAAAACAGCAAAGGAGGGCAGCACTGAGTGATAACTAAAGTACCTGCTCCGGTGCACCTTTGCTGACCCTATGCATTTTTCCCTCACCATCAAGATAAGTAAGTGCTGTTCGCTTATCAGTTGGATTGAAAGGAAGGAAGTGTATTTCACGAATGCCAGCACGTGCCTATATTAATGGCAACGCTTAGAGAAATCTCCCAGCTGGAGTGCACACATTAATCATAAGGTCAGACAGCAGTAAAGTTACCTCCTGTGGATCAGCCAACATCCCAACAATAGCAGTATCAATCGCATCCTGGTTCTCAATTCGAGAGGCTCGAGCTGCCATTAGAACTACAGTGTCTGCATCAATTCCTTTGGCAAATACCTGAACAATTAACAAGAACAAACAAAAAAAGAGAATCACAGTTCTACTAGTGGAACAAGTATACAATACGAGCAATCACGCATTGAATTGAACTCTTTTACTCTCACCTCTATAAGGGTTTTATCAACAGTCAGCTTGTTCAATGTTAGGGTTCCCGTCTTGTCGCTGCACAAAACATCCATGCCAGCCATCTCCTCTATAGCTGTCATTCTTTTCGTAATGGCCCCCTGTATAGTTAAAAAATGATCAAATAAGCATTCATAGCAGAAGGGCCTCAGAACAGTAGCTCAAAAATTCAAGAGCTGGTGAATATTAACAAACCTGTTGAGCAAGACGATGAGAACCGATTGCCATCGTGACCGAGAGAACAGTTGGCATAGCAATTGGAATCCCACCAATGAGAAGCACCAGAAGATTGTCTATCCCAGGACGGTATTTGCGATGTTGGATAGGGTACATCACAATAATCTCTATTATCATCCCTACTGCAATTGAACAGATGCAGAAGTTCCCTATAGCAGTCAAAACCTGACGATAGCCATACATAAATTTGTAATGTAAGATTTCATAAAAGTCGGATACATTAATCCAGATCATTGCATCAAATAGCAGAGTAAAGAGTCTACTTGCCTTCTGAAAGTGTCCCACTTGGTTTGTACTGTCAACAAGGTGAGCTGCCTTCCCAAAAAAGGTATGAACCCCTGTAGCAATCACAACAGCTTCTATCTCTCCCTGCTTACACGTGGAGCCAGAGTAAACACCATCTCCAGGACCTTTTGTTACAGGAAGAGATTCACCGGTCAAAGCAGACTGTAAGTTGAGAGACAAGTATAGTGGCATTGTCAGAAAAATGGTAGATTGAATGCAGATACTCCATGTAATCATAAAATTTAATCACCTGATCAATTTTGAGTGGATCACCCTCTAGAAGACGAGCATCAGCTGGAATGATATCTCCCAATTTAATACTGATTATGTCCCCAGGCACAAGAACAGCAGCATCTTCCTCGTCCCATTTTCCATCTCGAAGAACCTCCATAAAGACAAGTGCAAACATTCAAACAATTCAGTACAAAACACTAACAAGATATAATCATGGATTTCTGTTTGTGAGACAACAAGGTCTATTTGCAGTCAAATGGCAACAGAAGAAGATAAGGTCTAGTACCTTGGCTTTTGGAGCAAGTCGAGCCATCAGTGCAGCTGCTGCATTGCCAGCATTGTTCTCCTCGATAAAACTGATTGTTGAGTTGATTATGAGCAATGTGATGATACCCACAAAATCCTGCCAGTCCGGTGGCTTTCCCTAGAAGAGTCCACATATTCTTGCACTGAGTTTACAGAAACCAGCAAAAGAATCAAATAGAATGGTAATTCAGAATGTGATTCTTACTCCTCCATTTGCAAGAGCAATTGCCATGATAGCAGCAGCCTCCATAACCCATGAGAGAGGGTTCCACATAAATCCCAAAAATTTCAAGAATTTGCTCTCCTGTAATACACCACCAAAGAATTACTCGTACCTTCAACATCAGGCACAGTTCAGCTTTGATAGAGTCACCCCTTTTGTGCCCTGTAGGACGATTTCAAGGCATGGAACCAGGAAACAGCTTTTATGCTGCCCCCACTCTCCCACTACCCCACACTAGGTAGGAACACTTATTTTTCTTCTTTTTTTTTTCAAAAATTGGGGATAAGGGAAGCAGAAATGGGGGAGGGGATATTACAAGGTGCGGAATCATGAAAGTTCAAGTAGCCAATCAAGTGAGCTACTAAGATTTCCCAGGTAGGAGCACTTCGTCCACAGGGTAAGCCTTTATTATAGTCCGTAAATCAAAAACCTTTTATTTCTATTTAAGGAACTAAAGCTATCAATGAACAAATTGACATAAACACACTTCTATTTTCAGCCTTAATGAAACTAACTCAAACTGAAGGACAAACTTAACAAAAAGAAAAAGAAAGTAAAAAACCCCACTAGCTGCCAGTGAAACAAGGAAGAGAAATTCAGGAGAAATAACTCAAGAAACGGAAAGGGTGGTAGCAGATTTACAGTAAAATTTAGCAAAAGATAAGTAAAAACACCTTCTTCTCCTCGAGCTTATTGTACCCAAAAATGGACAACCTTTCTTGAGCAGCAGCAGTAGTAAGTCCCTCTCTGGTACATCTCAGATTCTCAAAAACCTCCTCAATCGGTATATTTTCCTGTAAAAATAACCACACCCAACCATGAAAAAACTGTCAAGAAACAAAAATAGCACGAAAAATCCATTCTTGCAAAGCCTTACCAAATCAACAGTCTCCTTCAAGACAGCATCCAGAACTTCAGGCTTCTCCGCCATCTTCTTTAAACTTGTTTTTCCCCCTTTTGACAACAGTGTCTCAGATAAAAAACACCATAAATATAACTCAGTGAAGCAACAAAATTAGGTGAAGCAGAAGAAGAAAAGAGGAGAGCCCACAATAAACAAGATTTCGTTTATCGAAAAAACAAGTAGGATTTTATAAACAGACAAAAGGGTCACCAAAACTAGTAGTGGAGAGCAGTAAACAGTTACAAGAGAAAAAATACTCTGCATTTCTCCCACGTCCCACTGCAAAATTTCGTGTCATATTTTTTACGGGAAATAGGATAAATATATACGAATTATCGTAAATGGTATGCAGATACATTGGTATCCCTGTCATTCAAAAACTAGAGCATATATATCTTTCACTCTAACGGAAGACTAAATAGAGACACGTGACACACAATCTTATTTGTGTCCCTATTTAGTCTTCCGTTAGAGTGAAGGGCATATATGCTCTAGTTTTTTTATGGCAAGGGCACCAGTATCCCAAAAGTAAACGAATGTATCTACATATCATTTGTGATAGTTCATGGGTATATTTGTCTTTTCTCCTTTTTACAATAAAAAAATGTGTGTAACTTCTAAAATTTGATTAATTAGGACGAAAAGAATAATTATTTCCGCTTAAAATATGATTTATATTGCAAAACTTCTTTTATTTATCTATTTTGTTCCTTAATTTTATGAGTTTCGCATCAACACCGCATTTATCACAAAACTTTATGATCTTCCTTAATCTTATTTTATTTGTTACACTATTTGATCTGGTTAAAATTTAACATATATAACTTTAGTTGTTATAGATTTAACATTTATTTTGATTTTAAAAAATGCAATCAAATTTTAGCTAAAATTATAAATTTAAAAATACTATAGCTAATCGAGTGTGGAAGAAATATAATTTCGAGAAGTGTCAAAATGTAAAATTAATGATTAAAAATAAAATTTGACTAAAAAAGATTCGAATCAAAGATTTAAGTGCATGTGAATATTTAAATTTCTTAAAGTTTTAAATAATATTTTATTATTAGTAGAGTTGTGCTAATTATGTCAAAATATTTCAAAATTAAATGAACTTGTTTTCTTCTTTTGCATTTTTTTCATCTTTACTTTCTAATAAAAAAAAAAACAAGATACATCTTAAATCTTACGGAGCCAGTTATTTTCTACTCTATCCGTATATTTTTTTCAAAATTCTGAAATAAATATGGTGGTCCAAATTTGATTTTTTTTTGTTGATTGTGTAAGATTTTTGTTCCTTAATGAAAAAAATGTGCTAATTGCAATTAGCACACCTACCCATTGGTAGAAAATAAATGGTAAATTCAAATCTAAATTGTCTTTCTTATTTAATATTAAAATTGCCGCAAGTATGAAATATTGATACAAATTTTATGCTTTTATAGTAGGTGAACAACAACTTTAGTGTTGATCAACATTTTAAATTCTCAATCTTGAATATATTTTTCGATCATGAATGTTTTGATTGTATATTTCTTCTACTTGTTTTTGTTCTCAAAAATTTCACTCGCTAAGTGTTATTTATTTACAAGACAAGATATTTATTATTATCATAAAAATAAATATTGTATATACATTTTTTTAAAAACTTCCTTTATTTATCATATTATTTATTTATTTATTTAAAAGAAGCAAATGATATTGTGGTCCTCTGATTACTGGCAAATGGAAAGAACAGAGATTAGATGTGTCAGAAACCAGAATTAAAAAGAAAACAATTGTTTGATTTGACATGTTATAGTTGCCTGATGACCCAACAATCAAAGAAATCAATTATAGTAGCATTTTGCTTACCTTCAGATCAGTGGTGGGTGGAGTGGATATATATAGGAAAATTGTGTATCGGAGTATAACAAACTATTAATTCAAAACAAATGTTATAGCTATAGTTTCATTTAATTCTAATTCGTAGTAAATACATTGGCATTTTCGTCTCTCTCCCCTGAATCTCGCTTGCCACTCTCAACTATCTCACTCACCTCTCTCACTTTTATAAAAACATAAATGTATAAATAGTATTTGTGTTTATATAAAGCGAGAAAGACTGTGTATACAAATACAAATATATGTATCTCCATCATATACACTTATAATTATACTAATACAAATATTTTGCTGTCCAGTTCTCTTTTGTCTTTCTCTCTCTCACTTTATACAAACACAAATGATACAAATACAATGTATAATTTGTGTTTGTATAAAGCAAGAGAGAGATTTGATATACAAATATTTTAACTCAATTCAATTGTATACAAATTCAAATTTTATGCAGATATACAAACACAATCATTGATACATATACATAGTAATTACAACTTACATATATACAATTATATAACCAATATACATATATAATTCCTCTCTTTCTCTCGCCTCTCTCCTCTCTCTCCCAATCTCGCTCGCTACTCTAGTCTAACACAAAGAACATATACATATACAAACACAATTTTCATAGACACAGACGCCCGATTTATACAAATCGCTGCGATTTATATAAATCAGATGCTCCATAACAAGCTAATAAAACCTTATGCATCGGTTTCATTTTATTTGATTCGTGTATCAAAAATTAATATTTTATTTTATCAAATTAAGAAAATTCTATTAAATTATTTTTTCATTATATTTTTAAAATTTAATAACTATATAAAATAGTAATGATCAAATTTAAGGTTTTAAAATCACTAATAATATCAACTTAGCATAATATACTTCTAATAAAAAAATTACACATATGTAGGTCAACAAGAGACACATAATATGAAACGAACTGAGTATCTAAAATATATGTATACAGTATACACAACAATTTTCACTCTTTATTCCTTTGGTTTATTTTTTGATGAGCTAGAAAAGTTGGCTTTGATGATTTGATTACAAAGGGGCATGAAAAAGTCATGATATTATTGCTAACTTTACTTTTCTCAAATTCTGCTTTCATTATCCATATATATTATTTAATTTCTTGAGCACTCTTTCTTTCTTTTTTTCCTTTAAATTTTCTACTACTATTTATCAGTACATTACCTACCAGTGACTATTATTCTGTCTTCTTTAATTTTTCCTTAATCATGTCTAACCTACTATTTATTTTTGTACGTATTACCTAACTTGTAATCTTGAGCCACGTTTCCTTAATTTATTTATTTGGTTTTCATCATCTCGGAACAAAATCGAACTCATTTAGGGTGACGCTCCTAACAAGATTTTTCTTCATATATAGGGCTCGAGCTTGTGATCTCTGATTAAGGATAAACCAATCTTACCACTGCATCGATCACAATAGCGCTCAAGTTGGACTGGTCTCGCGAGTGGTTCCTCAAGCTTTTACCAATAGCACAATGACACTCCTATGCTTTTTATGGGTGCACCGTTAATTATAACCTAATTTATATCAGTTTCTCAAGATATATATATATATATATATATATATATATGATTTTTCCGAAGTTAACGAATGCACGTCGCTCCTTCGGTGGGTCCGCCTCTGATTCATATGGGTACGTTTCCTTACTTTATTTGCCATGCTTCATGTAAGCCATGTAACTATATATGAAAATATGTTTGAGTTCTTTTTGAAGGCTACATATGTAAGAATTATTCCTTATATCAACATAGTATTTTACTATGTAATTAATGTCGTGACTCGACAGTACTGGATTAATTAACATAAATCATATATGATTTACTTACTAGTTTTTATCAAAATGTCTCGATCTGATGAGTATTTGATGACAACTAACATCCAAATAAGAGAACCATCAGATTTGTTTGATTCTGGCAATTAAAAAACGTAATAAGGACATAAAATTGTGTTATCATCATCATTTCTTCTAATCAAGATGTTATGATCTTTGTTCTCTTAATTAAATTAAAAGATAAAAGTGTGTATATATATATACTCAATTTAAGATTGACAACACAACAAATTAAATCCTACTTTTCTCTATTAATTGTTATAATTTTTATTTTCTCTTATCATAGTCCATCAGTAATCATTGTTGAATAACTTTAAGAAAATGTTTTATAATAAGACACTCGTACGAGAAAAAGTTTGTTTTGACCACTTGCTGTTAGCCACTAATTAAGATGTAAGAACACATAATTTGATTGTTTCTATATGCCTAATTATAAATTGACCCAGGACAGCAAGGGAAATTTTCACCAGATAATGAGTTTATTAGATTGAGAAAATCAATTTTATACTGTGTTGGTTAGAGCCAATCTGCAATCTTATGTTACCTATATTAATTATCATCATGTAGATTAATGCATGTTGTGTGTATATCTTTAATTTAGTTATGCATAACTAAAAAAAGTTTATAGAAAACAAGCGACTTAATTAGTTTCTCAACTTTTTTCAAAGTCTTTCCAGAGTAGAATGATTGTTTAGTATTGGAATATATCGTCATCGAAGCATTATCACAAAAAGCAAAAGCTTCCAATACAAAATTTATTCAATTATAGTATTCAATTTACACCATAGTTTGTACGCAATCATATAACCATGTGACCGGTTATTTGGTAGATTGTATCGGAACAATTAATAATCTTAGCGTAAATAATACATTGGAGAGGGGGAGAGTGTTTACTCGAATTCCCTTGGCAAAAATTTGCAATATATATCAAGATTAGACATTGACTCAATAATATAAAGAATTCAAAATTTACCTTAAGATTTCAAGTTTAAATTTTAGACACTATATTTTTATTTTTCAACCGTCTTATATTCTGAATTCGCCGATGAATATATTATATTCTAGAAAACAGAGCAACGTATAACAATAAGTTTCCAAAAATGGAATGCAAATATGGGCATATATATATAACCATTTGGCTGACTTATGGATTCAAGCAAAGGGCATATATAGAATAGGAGTAAAATACAAAGTCCAACTATGACAAGCACATTACGTGATATTTGTCCCCTTCCGCACACAAGGTACTTTCCGTACCAATCCGTAACACCTCATACTTTATAATCTATTTATTATTATAGTACCATTTTTTTCTATGTATGTACTACAAAATCACTGTTTATGGGACCTTCCACAACATTTAATAGAAGTATGTATTCTGTATACAGCTCACTAAAATAACTAACCAGCTGTTTTACAGGCAGAAAAATATGAAATTAGTTATGAAATTTATCTACAATTTCTAGTTAATCTGTCACAAATTCGTCCCTAATATTCAGCTCACTAAATCTATCGCTAATTTCTAATATACTGTCACTAATTCCTTGTTTTCTTATATTGGTCTGAGAAAAAAATGTTCAACTAATCACCCTTCGCTTGTTTTTTAAATAAAATTTCCGATGTGCGGATTAATTAGGTATGTATATATTTTATTTTGTGGACCATCAACCAGAGCAAGTGACTGAATTTTGTCACCTTAATTATACAGTACTGGATTATTTTTTTCTCTAGCTATGATCTTTTTTTTTGTGTGTGTGTAATTTCTGGTTGGCAAGTAGCTAATTAGCATTACCAGCTTGTGCTCAGATTGATATTTTCATTTTCTGTTGGCATTTTCACTTTATTTTATTTGAAAAGCCAGAGTTTTTAATAATTAATTAAAAATGATACGAATTTACAGAAGTGACTACGTACGTTGCGGTGGATATACAAAGGAGTTAAAAGATTTCAAACAATGTTCAGTTCTTTCAAACTTTAAATAAATGTTCGTTGAATTGAGCCATAAATGCAATTATAATAGACTTTGACAAATTAAAGTAAATTTTGTACGTGTTGAGATGGAGGAGGAGGAGGAGGCATTGGATCTTAATTAGATCAAAAGCACTGGAAACGTGTCATTAGGAAGGCAAATTGTTTACCTGTAAAACGATATAATTGACTTTTGATTTAAAGATATGATAAATAGATCTGAAACTTTTTAACTACGATTCAATTCAAAAAATGTAATCTCTAGTACTATTTTACTCTGACTGATTATTCCAGCCACGCGTCACTGCATTATTCGTCCATCTACTGAAAACTATTTTTACCACATATAGTCATTTAATTCATCAAGCTAAGCAACAAGAAGATGTACATTCATGGAACTCAAACAAGTTGAAACTTGCAAGCATCCTAAATTGCTACTAACACTCTATTTATATATATAAGTCCAAGGAATCTGACGCAATTAGTCTTAATTATGTGCATGATTGATCATTTAACTAACTCTTAGCACACATGTATCTCCACTAGTTTCCTATAAACCGTTTGGCTGTATTCTAAACGTAGCACATATATATCTCACATGGAATGAAGAAATTAAAATTCTAAAAGTCACATAGCCAAACAGAACTTATGACTTGATCTGCAAATCCTTATTCAGCAAAGTTTAAGAGACACGTCCTAATTTATTTATTTTTAAAAAAATTATCAAATGACAACACTTAAAAATCCACTTGCTGATAAATTTTATAGGTATTTGCTATGTAAAGGCGACTATGTATCTGAGTACTTGAACCCGAAATCTCTGATTAAGGATGAAAGAGTATTTCAGGTAAATAATTTTATTTTACTAATGTGGAAAGAATGCCTATATAAAAGCTATGCATCAAAAAGTATTAAACCTAGAGAATAGTATGTATAGTTAGTTATAGTTTTGACTTTTGACCAACCATTTCGCCTGACATTAATTATCACCAAAATCCAATGGATTGGTCTGTAAGAAATCACCAAATACTGATGGCTTACCTAATCCAAAGATAAGAAGAGCACAACTTTGGAGTTATTTTGTCGAATTCTTTGATATGGTTATCTCAAGCGTTCTAGTATATTCTACTTGTTTATCTGTGTCTTGGTGTACGATCAAAGGGTAGGGTGGGGGTTCTGGAACCTGTGACTTTTGCACGGACTTGTATTTATATTGAGAAATTCATTAAATTTATAAGAAAATATTTGTTGGAACTCCATTAACAAAGTAGGTGTTAGGACCAATGGCAGAAATTAAAGATGCTAAAGCTAAGTAACCCCTCCTAATTTAGGTTTGAATCCCCTGGGCACTTTATACCAACTGTTTTTCTTAATTTGAGATTGTTGGAAACCATAAACTTTAAATGTTGAATCCGTCTCTGCTATCAATTCACCAGAAGAATAGTCCTTCCAATTTGAAGTTTTTTTTTCCTGAAAGTTTCAACCTTGTTAACTATGAAAACAATCACGATTGCTCTCTCGCAACCCCTACTACTTTAATTAAAGACCCATACAAAATACCCAGTTTAGGCATATGATTAGGAAGAACTATGATTTAGGTCTCTAATTGAAAAATGCATAAATCCATTCCCAAGCAGATCAAGGAAAAACTGGTGCAAAACACAAACTCAAAAGGATATTTTTCGTTCATTTCGAGGAAATACGTCTGCAGTAAGAGTCATAAATACAAAGCTTCACTTAAAACAATTGTAAGTTTGCAACACCATATACAAAAGTGAGACAAATATGTAGTAAAACTTCTATAAACAAACCTACAAAAGCCTTAAAACAAAGCAATTAATCTACATGTCATCCACTCAAGTTCATTTTCCCCTATATCCAAAAAAAACTCCAGCAGTACAACCCAATCATACCTACATATTACTCCCAGTCGCATTCTCAAAGATCTGGTCTTCTGAATATCGATATTTTTCAAGAATTGGAATATCGATGATCAGATTTTGCTATGGAACCCATTAAAACAACCAAAGGAAATCATTAGAATAGTAAAATAAAGCCTTTTATTAACTTAAACAATGACTGTTTGGCCACTGAGTACATCCTGAAGCTGGAGAGACCCATCCTTCATTAGATTAACACTCAAGCTTTTGAATCTTTCTCTTGAGTATTGTCGAGATGCCTTTCTCCAATCAGTTCCTGCCTTCATCATTCCTACAAACTCCTCGTAACTGATTTGCCCATCCTGAGAAAATGCAATAATGATGAAAAACTGGCATGACATATCAGAGCGAGGAGATAGTGCAAGTGGAAATACAAGCAGACAAATTTACAAATGCAGCATTTACTTTTCATGCTACATTCCAAAAAATAATTCCTATGTCGTTTTTCTTTTTTTGGGTGAATTCTCGGTGTAAATCATGCAGTATTTGATAAGATCCAATAAGCTTCTTTAGCAATGAATAATTTGAGAAGTATTCTATCTCGTTTCTCTAAATATAATGGAAGAGCAATGAAAAGAGGCAGGGTCACTAAACAGAGAGAAAAAGATGAGTCTAACCTTGTCGGTATCAACTTCGCGCATGATCTCATTCACTACATCAGTGTCGCATGCTCCTGACTCATCTGCTAAAGCTTCTCGTAGCTCATCTAGCTCAATATAACCACTTCCATCCTTGTCAAAGAACATGAATGCTCTACGAAAATGCTCATCATTTTCCATTCTCTGTAAGTGGATTATAACTGCTACAAACTCCCCATAGTCCAGGACTCCGTTTCCATCAACATCAGCCTAATCAAAAATTAGGTTCAGCAGTCATCAGGCAAAAATATTAAATTAAATCTTTTCTGAATGGAGGAAATTACTGTATCTGCAATAGAATTTATTTAAAAGTCCATTTCCCAAATGGAAAAAAGCTTGGGAATTCGCATATAAAAGCTGCACCAGATTTACAGCAAAATACTAGGGAATATTTGATTGTAGGACTTGAGATACTGCAGAAAGAGAGTTAGTAAAGGCCTACAAGATCAATTATTTGGCAGATCAGACATAACCACAACAAAAATGGCAGGTTTAAAACCACAAGTTCCAATAGACTTTATTTCTTTCTTAAGCTTTATGCCAAATCAAATACTGCCACATCAATTAGAACAGAGAGAGTATATCACAAAGGCTGATAACATTTTATCTAACAAACATGAGATGCATAACACCAGAAGTCCAATCCCTGTATTCATTATCCACTTATTACAATGCAAACCAAGTGTCACATACATTTTTAATAAAATAATCTAATTGAAACTTTTCAAGAAGCCTACATAAAGAAGGTAGGAAATCATTCTGAAATCTATCGTGTGTCACAGATCACCTTGCAATATCAATCAATTATGTCTCAATCCTAAACAAAAATTGGGGTTGCTATAGCCTATATGAATCCTCCTAAATCTGCTCTGTCCTAGCCCAATTCATTCTAATATTATCACTTTGCTTGCAAATATCTTGCCTTGGGAAAAACAAAGGATCTTCTAAAACAATTGGATCTTTAAATCTCAAGGTTATGCTTTGCTTCCTCTACAAACATCAGACCTAGTGGAAGTGTAACAACAACTAAACCTTACTCCGAACTAATATGTATCATCTATATAGATCCTTTGCTTCCATTCTCTTGGTCTAGCTTCTTTACCTTCGTCCATCAAATTATATGCTATTAATCTACCTTTCTCACACCATATAGGAGTGACGATGTGATTTCAATAACTTCTTCAGCCTCACCATCTATGGTTTGGAACCTTACTTATATCCTCAGTTATGTAATGGAATCTCTTGCCTATTTAATAGCCTTCATGCAATGTATGCATGCCTACATATAATGAAACAAGAAGGAAAAAAGCTAATCCCTGAAATAAATGCAAAATGCAGAGTCTTCAGAGCCAATATTTTGTGCAAAATAACCATCTAACAGATGTGAAAAATTACATGATGCTTCCACCAACCAAAAAAGCTAATCTCCAAGCAATGGTAAAGTAAGTGATGCAGGATGAAAAGACATATGGAACAATCAATTTACACTCCTTCCAAAGTTCAAGTACTTGAAAGAATCAGGAGAAACCAAGCAAGAGAGAAGAGGAATAATGAGATCATAAGAATAAGGTGGCAGTGATTGCTTTAACATCACTTGGAAGAGTAACTTCTGCCAAACTTACAGTTTAAATGAAGAGGGGCAGAGTGTGTGTGTGTGTGTGTGTTCCACAAAACAGTTTATTATTTGCCCTCATCCAGAATACACAGGGAAAAGACACTATATGACATCACAGAACTTGGGGTAGTTATCATGAAACACATCAGAATACATTTATTTAGAGAGGACAGCAGAATAAGGAGACGAGGCAAGAAAAATCAGAAGTAGTGAAGAAGATGTTTGTTAGATAAGAAAAACATGCTTTAACTGCTTCAATGTATTGATGAAATAAACTCTAGCAGTAAATTTGTAGTAGTTAAGGACCCTGATACCATGTCTACTATCAGATTTTAGAATCAGATAAAACCCCGCATAGAAGAGAGATCAAACATACACACATATGATGTATACTTGTATTACAAAAAAACTGGGAAGATGAACGTAGAGACTGGTAGAGTGAGATGGTTAAACGTGGAGAAATTCAAATGGAACTACAACTTACAGCAGCACGTACAAAAACTAGGAAGCATACAGGAAACTGAGTAAATAGAAGCAAAATATGTTCTCATATTTTGGTATAAAAAACTTGTACATATCATAAAACCAACAGAAGAAAGAACAAAATACTGTTTCAGCGTGTTTAAATAGACAGGAATGTTTACCACATCCATCAGCAACTTCATCTCTGCTTCTGCCAACTGGGAACCAACTTTTCTAAGTCCAGCCTTTAATTCATCATATGTTATTTTCCCATCACCATCAGAGTCCATCAATGCAAACATCTCTCTAATTACTTCAATCTCTTCAAGTTTC
Source organism: Solanum verrucosum (assembly GCF_900185275.1). Lineage (NCBI taxonomy): Eukaryota > Viridiplantae > Streptophyta > Magnoliopsida > Solanales > Solanaceae > Solanum > Solanum verrucosum. The sequence continues at coordinate 3,201,996 of NW_026020221.1, read as the reverse complement.
AAGTGTTCAGCAATGACCTAAGCAATTTGACAAGTGTAAATATTTCAAACTAAAGCACATCCATTTGATGATAGAAATAACTACAGGAGCAGTAAAACACTAGGAATGTTCGGATATGAGCCAACACACAACACATCATTTACAGTTGCATAGCAACTCTCTCTGTGATTTTTGGATTTGATCAACTATGTTTTCTAGTAAGTATGAGGGTACTTAGTAATCGTTTACGGTGGGTGGCTATCTCTCTGATTTAATAAAATAAGGCTAAAAATGTTTCCATTGGCATTCTCTTGCATATCTCCATCCCCAAAGTTTAGATTTGTTAGTGCTTAAACAAATTAGAGGCTTACCCGCAATGCTTTCTTTTTAAATCTGTTCATGATAGAAAATTGCTTCAGTCTTGTCCTAACAATATCTCCCAGTGGAACATTTGAAGCCTTTTTAGCATTTTGAATCCAGGGGTGATCTGTAATAAAGTAAACAGAGTTAAAGAATAAAACTTATGCGTGTTTTGAACAGTTTTACTATATAAATGTTTCTTTGTTAGTGACATTCTTAAAAGTAAAATAAGATTTTTGTTAGTGAGAATTAGCATATGATCCACATTCAATTCATTCAATTATACAGTAGTTTTTGTCTTCATTATTGGTCCTATTAATAATTATTAAGGCATAGGCCACTATGGATATCCCGCATTCAGACATCTGAGTTTTCAAGCATGGTCCTGAATTTTTAGAGATGTCTGAGTCTTCGAGCATGGGCATACAGGTTAATATCCCTAAAAATATTCAGGGACAAAGGGCAGGGAAGGGTTTTCATAACTACCACATAACTGGGCCTCACCCAATTCAGGAAAAGAAAAAAATGCAAAGTGAAATATACAACTGGATATTTAGTTAATTAACATTAACTTCAAGATATTTCACGAGTGAGACACAAAGATAGTTGCAATACTAAGACATGCAACTGTTCCCACCAAAACAAATTTGATTCATAGAGATGCCATATAGCTCAATCACGCCCCAGAACCCAGCATACTCAAGGAGATAAGAGAATAAAATAAAATGCAATGACAATCCAGAAAAAAAAATACTCCTTTTTTCCACAAATCAGTATGCCTGAACAGTGGTCATTGAAACTAAAGCCGTGATTCCTTGAGGAAAGCCTCACTTTTCCAGAGTACTGGGAAGAAAATGCTAAAGAGCATCTAGAGAGATACCCGCGATAAATCAGTTTGCATAGATTAGCGCATCAAATCATAAACAGTTTCCAAATGCGTTTGAATGACTTTGAATCAAACCCCGCATTTTTCTTCTTTCTCCTCTAACCTTAAGTAATACTGACGATTTTCCATCGTCAACTTGAAAAACAACGGTGATCCTATTATTCCTATCTCAAATCGTTTCTTTGCTCAACTTATAGTTTTCCATGTACCAGGGAAGCCGTTTACTTGGAAGCTCACAAACTCTGAGTTGAAAAATACTTACCAAGGACCTGTTGGGCTGTCAATCGCTTCTTGGGGTCAGGTTCCAGCATCTGTCTGACAAGACTTTTTGCCTTTTCAGAGACTTGAGGCCATGGTTCCCTCTTAAAATCTATCACTCCCCTCAAAATTGAAAGAGCAACTCCTTGTTCAGTTTCTGCAAAAGACAATCAGATTAAGAAAAGACTTAAATCCGGAATCACAAGCAATTGCAACCATCAGAAGTCAACAGGAAACTGGAGAAGTAATATATGTATACCAGCCCAAAATGGAGGAACCCCACATAACAAAATATAAAGGATGACACCAGCACTCCAAATATCAACTTCTGGTCCATAATTCCGCTTCAACACCTCTGGTGCCATGTAGTATGGACTTCCCACAATCTCAGAGAATCTTTCACCTGATTAATTACAAAAAATTACTAAGAATCAAACACTTCTCTGCCACTTAAAACATACAGAACAAAGGACTGATTTTTATGAGACAGAGGAAAAGGGTGTCTTTCTAATTCACTTGTGGGATAAAGAAATTGAAAGAATTTAGAAATCGTACCAGGCTTGAAAAAGACAGATAGGCCAAAATCGATGGCCTTAAGAGCAGAATGCTCTTTCTTATTAGCAAACAGAAAATTCTCAGGCTTCAAGTCTCTATGCATGACCCCATTAGCATGACACATCCTTACAACTTCTGCAACAGTTCTGGCAACCCCAGCTGCAGCTCTTTCACTGTAATGCCCTCTAGCTACAATTCTGTCAAATAACTCCCCACCTTCACATAGCTCCATAACAAGATGAACTGCTTCATTATCTTCATAAGTAGCTCTCAACTTAACAATATTTGGGTGATCAGGAAGGCTTGACATAATAGCAACTTCTCTTCTCACATCTTCGATATCAACAGCTGTTCGGAGCTTCTTCTTTGAAATAGATTTGCAAGCAAGGGCATCTCGGGTCTCCCGGTCGGTGCAAAGGTAAGTCACTCCAAATTCGCCCCGACCCAGTTCTCGTCCTAAGATGTATTTGTCAGATATGCGGGTTTTAGGGATGAAGTCTTTGAGTACTCGGATCGGTGCGGGTGACCCGGAATACGGATTGGGTCTACGTTCTCGGGGCTTCTTTGGTTTTGTTTGAGGATCGGTTTTTGAAGCTTCTTCTGGTCTTATGCAAGCGTTACAGTTACCCATGGCGAAGTAAAATGGGTTGCTCCGCCGCTAATAGTGGTTGCCGGAGGTGGTTGTTGCGGTGGTGGAGGTAGAGGACATGGCACGGCAAAGACTTTTGCTATTTTCTGGATTTCGTGAGACAGAGAAAAGAAAACGCGGGGTCAGTTGGGAAGTAGTAGTTTTTTGAATAAACTCCATTTATTGCCAAATATTCTTTTACTCCTATTTTAAAATTGACCAATATTATTTTATCAAAAAGAAAGAAAATATTGGAGAAATATCATGCATCCTTTAAAAAGAACCTATTCCAATATTGGTAATGAAAAAGATGGAAAGATACTGAGAATTGAACGCACACCTATTATTATATGATAGATGTATTCTTGTTTATTTGTGTTTTTCCAATTTATACACTTCATAAAGTTAATAAGAGATGAGAATAAATGTTAATTACTTTTTTCGCTTCAAAATAAGTGATGTTTTTAATTTCGATATATCATTTAAGAAACTATTCGTTCCTAAAAAAATAAGGAGTATTTTAACTATAACTTATCGTTAATAAATACCTTGAAAAACACGTAACTCTCTTGCAATTTCTTGATTACATAAAAAAAAGTTATTTGAAAAAAAAAAAGAGAAATTAGAAGAACATCATTAATATCTTCTTAGTTGTCTAAAACATCACTTATTTTGAAACAGAAAAAAGCTAAGTGAACACTAATTCAAAATTGTAACATTTTGATGTGAATTATGATATTTTAAAACTCTCTTTTTCTGTTCAATAATAGTTATTTATTATTGACTTGACACATACTTTAAAAAATAATAAATAATAGGAGTAATATTACTATATTATCTTTTGAATATATTAAATTTAATGTTTTAAAAAATATATTAGAGAAAATAGAAAAGTAAGTTTGGAAGGTATTGTCCAACTGAAAATGAAATTAATGAACTTTACTTGCTCAACTATAGAGTTGGTCAACCAGAAAATAGCAAATTCCTTTCTGGTACTTGGTCATAATTTCTTATATTTATGTTCTCACAATAAACAAAGCCTTCTAGAAGTTCATATCCACTAAGATAAAGTAAACTTGGAAATTAATTATTCAGCACAAATTTACACATTTAAGTGTAATTTTTATCTTATTCTATAACGTGTATAAGAAGATAAAGAAAATTTTGTTTTGTGCTACTGTTTTTTTCTCCATAGGACAAGCAAAGTGAAAATGAATATGATGAACTATAATTAACAACCCAGTCAATTATAATTTGTTTTTCCTCTTTTTAACTTTTTTTGGTTAAGTTTACCAAGTCTATTTGGTCTATCTTTCTCTCACCATCAACACCTACCACTGGCTTTCATGATTACTTCAAGGACCATTAATATAATTTCTACAAGATTAATTAATTAGACCAACTTGAAAATATAATAAACTTTTGGTCTCAGATAAATAATAGTATTAAAGTCAAGCTAGATATAGCTTGACCTTATACAACTACGAAAATACAGAGTGATTTCAACAAGAAATTTAAGGGGGGAGAGAATTAAGATGATGACCGTCGGTTAGATATGAATTTAAAATTAAAAATTTTATCGGTTTAATACTTTATATTTTGTTTTCATTGAACTCATTATTTATTTAAAATCATGAGTTTGTATCTACTATATTTGTTATAATTTTCGTAAATTTTTAAATATAGATTTATATTTCGTGTTGAAAGTATTTTGATGACCCCGATACTAATACTCGGCTATATGTAGGTGCCACCTTTTGATCAGTTTAATTTAATTCCTATATTTGCATGGACCTAAGTCATGATGATTTGTGTGTACTAATTAAGTCATAGACTCATAGGAGGATTTGGTGGTACATAAAATTAAAAAATGGAATCCAAGGGTTGAGATTAATTTGTATACCATGTAGATGAAGTAGTTGAACAATTTCATTGTTTGATGGAATGGCACACATGTAGTCCTAAAACACTGCCACAAAATAGATTTGTTTGGGCGCTATTCTAACAAACTAACCATATTGGATTAGGAGGAAAAAAAAAAACTAAATTTGGAGTATCCTTCTCTATTTTCAAGAATGTATGCTTATCTTATCGTTATTTTAAAGGTAGAAATTACAGAGGTTGTTTCTGAATGACCATTGGAGTTGGATTAATATATAGTTGTTAAAAATGATGCAAATTAAATAGTATTCCAAATTAATTTGTAAGATGGCGTAAAATTGCAAAATTAGAATGACAAATGTTATACGTGTAATATTGTCTGTTTTGAGTTAAATTTACACTTATTTTAAGGTCTCACACCATTTAAGATATTTCTACATATTAAAATATTGGACTTTATTTGTAGTTTCGCACACATTATTTTGGAGATTAATGATATCACCCCATGCCAATTGAGTATCTATGGCCACTAAAAATCGAGTGACTAAATATTAGTATAAAAATACTCTTAACCTAGTATAATGTTATTTGTTTTAAACTAAACTCGCACATTTTTATTTTTTATTAAATCTCATACCATTAAAAGTATTCATTAACATAACAACAGATACCAAATAATAAAATCATATACATCGACACAATTACTAATTAGGCAGCAGGTTAAAGGTCACTGTATTTTGATAGCATGACCGTTTGACTAAATGTCCTTCTTGCTTTAACAAGTCAAAATATGGAAACTAATTTAAAGTCACAATAAAGACTCCAAAAATTCTTCAAAATAATTCTGCGCGCTATCGTACAATTGCAAGAAAAGACTTCACCACTACATTACTATTAGTCTAAAGTAAAGTTTCCTATAATTATTTTCTAATTTAAGGATTTTTTTTTTTGTAGAATGTAAAAAAGAAAAATATTTAGGTCTTGTCATGAGTGATGATATTTTGAAGTAATATGTGGTTTAAAGTTAAGTTGAGTATATGTGAAATGATTTTGTGCTAATTAATGGAACGGTTGATGATTTGAGATTGACATATTGAATTACTTACTGTTGCCGTGGCTACTTCGACAATAACATATAACCAAAGTTTCTTAATCTAATGCTTCCTTACATTGATGTTATGACGAACAACTTGGGTCCCATTAGAACCCATTGCCATTTCTTACATTAAATCATCCAAATGATAAACATCTTCAAACAAGTGTAATTGTTTTTTAAATATATAGTTATGGTAGTGTACGAATTAATTTGTGTATATCTCGACTAATTCTGAAATATTTATTATATATAGGTATCGAGTAATCTTGTCCATCAATATCAACAACAACAACAATAATGTCTAGGGAGGATAGAATATACACAAATCTTATCATTACCTTATGGAAGTAGAGAGGTTGTTTTTAAAAGACCTTCGGCTCAAGTAAAGAAGAAGAAGACCGTGAAGAAAAGATAGTAAGTAATAAGGAAACGGTGCAAGGTCTACCATAAGGGGAGCAAAGACAATGACAGAATAGTGTGATAATCAATAAACAACATATTACGACAGATTATAGAAAATAAGAAAAAGATATACTCTATTACATATCAAAAACAAGAACTACAGTAAAACAATTAGTACAAAACAAACCCCAACCACCCTAAGCAAGATAATATTACACTAGTATTTTTGCTAAACAGAAAGAAACCACTTAGTCTATACTTTGGCAACAACTTAAATTTTATAATTTGCAACTCATTTTATTGATTGCGCTAAATCATACCCTTGAGTACAACAATTAATATGATAACCGATTTCATTTTTTTATAATATGGTCGGAAAGGAATTAAATAAGATTTTGAAACAAAGAATCCATGTTGGATGAATTTTGTGAGCTTATAAATTCGAATAATATTGAGTTGAAATTGAGTAAAGATTCTTAATGATAAGAAAGGGACATATTGCCGTAATATTAAATTAAAGTGTGTGGAAGTAGGTGTGGCTAGGATAAAAAAATGCGTGGTCAATTAGGAGAGGCTGAGACAAAGTCAACAAAGCAGTTTGTTTCATCCAAATAATTAAAAGAATAGATTATTAATATGACATTATTTGTGATTTCTCAAATCTAAATAAATTAATCTAAATAGATTATATATATGAATCATATTCATTATGCTTATTTGGATAGTTCATGTATAAATACTTAATATCTATCCATTACATCTATTATGGCAGACCTAACTACGAGAGTTTTAAGAACCAGAGTTAATTGATAATTTTTTTATCGCGCATTATTGGTACAAATATATTATAAAGACAGGTACGTAAGTAATCCATGCAGTTGAGGGGATGGTTGGGGGATAAATCCCATTAATTGTAAGCACACATATTTGAGTGTTGTATTCAATTAAGAGGAGGAAACAATGATGGAATGACATGAACTTTTTCATTAAGGGGGGTGTCTTTATAACCTGGCAATAGGCCTTATAAGTAGTTGTAGGCCAAACCAAACAAGAAAACATTTAAAAAGACCCATGTTCCCAACATTATTATGTTGTTTGGTGAATGGTGTAATGTGACAAGCAAAATAAAAGGCATAAAGTGTTTAGCTTCCCACAGCTCATCTCATCACGCTAAGCAGAAAAGGAAGAGGAAAAAAAAGGAGGTTGTACATAACTTTCCTTTCCTTTTCTAGAATTTTAATATTCTTATCCCCTTTCTTCTTTACTGATTAGTTTCTTGAGCTGATTTAATAGATGGTCGCTCAATATTCAATAACGAAAATAATTAGATTATTTTTTATAATCGTAAAGTCACTCTGTCGTTTTGCTCATAAGTATTATAGAAAGCTAGTCATTAGGGAAAAATGAAAAAGACTTTTATATGATACTTAGGAAAATTAATCGACCTCGCGATGTGATACAATCTTAGGCAGTGTTTGGTTGAGGAAATTGTTTAATGACTTGTTGTGACTTATATAAAGTCGAGCTATATAGGTTAGTAACTTTCTGGGCTATACTTGGATAAAATTGAGTAATTTTTATGTTATAGAAAATAATTTAGTGATCATTTGCGAAACTATTCCTTATTTTCTTCTGAAAAAGAAAATCAAATAAAATTGATGAATCGTGTATAAGTTCCAATTGCTACCATGCATATTTATCCGGATGAAATGGGAAACATATTCACTTTTTTATTGCTAATTACGTTTAAGTCAACATCTTAAGACTATTCAAAATTTAATAGCCTTTTAAACCGTAAATAAAATTTAAATACAAATCATCGAAGGGGGGCGAGGAAGGTTTTTAAAAATATTATAAAAATTGCAGATACTGTATTATTAGTTATGAAAATTAGCAAACTAACTAAATAAGTTAATTTCTAAATCATGTTTTTTGAAATTCTCTTAAGAAAAAACAAAGAAAAACCACCAAGGTTATGAACCTCTTAAATGATCAAATTCAGCCCAAATACAATTGGTAGGATATGGAGCCAACGGCCCATTCAAAACTTCATCATAGAAAGTAAAGCAGCCCATCAAGTTCTATTTTGTAAAAGGTACAGAATCGTGGACAAAAGAATCTTAAATTTTGAGTCTTGCGGATACATAAGTTACATTCGGATACATACCTTTTGATACATTACCTTTTAGTTTGGTACTTTAATAAAAGAATTTAAGATTAAAGTGTAATCACTATTACTCAATCCCTCATAACGTGTAAGATTCCAAAATTCAAATTTGTTCAAGCAGATCAGCCAACATCCTTTCAACTCTGTCTTGAATACATGTTAGGAAAAAAAGAAAAGAAAAAGAATCATCCATTACTTTTTGGCTTTTTCTCTTGTGGGGAAAAAGAAAACAGAAGGCAAAATATTCCTTATATGCTACTTGATATTATTTACTTAATATTACATCTAAAAACATGTAGTAATTGGTAATAATTAACTGTTGCATTTATAAATGTTACTCAGTTTCATTTTGCTTGGGTCTTATTAACTTGACAGTATTTTCTTAAATAAATTGTTTATTTGGAGCTTATTTTTTTTCTAAATTATCCTTATTAATTATGTTACAAAAAATTAAGTTTGTCTAGTACTCTATTACGTAATAGCACTAAAAGAGCATTAAGCTATGTCAATATTTTATTAAACTCTTGAGGGGACCATTGGAAGGGTCCATAGATTTCTAGAATTTGGTATTAGTCATACCTAATGTTTGATTTTAACTAATTTTGAGGTTAGTCCCTAGAGGATTAGCTAATGGACGTGAGCTTTGAATGCTGATTGAACTAATTATTTATGTTTTTGTTTAATCCTTCGATTCAATAAAAGGGTACATATCAATTTTCCTATTCATTAGTTCTTAACAAATCAAAGTGTGATTATATAAATACCCACTGCTTCATTGTTGTTCAACTCATATTATAATACTTTAATGATAATAATTTTAGAAGTTGTATAACAAGTATTTTATATATACAATCTGCTATTTTAATTATTTCCTTCGTCTCAAGTTATTTATTGCATTTTATTTCACACATTCTTTTGAAAAAAATACTGACAAGGAATAGTTTTGATCATCTTACATACTTTTATTTATGTCTTAAAGTGTAATTTCTTATCATTAAATTTTTACTGTATTTTACGTGTAATTGCTTCATAATTAAAGTGCTTATAGTATTCAGAAATAATTACTAAGATAAAATAAAATAAAATAAAAATTATTTTTTTCGTGAATTTCTAAAATGATAAATAATTTGATGTGGAAAGACTAGTAGATATCACCTACATAAATTTTCTCGATTCTTCAATTGTAACCTATGTTTCACGACTAAATTTATAAATCTTACGATTTTTTTTCTCATATGATTTAAATATACCCCATATCGTTTTAACATCTTTATTTATCATAATTTCATATTTATGTATTGATACATCACAAAGCCAACACAATATATAACCAGAGCATTTCATGTGAGTGAGTGACCGTTTCTTACAAGGTTTTTGGGTCCAGACTCCAGAGAGAACAAAATCAAAAGTTATGGGTCGAAAATAGAACACATGAGCATTAAGCAGGGCCAGAAGAGCAAAACGAAAAAGAAAAAGATATTATTAATAAAATAATTTACCGCGTTTGACCTTACAGAAAAAAAAAACAAAAAAAGGACTTTCTTGAAGGCCAAGACATGTTTCGTAAGCAGTGTCATATGGATCCACTTATTTATGGTAACAAAATCAGTAAAAACCTGACTACTTACTGCACAATTTTATTGTTGTTTTTTATAATAATAAATAGGAATATGTATCTATTTATTTAGTTTTATATAAGTTGAAGGGAAAAATCTATTTGGTCAGAAAATTTGGTCAAAATGATATTTTTTTAATGTTATTTTAACTTTTTAAATATTTTTACCCTTTTAATTTAAATACAATTTAACTAAAAAATGGAAAAAAGATCAGTTTATTTAAAATAAAAAAATATTATAATTTTTTAAATTTTCTGGATAAATTCTGGCCATATTTTCTGATCATTTAGCACTAAAAGTTGAAAGGCTTAGATATCAAAAACATATTTATGTATTTTGCTTTTTTTATATGTATATTTTAGACCAAGCAATCCCTTAAATGATTAGTTTTGTTCAGTTCAATAATCCTTAATATGACAAAAAAAATATTTATTTGTAAAATTTGAATCGCCAACTAAACTAAAACTAAATTATGAGAGTAAGAAAAAAATAGTTTGTCAATTCACAATAATAAAAAAGACAATGTACTAAATTTTTTTATATTTTTTCAAAACTTATGTCTAGAAAAGGCTTAAAAATCTAATTACCAAGTCATAACCTAGTAAATAAATAAAGAGAACTTCCTAGAATAATGTACTCACCAAAGTGAAATAATCATAAACATAGGAGATTAATCCGAGTAAAACGAAAAGATTAAAAGAAAATAAAACTAAAAATAAAATGTGATATTTTTAAAGAACACGTGGATGAAGTGAACATCAGAGAAAATAGCCAAAAATATCATTAAACGTTAACTTTACAAAATAAAAAAGAGGAAAATAAATATAGTCCTTAACAGTCATTGTACTCGTTTCGCCAAATTGCTTGGAAACTCAATATAAAGCTGACACCAAAAAGAGCCGTCCACTTTAACCCTTTCCTCTGTGAAGTGAGTATTATTATTTTTCCTCTTTTACTTTTGTTTTCCTTTTCATTCTTTTGGTGGCTCTGAAGCCGCGTCTACCAATTCCCAGGTATTCTATTCTCTTTCCTTTGAATCTTTTTTTCTTCTGTTATCTGTTTTTAGTTTTTAGCTCTGAATCACTCGTCAATGATTGTGTTTCTTGAGTTGTTCTGTAATGTGAGTTGCTGTTTGATCTTAGTGTTTGCTGTTGTTAGCTCTGTTTTTTCTTGAATTTCTGTTGAGAGAATGGTGTTGATGAATTAGAATGTGGGGTTGTTTTATTTTTGCTGAATCTGATAAAGATTGGACCTTTTTGTCCATTTTTGTTGTTCTTTACTTTTCCTGTAAATGGAGGGAACCAATTTTATTGCAAAATTTCGTCTTGGTGAAAAGGGTTATTTACCATGGATTTAGTTTACTAGTACAAAATGTATCAAATGTTTGTTTTATGTAAAACATGTAGTTATTCAGACTTCTGTCATATGTTTTTGACTTCTTAACTTTCTTATTTCATATTTTACCCCAATTTTTTTTTTCTGGAAATGAGAAAAAAAAATCCTTGTAATTTCTTCTAGTATGTGTTATTAAACATCCAGGACTTTCGAACATTAGACTCTAGTCACTAGGTTTTACAGTGCTAATTAGGGCCTGGGTGTGTTCTTGTTAAACAAACATGAATCTGTAGGTGGTAGTATATATTAGTCTTTGTCTATGGTTTTCTGAAATAGCTTTTGATTGATATATTTAGTTTTCTGAAAATGCTTTTAATTGATAAATCTGTTAAGGGGTTGCCGAAGTTTTTTAAATTTCTTGGAGTTCAATCCTCTTGTCCTTTCCGTAGAAAACAAGATGTGCTTGAGCTTGTTAACATACTACAAGCCTATGACAGTGTAAGTTTAGCTCATCATTGACTCATAGTGCTGTGATTGAGCATTCTTTTTTTCTAGTACCTATCCTGTAATTATTATAAGTAGGTCATAATTTTGGAGCTTCCCAACTCTATTTTTAGTCCTAGATATTATGAGTTGCTGTATTTCAACCTCTCTAACTTTTGTCTTCCCCTTTGGAAGTCCCCACTGCAATCATGCTGGTCATGCTCAACAATAAGAAGGAGGCATTCCCTTGGTTAATGAGTGGAATATGTGATGATTAATGTTGTGATACCTTTGATGGGTAATGAATACTGATATTGTCTAGTCATGTGTATGAGTCAATGATTGTTGTTCTGGACATGCTTGTTTTAGATTTTATGATGACATAGTCTGCTAAGCCAAGTGTCCAAATGATAATTTATCATGTGCCATTAACTAAAGTAAGCAACCAAGAAATAGTCATAGGAGTTGAATGATATTTCCAAAAAAAGTCGTCAATTTATGAATTTCATGTAGAAACATAAGTTAATATGCAGCATTGGTTGAATGCATACTTTTGCCTTGTATTGTACTTCGCTATGCCATGATGAACACTTGACTGGCTAAGCAAATAATTTGGTGATTCCTAATTCATTTATGACTTGCTCTGCTTCCTTGAAGATCCTGGAGCATCTTTTGGCATTTTCATTATATTTCAATCATGTTTAAGGTCTAAAGAACTTTTTTTCACTGGCTTTTACAATTTAACTTGCAGACTATGCTTCGGGCAAAGCAGCTCGGCACACTCTCCCAGTCAGCTAGGTCTTTTTTTCTAGGTGGATCACGATGTAGTGCAGGAGATGGAAGTTCCTGCACTTGTTCAGAAGATGACACCTGTATTTCAAAAAGGCCACAGACTAGAAATGACGTTCGACATCCACAAATATCATCCAACCTAGTGTCAAAATCCTCTGTAGGGGTTGGTGCCTTATTATCTGGAGATGCTGTAAAGGTTGTGAGCTCGAAAAAAAATGAGACTTTAGACTCTCCAGTTTCTAGGCCGCAGGCCATACCAGTATCTACCTTGTCTGGGCGGGTAGACTCTGTTAAATATGGTAACATTGATGCCGAGATAACTGTACAGTCCTCACCTCCCATCTCAGACCAGTTTGTCCGGGCAGGTATTGCAGCAGTCAGTTTTTTATCTGATGTGGTAAACTATAAGATACCTATGTTAGATGGAAGCGAAGTGCTTAGCTCATCCAACAACTGTGTGGTGGATCGTACAAAGCCTGTATCCAATGTGAGACCATCAAATATAAAGACCTCCAGAAATGACAAACTTCAAGGAAAAGCTTCTACTGATACACCTGTAACGTCAACCCTTGCACATAATTCGAATTACACAAAAAACAAAGGTGATAAATGTAATTCGGTCAGAGGCAGGAATCCTGTTTCGAACAATGGTGTTGGGGAAGTGGAGACCCATGGTGTTATCCCAGATTCTTGTGACCGGAGGAGGACAATGCCTGCAAAGCCCAGAACATATCCAAATCGTAACATGACAAATGTGCGTGGCTCTGAAGGAAAGCTTAAGCATGAGATTCCTGAAGGTTTCAGCAGGCCACAACGAGCAACAAAGTTGCAAAATGCAGGAGTAATGGTCAGACAGTTCTCTAATAGTAGTCATGTTGTTGGAACAGTTTCTCGCATTATACAACAGTTAAATTGGAGTCCTGAGACGGAAAATGCTCTTCGTGAACTCAACTATTTATTAGATCCATACCAAGCAAACCAAGTTCTTAAGCAGATCCATGATCATGCAGTTGCTCTTGGCTTTTTCTACTGGTTGAAGCAGCAACCAGGATTTAAACATGACGGACACACCTATACCACCATGGTTGGCATCCTGGGACGTGCTAGGCAGTTTGGGGCAATTAACAAGTTGCTTGAGCAGATGGTCAAAGATGGGTGCCAACCAAATGTAGTGACATATAACCGTCTCATTCACAGTTACGGCAGAGCAAACTACTTGCGTGAAGCATTACATGTCTTTAGTCAAATGCAGGAAGCTAGAGTTGAACCTGACCGTGTAACCTATTGTACTCTAATTGACATCCATGCAAAAGCTGGTTACCTTGATGTTGCCATGGACTTGTATGAAAGGATGCAAGATGCTGGGCTCTCTCCAGACACTTTCACTTACAGTGTCATTATTAATTGCCTTGGAAAAGCAGGCCACTTAGCTGCTGCGCACAAACTGTTCTGTGAGATGGTTCATCAGGGCTGTGTACCAAACTTGGTAACCTACAACATTATGATTGCATTGCATGCAAAAGCAAGGAACTATTCTAGTGCATTACAATTATATCGAGACATGCAGAATGCTGGATTTGAGCCAGACAAGGTGACATACAGCATTGTGATGGAGGTGCTTGGCCATTGTGGCTATCTGGAGGAAGCTGAGGCAGTTTTTACAGAGATGAAAAGGAAGAATTGGGTACCTGATGAACCTGTATATGGTCTTCTAGTGGACTTATGGGGAAAGGCTGGGAATGTAGAAAAGGCTTGGAACTGGTATCATGCGATGATTAATGCAGGTTTATGCCCCAATGTGCCTACTTGCAATTCTCTGCTCAGTGCTTTCCTTAGAGTTCACCGGTTGCCTGATGCGTACAACTTGCTTCAAAGCATGCTTGAATTGGGTCTAAACCCTTCTCTGCAAACTTATACCTTGCTCCTCAGTTGCTGCACAGAAGCTCAAACATCATTTGACATGTCATTTTGTTGTGAGCTGATGGCAGTCACACGTCACCCAGCACACACATTCCTTCTGACCATGCCAGCAGCAGGACCCGATGGGCAAAATGTGAGGGATCATGTGGGCACCTTTTTGGATCTGATGCATAGTGAGGACAGAGAGAGTAAAAGGGGTCTTGTTGATTCAGTTGTTGATTTTCTGCACAAATCAGGACTCAAGGAGGAAGCTGGATCTGTCTGGGAGGTGGCAGCGGACAAGAATGTCTACCCTGATGCAGTTAGAGAGAAAAGCTCCTCATATTGGCTTATAAACCTCCATGTAATGTCAGATGGAACTGCAATCATCGCACTGTCAAGAACACTTGCCTGGTTCCGCCGACAGATGCTTATCTCGGGAATCCGTCCAAGCCGCATTGATATTGTGACAGGATGGGGCCGTAGGAGTCGTGTGACTGGATCCTCTATGGTGAGGCAAGCAGTACAGGAGTTGCTTAACATGTTCGGCTTCCCATTTCTTGCTCAGAATGGGAATTCAGGGTGCTTTGTGGGCTGTGGGGAGCCTCTCAGTAGATGGTTGGTCCAGCCTTATGTCGAGAGGATGCATTTGCTTTAGTGTTTGGTATCAAGAATTTCTAGCATAAATCACAATTTTGTCATTGAATAGGAACTGGCTTCCTCAGGAATTAGAATGTACTTATTTATGTGCAGCTCATATGGATTTCAGTTAGTTATCCTAATTATGTTTTTTCTTACTAATCTCATTTCCGGATTCTATTTGTTTGAGTCTGACCTGAAATTAGGAGTAAGATCGTGTCTCCTGCTTAGCAATGCTATTTTCCCCATTCTGTTTCATAGTTGATCACATTATTGACTATTGGACGTGGTACTTCTGATCAACCAAAAGAAGGAAGTAGCCCCTGCTTTCTGTATTACGTACCATTGACAGGTGCTCCACTTCAGCTTCGGTATTTTCCATCAGTTGTATTCTGTTCTGCTTTACTTGTCCCAACTCTCAAGGCTGCATGATCTTTTAGAAGAATTCTGTTCATGTTGTATTGTGTAAGGCACTTAGTTGATGCAGCTTGTGTCATCCGAAGCCTTTACTAGGCCATTGTGATTGATTTCCATTGCTTATTTTAGTACTCCCTCCATTCATTGTCTTGTAGTCTAATTGAAGCTTAGTTAAGAGTAGTTTTTACTAGGCTTACTCCACTTCATGACTCCCTTGGTGCTCACTGAGAATGAAAAACAACTTTTTTTTAATGGCAAATTCAGATTCTATAGTGAGTTCAGAATGATCATTAGTTTGATTATTAGTATACGTTTAAAATGTAACTTTAGTGAGTTGAAAATACCAGTATGAGATCAATAAAAGTGAAATTGAGGAATTACAGGACAGACAACCAAATCAGCTTTGATGAATGTTATGGACAAGGCATAATTCCTAGAATATTCTGCATGTCTGCGAAGTATTATTACTACCAATTCCGTTGTCAGATGAATTTTGGTGTTTTTTTCTAATTGGACAAAAGGTCGACCAAAGTCGGAAAAACAACTACTAGTAAATTTCCTATTTTTGCGTCATTGCTGAAAGATGCAAACATATATTTCAATCGATGATATAAGAAAGTAAAAACAAAATTGTATTTTAACAGAAAAAACTAGTCCCTAATTTATTAGACTTTTGTCAATTAATCACAAGTAAGGGGTTCGGTCAGTTATTTTTTAAAAGTTATATCGTCCTAATTTTTTCGGGTATTTTATAATATGTCAAAATTAGATTTTTTAAAATCATTTCAATCATATCGGTTTCTCTTTCGTATCGGTATGGTTCGGTTAATTTTCATTTTTTTACTTTTAAAATATCATCTCAAAATATACTACTATTAAAATACTTCTTTCACAAATATGTTCTTCAAGTAACACTTTAATTCTTCACCAAGAAGACAAGAACAATGTATATATACAAATACAAATACAAAATTGTATAAAGCGAGAGAAAAGTGTATATATACAAATACAAATACATATATTTTCGCCCTATACACTTATAATTATACAAATACATATATTTTCGCCCTATACACTTATAATTATACAAATACATATATTTTCGCCCTATACACTTATAATTATATAAATACAGATCTTATTATACAAATTACAATGTATAAATGAATTTATACAAAACTGAACAATTTGTATAAAATTGGATGTATCTAGCGAATTATACAAATCAAAAGCTCCATAGCTAACATAAATTTTGCTATGAAGCACAATTATGCAAACTATAGCTATAACATATAAATATGATTTTTATATTTGCTATATGTGAAAGTTGTTCATTAAAAAGACCATCCCAACCGTTCGGGACGGTTATACACTTAAATAAAAGTCCACGATTTTATTGAAAAAATAACATAAATCAATTTGAACGGTTTTTCATATTCTTTTGACATCCCTAATCATAAGTAATTTAATTTTTAATTTTTTTTATGTCTATTATCTCACGCATTAAAACCCGACTAATTTAAATTTGTAAATTACCTAACTCATTTCGAATGCTCTTAACATGATTTTTTGGTATAGTTTCCCATAAAATAAATAATTTATAGTAATCATAGCCTGTAAAATTTTTACATCTACATTAAGCCAACACATGTTCACGCTAAAATTCATGAAGCTAAACCTCTTTCACTGTTTTTTTTTTTTAAAAAAACTTCTTTCCTCAACTTCGGTAGAATCCTCTTCATTTTTTATTTTAAAAAATTTGTATGATGTATATCCATCACATATACACCTTCATATGTATTTTTTAAAAAATTATTTATAAGTAAACAAGGAGATGAACACAATATCCATCAGTTATATCAAAAGTAGTATACATTGTATAGTACTAAATATAAGCAGTGTATAATTATGTTTAAACAATATATTTAACATTATTTTTAGAGAATTTGAGACCAAAAAAAGAAGGATTATATAAAAACCTTAAGAATCTCATTAATTTTAAAGCTTCTTACGTAATTTCAGATCAACATATTTTGTTGCTTAGAAAGTTCATGTTCAAACTCACCTTTTATTTATATGTATGTAAGTTAAAAATGTGAAGTAAGTTATAATTGAAGAGGTTAATAAAGAATGAATATATATTATGTAGATAAATAAAGGAAATAAGGCAAATGTAGAGTATTTAAATAATTAATTAGATGACCAAATAGATATCTCTTAATTAATTTTCTCATTATTCCTACTCATTTTCATTAGTCAAAGAGTTGTGATTGCCATAATCCACGCTGGCAAGTACTAATAAATAACAAAATCTCCATTTTCTCCTCATGCCAAGAAAGACTGAAAAGTTGCTGATTAGTCAGGACACAACTTTCCAGTTCTCTCCCCTCACGCTGCTAAAATCCCCTCTTCTTCCCCCTTTTTGTTCGTTAGTACTTAGTAGTATAGAGAAACAGAGATACTCTCTGACTCTGTACTTCATCGCCGGTAGATAGCTAATTCTCATTCCGATTCCGACGTTTTGTGCTTCACCAGTAAGTTTCTGTTATCGCTTTCTGTTTTGTATACATATACATTTACATATATATATATATATATATCTGTTCAATTTGACATAGAATTTCTGTATAGATAGATAGATATATATGCCTTGTTATACTTGTTTAGGCGCATGAGATACATTTATGCATACGATTGAATTGTTATAGAATACATTGATGGTGCACAAGAAGCGGACAGTCGCTCCTCGTCCCAAACAGTCCGCTGTCACCGAAGATGCGGCGATTCCGTTGCTTGAATCGGAACAAAACCTAGTTTCAGTGTGTACATCAGTTCAGAAGAAACTTTCGAGAAAAAATGACACTTCGGCTGTTGTTGAAGGTGAAACGAATGCCTTATCAGCTTCAATAAAGCTTGGATGTGAGCGTGTCCTATCATCCCTGCGCAGGGGGAACCATACCAAAGCCCTAAGATTTATAAAGGAATTGGCAAGCAAGCATGAAAACTCGCCTCATGCACCTCTTATTCATCGTGTCCAGGGCTCTGTTTGTGCTAAAATGGCCTCCATGATTGATGATCCCAATGCTAAACATAGACATTTGAAGAATGCCATTGAGAGTGCCAGGAAAGCTGTATCACTGTCTCCAAATTCGATTGAGTTTGCACATTTCTATGCTAGTTTGTTGTATGAGGCTGCAAATGAGGGGAAGGAATATGAGGAAGTTGTGCAGGAGTGTGAAAAGGCATTGGCAATTGAGAACCCCATAGATCCTGCAAAACAGAACTTACAGGAGGAAAGTCAACAGAAGGATGAGACTCCTAATGCTCGGATTGACCATGTACGGATTGAACTCCAAAGTTTAATTCAGAAGTCGAACTTTGCATCCATTTCTGCTTGGGTGAATCAAATAGGCAATGGTGAGGAAAAAATCCGGTTGATCCCGATTAGGAGGGTGCCAGAGGAGATGAGGTTGGTTCAAGCAAGAAGGCCAATTGAGATTAAAAAGGTGACTAAGATGCCTGAAGAGAGGAGGAAGGAGATTGAGGTCCGAGTGGCTGCTGCAAGGCTGTTGCAAAAGAAGTCTGAAACAGTCCAAACGCACAAAGATGGAGATAAAGCTCTGGATCTGACAACAGGATCAGCGCAGAGAATTGGTGAGAGGAGGAAAAGCAGAAATGCAAGGAAAAACTCGTCTTCCACAGAGAGAAGGGATAGGGTGCAGTCTTATTGGAACTCCTTGACTTTGGATAAGAAGAAAGAGTTGCTTAGAATTAAAATTTCAGATCTTAAGGCTTATTTAAGTGCGTCAAAAGACGGATTGGCTATTGAAGTGCTATCTGAGGCTCTATCATTATATGAAACCAATAAAGATTGGAAGTTTTGGACATGTTATCGCTGCAACGAAAAATTTACTGACTCTGTATCACACAACTATCATGTTGTGCATGAGCACATTGGAACTTTGCATCCTAAATTGCAGTCCGTATTGCCTCAGAATGTGGAGAACGAGTGGGCTGAGATGCTTCTGAACTGTTCCTGGGAACCCTTAGATGGTTGTGCGGCTGCGAAGATGCTTGATAAACAATCAAGATCTCAAGAACAGGGTTTTCTTGATGAAAAGCACCAAAGAGATAACACAGAAGAGTCTAAGTATGGCTTTTCTGAGGTTTTCTGCAATGAAGACAAATTGGATTCATCACCTAGAAATAAGAAATTTGGGGATATACCTAACAGTGATACAGTTGAAAGCAGAGTACATGATAAGATCTCAGACATTGAGTTGATGGATTGTGATAGGAATTATGGTACTAAGAATGGTTTCCTTCCTGACAAGTGGCCACTATCTGATGATCCCGACCGAGCAAATCTTCTTGAAAGAATTTCTGCTGTATTCCAGACGCTTATTGAAAGTAAATATCTTGCTTCAAGTCACCTCAGCAAGGTTATTGATTTTGCAGTGGAAGAGCTTCAGGGTCTTACTTTTGGCTCTCAGCTTCTTAGCTACAATGTTGATCAAACTCCCTTATGTATATGCTTTCTAGGTGCCGAGGAACTAAAAAATGTGCTAAAGTTTCTGCAAGATCTTTCGTATTCTTGTGGCTTAGGTAGGTATTCCGAGAAAACTAGTTCTCGAGATGGAGCAAACAATGCTAGTCAAGGATTTGACGATCTGGAGAAATTAATTGTCAGTGAAGATGGTTCATGTTTATTGTTTGATGAACGTTTCCTGCCGTGCAATCTTGCTCGAAGCACATGTCCAGATATAATTTCTATTGACAGAACTGCATATGTTTTGTCTAGTAATCAGTACCAGAATGAGGCTGAACTTGATCCAGAGGCATTTTTGTCCTGGATATTCACTGATCCATCAAGTGTAGAACAATTGGCATCCTGGACATGTGCAAGAGAAGAGAAAGCACAACAAGATATAGAAATTTTTCGTTTTCTTGAGCTTGAGAAGGAGTTTTATGACCTGCAATGTTTATGTGAGAGAAAAATTGAACATTTAAATTATGAGGAAGCACTGCTGGCAATTGAAGTAATTTGTTTAAAAGGGGGTAGGAGAAGAGATCATGGAACTGAAATTGTTGGACGAAGTTATGATTCTCTTTTGCGAAAGCGGCGAGAAGATCTCATAGAAAGTGACAATGATGTTACAGTTATCGGCAATAGGCTTGAGTTGAATGCTATATCAAATGTTCTGAAGGAAGCAGAGTCTCTCAATGCCAATCGGTTTGGTTTTGAGGAAACTTATAGTGGTGGAACATCTCAACTATGTGACATCGAATCAAGTAAAGAGGATGACTGGAGACTGAAGGACTACCTTCATCAAGTGGACTCTTGTGTGGAAGTTGCACTACAGAGACAGAAGGAACGTGTCTCCATTGAGGTTGGTGCATCAGCTATGGTTTAATGCTGTATTATTATTATTTTCTGTTTTTGGTTTAATCGTTTCCTTCTCTACAATTTCTTGAATTCAGCTGAGTAAAGTAGATGCTCGAATCATGCGAGTGGTTGCTGGGATGCAGCAGCTGAGAGTAGAGATTGAGCATGCATGTGCCCAGGATCACCGGAGGATTTTAGTGACTCTGTTGAAATCATATATCCGGGTGCCTACTTAGCATCTACTTTTATGATAGTTCAATTATTGCTTCTGGGATCTTTTACTGCTATTTCTCTCTTCCATCATACTACCATTTACCTCTATTGTACTATTCTTTTATGATGATGATTGTCTTTTCTTTCTTTAGGCACATCTGGAGGATCTGGCTGAGAAGGATGCTACCAAGAAGTCTGATGCTGCCAGTGAAGCACTTTTGGCTGAACTTGCTCATGATTCCAAGAATAGTTCTGGTGGAGGCAATGGTTGTTCTAAGCATACACATGAGAAAATTAAAGATAAGAAAAAAAGCAAAGAGTATCGGAAAGCCAAGGGTTCAAAGGTTAGACTTTTTCTGCTGCAAATGTTAGTGTTTTTGAGTTGGGAAGTAATCAGTTCACTCTTATTTGCAGCCGACTAGTGGCAGCAACGAACTGCATTTGCATCGACATCAGACTATGGAAGATGTGTACGTCTTTTCCCAAAGAAATGCTTTCTCCATAAGCTTGAAACTCCATGTTATGTAGAAGTCATGACTATCTTTAATATCAGCAAATAACTTTGCTGTTGCAGTTCATTTGCAGTTACTCATGATGGAGAGAATCAAGGTGATAAAACTGCTGGAAATGGTGATTCCTTGAATGAACAGGAGTATAGACGTACTATTGAACTCGAAGCTGAGGAAAGAAAGCTTGAAGAAACTTTGGAATATCAAAGACAAATGGAGAATGACGCTAAACTGAAGCATCTGGCCGAGCAAACTAAGAGAACTGCAAAAACATGTTTAGGGAGTATTGATACAGTTATGAAGTCTGAAACTTGCTCAAAGTGCAGTGATGAGCAATTGAAGATTAGTAAGAAGGTCAATACTCTTATGCTTGGATTCTCCTATTTTTGTGAGAGTTTTCCCATTCTATTCTGTACAAGGGACGTCAATAAATGTTGATGGTGTTACTTTTGAATGATATGCTTCTCTAAATTTTAGACTGAACTAGTCAATTGTAAACATATCTCATGCAAATTTTGGAATGCTTAATGTAGATGAACAAATTTCCGGACAGTTCACGAAGTCTTTCAAAAATCAATGCTGAAGGAATGACACACAAAACTGGTATGGCCTTTGTTTCAATGTCAGGAAGATTTTTTGCTAGCTAAATAAATCCCTTGGCGATACAGTGCCAGTGACTATCTCACCTGATTATGTACTCTACCATTGCTCTTATTCATGACTGTCAAATGAAGTAAGTGTGGATGAGAGTGGTCTGGTATCTACTCAACGCTCTGGAAGGAGAGGATGCCAGCACGATTCTAAGCTTATTGATGGGAATTTTCCATCTGCTTCTGATGAAAAGGAAAACACTGAAGTTGGTGAACCAAGAGCTCTGCATTCTTCACATGGTGAGTTGCAATTGTTTGCTTAACTATTCTGTAGTGCCTTGATTTGCTGGCCCTGAAGAAATACCAACATTTTCTAATTTATATTCTTTTTGGCCTTATTTTATTATGTATACTGTATTTTTTTGCGAATTTTTCGTGTGAATATTTGTCTCACCTGCTATCTTGGGCAGAAGCTGGTGGATTCCTAACGAGCAATATATCCATGTCTAGTAGTAGTGTTTTCTCTATGAGACAACCAGATCCAAGCCCTGAGGAAGGAGGAACCAAATGATAAAAGTTGAAATACACGTTATATTTCAGGAGCATGCTTATTTCAATTTAGTTGGAGTATATTGGCTAGTTATTAACAGTTGTATGGATGTCTAAAGCTGGCACTTGCTAGTTGATCTGAAGAGCTCAAAGCTTAGTGTTGCTTTCGTTTTGATAACCGTATATTTGTATTTGCATCTTTGAGACAAAGAAATTACCATCAAGTTAGTCCTCGATGAACCTTGTCTCTTTCCATTTTGTCAGAGGTTTAGAGGAGCAATTCGTTTTTCTTTCACTGTTATCACAGTGAAGCTTTGGTATTGCGTAGTTATATCTTCAAGCTGGCATGTTTATATATCTAAACAGTGGGACAAAGTTTGATCCAATTGTATCTGCTATTGGCAAAAGAAAATTGTGGAGTTACGAGTCAATTTGGAGCCAATTAAAGATTAGATCCTATTCCCTTTTACTTCCTCCACCTTTACCCAAGAAATGAAAAGCCAAGCTGCTGGGCAACGATAGCTGCTTTTCCTTATCCTTGTAGTTTTGTTATTTATGTTACCTTGTGAATTCTGTTTATAAACAATCAAATACGATGCCTTCTCTGAGTTGATCTACCTTTGATATCAATACTAGGAAATAGTGTTCCAGCAGATAGTGGAACAAAGACATTGAGACAGCTACATGTGGAGGATGATGATGAAGAGAGGTTCCAAGCTGACCTTCAGAAGGCTGTTCGGCAAAGCCTTGGTATGCACATTTATCTTTCTTTTCCTGTCACTGACTCTCCTAAAGTGCTTATTAGTTTAGGCGGTTCTGTATATTGTTTACCACTTGTAAAAGGAATCAGAACAAATGCCTGATGTACCTTCTATTTTTCATTATCTACTGTCAATGTAAAATCTTCTAGAAATATTAATATAAAGTGTAAAATCTTCTTAAAATGTAATGAATTTTGATGAAGAAAATGACATGCTATGGGCAGAGAATTGTTTGTTTATATTTCCTTCAGTTGGCTTGAAAATTTTAACAACCTCAATGTGTACCTCTCTTGCTAGCCGAGATCTCATTCAAACTTATTGAAACTGTTTCACTGTAGTTGGAGTCTGCACAAGTATAGAGTAGTAATTTAATTGTTCCTCCACTTGTTATAGTGTTCTGCCCTCATTCTCATTTTTTTCTATACCTTTTTCATAATGCTAGACATGTTCCATGCACATAAGAAGTTGCCTTTGCTGCCTAGTCCAGGGAACGAACAAAAGGTGTTTCCCAAGGCTGGGACTTTGGGCAATGCAAATAGTTTTGAAGATGTAAATAAAATGGATGCATATGGCAGTGGGCTAAAGAATGAAGTTGGGGAATATAATTGCTTTCTTAATGTCATCATACAGGTTTGTGTTCACTGGGACGTACCCTTTCTTTCAATCATAGGAGTGAGTTCACTTATATATTCTTACTGTATTTTCACGTGGAGCATGCTCTGAGAAATATCTTCTTGTGTTTCTTTAGTCGTTGTGGCATGTAAGAAGATTTCGAGATGAATTCCTGAGAACATCATCCGAACATGTTCATGTTGGTGATCCATGTGTGATATGTGCTTTGTACGACATATTTACTGCTTTGAGCACTGCTTCAACTGAAACATGCAGAAAGACGGTTGATCCTACTTCTTTGAGAATTTCCCTCAGCAACCTGTATCCTGATAGTAATTTTTTCCAGGAGGTAAATCCGAAACTGTATCAACTGCCCCCATATTTTTGTAGGAGTCCACCTACTTAAAATAATTGACTTAAATTATAATTAGCGTGGTATTGATTTACAGGGTCAGATGAATGATGCATCTGAAGTGCTGGGTGTTATATTTGATTCTCTACATCGGTCGTTTACATCAGCTTCAGGTATTTCTGATACTGAATCTGCAGATAGTAGCTGCATGGGCACGTGGGATTGTTCAAATGGTGCTTGTATTGTACATTCTCTTTTCGGGATGGACACATTTGAACAAATGGTTTGCTACAATTGTGGATTGGAGTCCAGACATCTGAAGTATACATCTTTCTTTCACAATGTTAATGCCAGTGCCCTCCGTACAATCAAGGCATGTTCTTCAAAACAATTCAGTGATGACACTTAATCTCTGTTCAGCATAGCAATCTTATGAGGTCCATCTATAAAGTATCTCCTGTTTAAGTTTCATGTCCTTTCCATTCAGGTTGTGTCCCCAGAAAGCTCCTTTGATGCGCTTCTGAATCTTGTTGAGATGAACCATCAGTTGTCTTGTAATTCTGAGGTTGGTGGATGTGGGAAGCTTAACTACATCCATCATATTCTCTCTACTCCACCGCATGTGTTTACAACAGGTATCGATGGTCTTCAAATTTTCCTTTCTTTTTTCTGTCGTGGGTGATTTATATCTCAAGAAAATCATCACGTGGTCCTCAGTTTCCCTTTCTATTTCTTTTCCTGCAGTTTTAGGCTGGCAAAATACTTGTGAGAGTGTAGGTGACATAACAGCAACATTATCAGCTTTTTCTACTGAGGTGGACATAGGTGTACTTTATCATGGTCTAGCTCCTAAAAACAAACATTGCTTGATTTCAATGGTAAACCTTTTCCGACTCTCTTTCATTGTTTTCTGGAAAAACAAATGTTTTATTTTACATGCTGATAGTATCCAGTATCAATTCATCACATCACTAGTATTTTCATATTCTTGGTCTCATCATTTGATTACACAATTTTTTGTGATTTTCTTGGTCCATGACAAGTTATTTTTCTATTTCTGCTAACATTTACCCAGTAAAATTTTAATTTGGAACCCATTGCATCTAATAGTCAATCATTTACGTCCTCTATCACTAGAAGTTCTTTATATTTTCTACTAACGTACAAATATCTAACAAGATTAGAGATGATAAATAAGACTTGAGCAAATAGTAGGCCTTGCCAGCATGACACTATAAGACTTTTGATATTGTTGCTAGCGGGAAACCATCTTAAGTTTGATACTGTCATTGGTGGTTTAAATTTTCTTCCTCTTCTTTTTTTATGATGGGGTCTGGATGTATGCTCCTACAAAGGTAGGGTGAAGGTCAGCGTACATTCTACCCTCCCCAGACCCCACTTTGTGGGATTACAATTGGGTATGTTGTTGTTGATGTCTAGGCTAGCTGGCATGCCCCTCGACTATTTTATTGGGTACGTACTGTCTTCCACCAACACATATATCGGGTAACTTTTCGTACCAAGACTTAGGTAGATGGAAAGAAATCACCTGGATTTTTTTTGTCTCTATTAGGTTTTAAACCTTGTTCTCCAAGGTTCGCACCCAATTCATTGACCACCAAAACCACACCCTTGGTTTGGGTGTTGGTGAAGGTTTAAGTTTGATCTTGGATTTATCAAAAAAGTGGCTTAGTTTATTGCTTGATATTTATTCAGGTTTGCTATTATGGGCAGCATTATCACTGTTTTGCCTACAATTGTGATCATGGGCAGTGGGTTATGTATGACGACAAAACTGTGAAGGTAAAAGTTATTTCTCATTCTTCAGTTTGTCTTGTTATTATTTTAAGTTTTTTTGTAAATTACGGATATTTGATATTTCAGGTAATTGGTGGCTGGGATGATGTTCTTGTTATGTGTGAAAGAGGGCATTTGCAACCACAAGTCCTTTTCTTTGAAGCTGTAAAGTAGTTTGACTTGGAAAAGATGGTAACTCTTTTTTATATCTGAAGCTTCAAATGAAGTTTAGCTTATAAAACATGCTTGTCTTATACTGCACCAAATATGTGATCAGCATGTATTTTCATTCATGCAGCAAACACATTGATCTGACCTGCATGTTCTGTATTGATGGAGCAAAAAAGGTCGCAAATTCATACTCTGGAAAATATAGGTGTACAAACCCTAGTTGTAGTATACAAACAAGTTGTCTTGATGAAGAGAGAAAAGGAGTCAGTTGTGTGCAGACAGTTTTCATAGATCTGTCTCATGATTGGAGGACGTCATATTATAGAAAAACAAGTATAGTTCTGATGCCTTGATATACCTGGATATACTGTTGGCAGAAACAAGTTTTTGCATCTGCCAATTCTCTAAAAAATTTGGATCCTTACAATGAGGTGGCATGGTTGAGTATAGTGAAACTTTTGACTTTCCAATGGAAGCAATGTACCTTGTACGTGATATTGCTTCTGTACAATGGAAATGCTAGGATATTTGCATCTTGTATCCATTTTCAGTGTAAGGAAGTTGTATGAATTGTCGTAGTAGTGGTACAGTCTATAGTAAGTCAAATACCTCCCTTTGTGGGAAGTAAATTGAGTTCTGTAGAATTGATGGGGATTTTGTGCATGAGACGATTACAATGAAATGAAAGAAAAATTGCTATTGGTTTGTCAAGGAGGAAAACAACTTGTTGAATGCTGATTAAGTACTTGGAGTCCTAGGTTCCCCCCAACACACACACACACACTCTTTCTGTATCTTCTGCACTTACACCTTTGAGTTTGTGGCGTACAGTCGCCATCGGCTCTTGCTTATTTCCTCACAATTGAGATTTGTTTCCTCAACTGTCTCCAACTCCACCTTCTATCAGTGGAGGTGCTAAGTGTGTTGAAAGGGGGTTCAATTGAATCTCCTTTGTCGGAAATTACACCGTACAAATAAGGATAAACAAAATCAATTTTGTATCTATGTGAAGTGTTGAATTGCCTTCTTGATAGCTAAATGTATTCACTCACTATGCAGGTTTGCGTTTTTTTTTTTTTTAAAACAGGTTTCCTATTTCTCTATTTGACATGCGTAACTCCTTGTATTATACTGTATGCTCAAAATAGTAGATCCGTTTGTTCGTTGTGTATTATCTTAAAATTTTTGGAAGATGATTTTTTTAATTAATTTTGAAGACACAAGTTTATTGCAATAACATCTTTTCTCGACATATTTAAGTAAATATTCCACTCCTTCCATTAGTTAATTTTACTATTTCTAGTTGCTTGCGTTTATGGCCTCCATCGTTAGTCTTTCTTTTCTTTTGCTATGATGTGATTATGGAAGTTATTTTATTCTTTTCCCCGTTTTTAAAAAGATTGATCAATTAATATTCCTCATATTTTGAAGGATTAAGTTCTAAGACAAAAGAGAAATACCTCCAAAAAGTTCTATCAGATAGAAGGCTTATAATTTCCAATGCTTAAATGCCTATAAACGTTCTTTGTCAAAATCTGAATTTGGAAAGTCCTCTATAGGAGAAAAATGTATAAACATATATTACAGCTTTTTTTTAGTACCCAAAATTTCTGATACGACTCTTATTGGAGTTCTCATTGTACGCTTTGAGTGTATATTTTTGGAATACGAAATACTTTATATTTTTGCGTACAAATGTAATTTTACATGCATGATCAACATCTAACTGTCTTTTTTTTTAATTTTATTTTTTATATATATATATATATATATATATTTAAAAAATTGTCAATAATATTAAATCTCAAAAGAGTGATTTGGAGGACAATGTATTTAACAAAATAATAGTGCTATTATTTGAGAGTACTTGTGTAGTTTGTACTTTGTGGACAACCAGAAGTAGAAGTGTTTGTGACAGTTATAGAGGGGGGATTCAAAATTTTAATCTTGTGGTTCTGATTATCGGGTGATTCAATTGAATATTTGTGCTTAACAAATCAATTTATTAATTTATTTTTAATTATACTAATCGCTGATCAAATTAATAAGATATTTTGAGCTAATTGTTTATGCTTTAACTTTTTTGGGGTATTTTTAAATGGCAACTACATGACTTTACTTCATCGCAATTCGCAATAATAGTTCAATGGTAGATTAATAGACTTTGCTTTAAACCCTAAAATTTTGAAGCTTCAAAAATTTTAATGATAAATTTATTATTTTATTTTTACTTGGTCAATATTTAAGTTTGTATAAGTAAAAAGGTACAAATTCTATATAGAAAAATAGAAAGAGAAAGAATGAAAGAATCACACAACAACAAAAATATTTCAGAATTTTGAGTTACATTACTTAAATCTTCATAAGTAAATAAAGTTTTTTTACACTAATATCTAAGATAATGTGTAGTAATCATATTACTATAACATGTTATCATCTTGAAGGAAGTCTTTCAATATAAGTGATATTATTATTATTATTATTATGTGAAGTTAAGTACACTATAAACTATTATGAAAAAAAAGGAGTTCAAATATTTAATGTATATATTTTTTTTAATTAACTTTAGTATTTTTTATTTTAAAAAAAAAAATACATACCAGAAGTTTAATTTTATCTCAAGAAACTTCAAGTTGTTCATGCACAACTAGTATTTTATAAATGACATATTAATGTACAATAACAAAATATTTCATCCTTAACTTTTAATAAATCTATTTTTAGATATAAATTTTTTCTTATTTATCCCAACAAAAAGTAATTAACTATATTCCATAATGTGTCATACACAAAAATGTTATTGTCAATGTTACATTAAAAAATTTTGTGCAAATTGTAGAGAAGCATATAATTTCAAGGTATATTTATTATTTTCGAATTGTTTATTTAAATGATTATGCATGCCAATAAATATTGATACATTGGATCAATCAATTTTCATATATTTTACAATTATTTCATGTGTTATTGTTTTTATATTTATTTGAGTGGCTAAATTCTTCTATCCATTCTGAAAATAACTAAGTTAAATTCTTACAATAAATTATGTGCATGTAATCCTCTCCAATTTTGGTGTATAATTAATTTTTATGACATTATAATTATTCATCTTTAAATTTAAGGGTATAATTTTATTTAAATAACCTCTTATCCTTTGTTAAACTTATTAGTAATATTTTTTACAAAATTTTAACACAATAAATTAATAAAAGTTCAAAATACTTAATTTTTGTTATCGGTCAAAACTTAAAAATACATTGTAAATTAAAACAAAAAAGATAATATTTCAAAAGTAAAAAAAACTACTTGATTACCAACACATTGTAGTCTGTTTTCAACAAAGCAATTAAAAACTACACACAAAAGTAAAGTACAAGGTTTGACAGAAAGAAAGTTGTTTGGTTTCTGAAGAAAGGATAATTTTAATTTTCTATTTTTTATTCTTAAAAGTTTCTCTCTTGAACATATGATTTTTGTGGAATAATAAAATCGTTTTTCAATCATAAGATTTTGGGTAATTTGTATTTTTTATTTTGATTATATACTAATCTAACAATTAATTTTAGTTTAGCTATAATTAAGGGTTATTTAGTTTGAATAAACTTTGACCTTGGATTTAAAAGTGGGCATATTTCATGAAATTAGTTGTGAACTCAATTATAATTTACGTTATTATTTAGACACCCAATATAAATAAGTATTTATCGAACTTGATTATATTATTTACACTTTTCCTTTTTATATTCATGTCAAAGCTTATTTCTTTCATTTCAAGATTCAAGACATTGTAAACTTATTTGGAAACTCTTTAATAACTGACGTGGTATATATTTTTTCTAGTACTTTGGAAACTGTGTAATTAATATAATTTTGTTGTATTTAAATATTAGTAACTAACTCAAACCCGATTTTGTTGATCAAGAATATGTTTGGTAAAGTTTTTAAAAGGTCAAAAATGTTTTTTTCTTTCTTTCAAAAAATGCTTATTTAAAAATAACAAAGGATCAAAACGAAGTAAAATATATATGAAAGAATATAGTTGTTTCTATTCAGAAAAATTCTTTCAATAGGCATTATTATTAGTATTTTTTTTTGTATTTAGTTTTCAAATTGAAGAATTGGGATTGTATTTTATTTTTTAATAACTTATGTCATGTATCTTTTCTTTCAAATTGTATATTAGGTGAAGATTTTTACTGATCCTCGAATAATAACTCAAGTAATTCGAAGAATTGTAGAAGATCTTTTTAATTTTTCTTTCAAAATGTGAAGCTTGTGCTTCAACATTGACCAATGAAAAATGCTTGTAATCAAAAGAAAGTGATTACCTTTCTTTTAGAGTATCTTTTTCTTTTTTTTGGACTCCTCATTTTTGGAATATACATTACACAACCTTTTATAATTAATGTCAAAGCTAAAAAGTATAGTTTTTTTAGCATTATTATTTTCCCAACTTTATGCCTAGAATCTTATGTCCAAAATGTATAGTAGTCAATTTAGCCTATAAATAAGTAATTTTGTATTTTCTCAATTCGTTTTCTCCGCGGTGATAAAAGCTAGAAAAAATAAGATCAAGAGTATAGTTATAACCACAAGTGTGTCACATAATGAGGAGAAAAAGTCCTATTTTTTTGGTGAGTGAAAAAGTACTAGGCTCTGCTGTTAGTAAAAAAAACAAAACAAAAACCAATCTCCAACATTTCCGTTTTTCACTCTCTTTAACCTCTTACTTTTTACTAAGTCCTTAACCAGCTTTGAGTAAAATCCGCTATTAAATAGACAAGTTCCAACTTCAAATACTCTGCCATTTGTCTTCTTTCTGTCTTCCCTTTCTCAATACTTGTTCACATTAATTAACACACACACTCCCTTTCATTCCCATCTATTCCTCAATTCTTCAAAATCTCATTTTTTTATGTCATTTTTGAAACTTTATCCAAGTGTTTGATGCTTTGCACAGCAAAACATGACTCTCAAGGGTGGCACCAGCCAGGCGTGCGCTGCGTGCAAGTACCAGAGGAGGCGGTGTCACGACTGCCCCTTAGCACCCTATTTCCCTGCTGATCAACCCAAAATGTTTCAGAATGCGCATAGGTTATTCGGGGTCAGCAACATTTTAAAAATACTAAAACAGCTTGATCCCTCTCAAAAAAAAGTTGCTATGAAATCTATTATTTACCAAGCAAATGCCCGTGACAAGCATCCTGTATATGGATGTGTCGCGGAGATACAAAATTTATTATTTAACATTCAACTCTACGAAGAGGAACTTCAAGCTGTTAATGCACAACTATCATTTTACAGACAACAACAGCAACAACAAGAAATCTCAACAAGCCTCAGTGATTCTGTTTCCCAAATACAATTGGGAATGCCTCCTCCAGTTTCTGCACCTACACCCGCTAATGGAAATGGGTTAACACTATTTCATCACCAAGATGTGCCTAATTCCCAATATAATGTTGCTGCCAATGCTGCGTTGCCTGTTCAATCTTGTCCCTCCTACTCAAATAACAACTTTGCTGCTTACAACAATACTACCTTTGTGGACCCTAAAGAAAATAATACAGTCAATTCATTATGGATTCAACAATCATATGGTACTAATGTTTGTAATAACAACATTATGCAATCTCAGTTACCAGCTTCCCAAACAATTCTTGTCCCACAAGAAGTCAATCAAGACTATGATGAGATACACCCATTGTTTGATCCTATTGATGACAGACAGTCTTATATCGAGACTAAAGACCCATATGAATCGAGGTATGCTCATTTTCTTCGAATTGTTTCTTTTATAGTTATGACCAAATGATCATATACTTGAGTTAAGAGATTTTTCATGCAGAGGCTGAAACTCGGAGTATTATTTAGGCAATAAACTGTGAATATTACCATATCAAGTAAAAGTACTACAAAATTAGGGAGCATCTAAACTCTTAATCACCTTCGCAGAAGAGTGTTAAAGAATATCTAGAGAAAGGAAATTACTACTTACAATCTATCCCATGGACATACCCATATCAATCCTTGACAGTTTCTTCCCTTTCTATACCTTGTACTCATTCTATTCTAACCTGTAACTCCTTCTGTATTTGTGTGATGATGAAATTTGTATTTATATGTTTCTGTCTAAACTGCTTCAAGTTCCTTGCTTGCCCGGCATAGTATATTGTTGCTCCATACATAGAAGCTACTAATTCATTTTTCAATTGTTTCCAATGTCTTCTTTTTATCCAAGCCAAAATTTGTTAAGTTGCGCCTCTTGGCAATACCACACCAATCCAGTCCTCACTGTAATCCGCTAATGACATTCAGTAAACAAATGTTGGTGCGTTTCAGCACAATCTTCCTCACACAAGCAATATGCTTCATTCTCTACTTGTATATGCATATTCTGTAATCTATCTTTAGTGAGCAGTTTTGCTTGGTATGCCAGTCATAAAATAAATCTCTGTCTAGGCTGCATAATAGAGCTCCAAAGCAAGTCTGCCGCTGGACATTTGTGTAACAGACCTAGCATGGCTAGGTAGCTACTGGTCATAGAGTATGTTCCATTTGGTGTCAATGCATATTTTCCCCTTTGGTACCATTGGAGCATCTCTGTCTTCAAAGCATTCAGCATTTTCCAATACTAACTTCAATCTTGGGGTGGTGTGTACTCTCAATGTTATCGGTATCCCCCAATGACATTCAGTAAAAAAATATTGGTGTGTTTGAGCACAATCTTCCTCACACAAGCAACATGCTGCATTCTCTACTTGTATTTGCATATTCTGTAATCTATCTTTAGTGAGCAGTCTTCCTTGGTAGGTTAGCCATCAGGGGCCGACTCAATAAGATTGGGGGCCTCAAGCGAAACTTAAGAGAGGGCATATATACTTTTATTTAAAATCTACCTTTCTAGATTTTTTAGATGCGATCATTAGTTACTATCTTATAATTGATTGGTTTTAATAATCCCTTTTCAATTGATAATATAGCTAATCCATTCAATCTCTCTTGAGACATTGTTGATCTTATATAAGATTTAATCAATTTTAGTTTCGAAAAACTTCTTTCTGCTAAGGCAACAGTTACAAGGACTGTTAACATTATTCTATAAGCAATATTTGTATTGGAAAAGAATCAAATCTTTTTATTTGATTGAGTATTTTCATTAGATCATTATTCTCTACTTGTATTATTTCTCTTAATACTTTTAATTCAATAAATAAATTTAAACCATCAATATCAAAATAACTATTATGTGTTAAAGAATGTTTAAGGTTAAGACAATGTTTTTTTAAATTCTCATCATCTAGTAATCTCAATTTACCACTAAATAAGAAACCAAAAATATTTTCATATACTTTAATTGGTTCAATTCTAATCTGAAGTGAAAAAATAGCTTTATATATATATATAAAGTAATCAACTCTAATTTCAAGGGACTTTGTGATCAATATTTCCATCAAAGTGTTTCTTACGAAATTCAGGTTCTATATTCATCTCATAAGGAATTTCCTTAGTAAAAATCATAGTACTCACAGTACATATAATTTATTTTTTTAAAAATAACATTTATAAGTAAATGAAAATATTTAAAAATGGGAGCTCCAAGTGATGGTTTTAGTGGCCTAGGGGTTGAGACGGCCCTGGGAAGCCATAACATAAATCTCTGTCGCATAATAGAGCTCCAAAGCAAGTCTGCCTCTGGACATCTGTGTAACAGACCTAGCATGGCTTGGTAGCTACTGTCATAGAGTATGTTTCATTTAGTGTCAAAGCATATGGTCCCCTTTGGTACCATTGGAGCATCTCTATCTTCAAAGCATTCAGTTTCTTCCAATACCAACTACAATCTTGGGATGGTGTGTGCTCCCAAATGTTATTGATATCCCCCAATGACATTCAGTAAACAAATGTTGGTGCGTTTCATCACAATCTTCCTCACACAAGCAACATGCTTCATTCTCTACTTGTATATGCATATTTTGTAATCTATCTTTAGTGAACAGTCTTCCTTGGTATGCCAGCCATAAGAAAAATCTCTGTCTAGTTATTATTATTGTTGTTGTTTTTGTGTTTCTAAAATGAAATTTTGTCTCATGCAGTTCAGAGTCATCACTGAAAGACACAAGACAGTCTATGGAGTATGTTGCTGAGAATGAGTTAAAGAATGCTGCAGCATGTTTCACTCTTACGAGCATCAACGGATAGAATACAAAGAAATATAAGAAGAATGATAACAAAGTGGCTTTTTCTTTTGCCATTCAAATATAACTATTGAGAATGTACTGCCAGTTTTAGAATACATTTCAAATGACATGTTATATTTGGATTTTGGAAAGTTGGACACTAGCTTGTTTTTCTAGTCTTGGTACACTAGAAAAGACTAAAAAAAATAATTCATAAGCGACGTGGCAAAAATCTGCCAGGAGAAGAAACTTCATGTCCTTGATCACATCTTGAAGATTAGTAAATGTTCTTCATGTTTGTGTCCTTCGTTTGCTAGAAAGTCGGCACATTAGTTTGTCTCTCTCCAAATATATATTAAAGATGACCTTGTTAGCTTCCAACAAATGTATGTAATCTTCAATAATAGTCCTCGGGAGTGCTATAGTATGTCCTTCTCATTGATAAGTTGGGCGGCTATAGGCAATTTGTTTCCGCTTCTAGTTCTTTGTATCACATTTCGTTTACTGATTGTAACCTTTTTTGATGCAACGAGACGTGATTACTTCACCTTACCTGAGTATCTCAACATCCACTTTTCTTGATCATTTTTAAAAATATCTCCAAGAAGCAGCATCTCCAATTTGCATCTTGACACTAGCTTGTTGCCTTCATATAAGATGATTTGCTTCATTTGCTACAATCTGTACCAATCCTTCTATATGTAGACCTCATTATATGTCCTACAACCTAAATACAGACAGTTGCAGTCTTGAAGAGTGGAAAACCACTACTTCTTGTCCCGAATGTAATGTTAACCTTTTTCTTTTTTGGATCATATTTGTTATTTGTTTAACACAATCCTACAAATTTAGGCTAGACATGTAGAGGGAATCAATCCTTTCCTTATGAAGTCACTTTTTCAAAAATATTATGAAGGGCTGCCTATCTGAGCTTTAAAGAAGCTGCTTTAAGGTCTACATAAGTGTGAGTTTGGGCTGTCCTTATATAATGAACATACATAGAAGTTTTAATTGGGCTTGGAAAAATTGAAGACATTTGTCATAGAGAACACAAGTACTAGCATGCCCTAGAAGGATTAAAACAGATATACTGCAGGCTGTAGCATTTGCTAATCTATGATCGGAATGAGAAACATAAAGGATTTCATTTCTTTATGTGATCGGAATGAGAAACATAAAGGATTTCATTTCTTTATGTGATCTTTGGTGTTCCAATGACAATGGTTTTTAAGAGAGGCAGAAATTAAATGGAAGCAGTGGTATATTTGACCCAACCATGTATTCATCAAGAAATTGGAAAATATAGAACGAATCATGTCACAAGTATATTTTGGGAAAATGAACAAGAAACAAATATATTTCTTGTATTATTTCCTTCGACTGACTTGGTCAAAATTGTTCTTATCAGAAGTTAGCACCATCATCTTGGAGTAAATGCGGAATTTAAAATAGTCCTCACTGGAAATTACTTTAACATGTATCAGAATCCCAGATTCTTTTGATTTTAACAGGAGGAATTGTTAATATATGTGATACACACATAAGTTTGTGAAGGAAAAAAAGTGTTCTCTACATTGTGGGAACATAGAATCAGCTGTTAATACTCCTCGTGGATTTTGATCATACAAGTCTTGTGTTGTACGAGCCACAATTGGAGCACTTGTGATAGAGCCAGTGGAAGGAAGCTGTTCCTCTCTTTTCACAGTCATTGCATAGTATAGCCTGTTAGGACCGTTTTAATGTCAATAAATTGGTCTAACCCAACCAGAACATATTCATTCATAAGAATCAGTAAGTAGAAAAGCAAACCTGAGTCTGGCCAGCATACTCCTCAGGAATTTTCTGTTCAGACAGCAATGCATCTAACATCTCAAAGTACACCTGAAATTAAGCACCAAGTAAGCTACTCATACGCTACAATTTAAGACTCACAGTTTTAGGAAAAGGGGTACAAGACACTTTTATGCTAAATAGTTTTCTGACCTGCATGTCTCCAAGTGACTTGCTACATATTGGACATGTATAATGACTACAAGTGTATTCCTGGAAGGAGTAGTAAGAAAAAAAGAGAGAGGAATAAGCAAAACAACCTGCAAGTTCACTTTAAGTTTAGTTGATAAAGAAACAAAGTAAGTATGAGCTTAATACCTGAAAACATTTGGAGTGCATCAGATGGCCACAAGGAAGTGCTTTGACAGGATTGGTCGAAGTGAAAATGTACTCGTGGCAGATTGGACAGTTTTCCTCCAAACACTTCTCTCTGCATACGTGAACAGAAAGAGACTTTGACATGCAAGCATTGCAATTCATGCAATGGAAGTAACCAACCCCTAATCCTTTTCCCAACCGACACAGATTGCAGAAAGGGCAGTGGTAGATTTGCCTGTTCAAAATCTCGTGTCAGAACAAGAAATTGTAGTACAGCATATATAGCTATTTATTTAAGATATAAGATAAGGACAGATGATAATGCAACTCTATCAAGTAGTACTTATTTGTTGTTCTACATATACATGCCTGTTGATTTTGACCTTTAAATAATTCTTCTTACTTTAAAGCTAAGTAGCTAAACCTGTCACTTTAACTCATTGATTACCCATTTATGCATTATTTTAAGGCAATATATGGTACCCACCCAGACCAATGAGAAAATGTGAACCTGATTTTCTCACCTTTCATCATCAAACAATTTGCAAATTTTGCAATAGTATCTACCCATGGAGAAGCCATCGCAAGAGGGAGTTGAGCAACTTGGACCGATCGGTTGTATTTTCAAGCACTTCATACACATCATCTGAGTGATAGTTTTTCTGCAAGCATGTCATAACCAGAATTGGGATATCTCAAAAACAGAAAACTAAAGAAAGTTCTGAATTTACAACATGGAACTCACCTGTCCAGAGTATGATCAGTAGTTTCATCATGACACCGTATGCATGGAAAAAGCTTCTTGCAGCATGGAGCAAGAAGCTTGCAGTTCCTCTTGTAATGACTGCAACCAAAAATGGATTCCTGTTCATCAAGATAAGAGGGACACTGACCGGGGAATTTCTCCATATCGTTTGCAGCAGCAACCTCAGAATTAGATAGCTTTTGAGTCAAAATCCATTGACTGGCAGAAAGAAATTAGCTCTAGTCAGGTCCCATAAAATTACACAAGAATGATTTTAGAAATTGTTGATATCAACACATATCATTGTTTTTGCATTTAAATATCCATTCGCTAAGTTCCTATATGATTGGCTGGTAGGAGGGATTGATCATTGCATAAAGTGTAGCATTAGTCTATACATTGTTTTGTTGGATGGTAGGACTAATTAATCAGTAAATAAAATTCAAATTATTCTATTACAAGATGGAAAAATTTTTTGCTGAAGTAGTAGAAAAAACACAAACCGAAAAATAGACAATCTGGAAATCAGGTGTTGGATTATTTCAGTTGTTTCACCAAAATACGCAATGAAAACCATGATCTAATGATTGTTTAGGTATTATGCAAAAGTAGATCTTACTTATGTAGTTGATCTGAGAAATTAATCAATATCCCTTCCTGCTATTGAAGGAGCAAAACAAAGGATGGAAGTTGAAATATACTTGCCTCATCAGCAAGCTCTGCATGAGGTGTGATTTCATTTCAGAATCCAAAGATGAGTCACAGGATATTTTCCTAATTACAGAAACCAGTTCCTCTTGAGTCAATAGATGATGCTCCTGTATCCTTGATTTATCACATGATTCTATATCCTGGCAAGTTGTCTCTTTCTGAGCAATACTATCGACTGTCTCAGTGCATTTGTTGTTGTCAACCACAGTAGAATATCGTGACGTATCTTCAGATAGATCAATATTTTGTTTTCCCTTGGCA
The DNA here is from genome assembly GCF_900185275.1 of Solanum verrucosum. Lineage (NCBI taxonomy): Eukaryota > Viridiplantae > Streptophyta > Magnoliopsida > Solanales > Solanaceae > Solanum > Solanum verrucosum. The sequence goes on along the minus strand of NW_026020221.1, from coordinate 3,163,618 downwards.
CTATGTGCTTTATCTTCAGTAAAAGATTCGTGCTGATAAAAATCACGATTAACAAACTCTGATCCTTTCTCATTCCAGATTCCTTGTTTAACACCATTTCTTGATAAATATGTAGAGACAGCTTCTAGAGGATCAATAGACAATAAAGGAGTAATCTTTGGTTCCATTTCTGCATTTACACTCTCTTCTCTCTTTACAGGTTCCCACCATTCTCCTAGCCACTCAAAAAACTTTGTATGTTTTGTAACTTTGCGCCACAACATCATCATGCCGTGCTGTTCATCTGGTGTTAGAGATGCCATCAACCACGGAATCATTTCTTGTAGAATCTCTGTTTTTGTTCTTCCAAGCATGTTTCCGACAATCTTTTCTTGTTCCTCAACAGAAAAATGTTCTCTGAATAGTGGCCAGAGTTCAATTTCTTCATGGTTGATGTGGTCGGTTAATGTTCTTTGCATAGATATGCATGCATTATGGAGCTTTAAGCAAAGCCTTTTGTACTTGAGCTTCTTACTATCAACTACTTCATCACCTTGCAAACTGATGAGTTTATTTAAGATAATAGAAATCTTGTTGAAATTCTCTACCTCCAAATTATGGTCAAGGGTGTAGGAATGGCTAACATTTTGGAGTGTTACCCTTGATTCCAAAGCAGGAAAAGCAACTTCATCCTCAGAATTACTATGAATCCTCAATAGGAAGTGTAGATGATGGAAGCGTCTGTGAAATTCAGCGAGAACTCCAACATCTTCAGCCAGCTTAACTGACAGGGATACGACATCCTGTATATCGTTTATCAGGGCTTTGTGAAAGAAATGGACAAAGTCTATTGGTATAAACTCACGAATCGGAACTTTTAAATCATTGCTTGATCTGGAAGAAGTTCCAGGAAAGAAAGATAAACTTTTCTGTGAGTCTGAGGAAAATATTTGTGTATTGATCCCATACGAATAAGATGTATCAAGCTTCTCGATGATGCCAAGGGGAGAAGGGCGATAACATACAGTATTGTTTGATGTCACGGCTGAAGCTGATTGCAATAACAGATTATTAGATTTATCAAATGATTGCATATCTGATTGTGAAAAAGAGATTCCAGAATTATTAAATGACTTCTCCAGCAAGGAGCTTCTGCTACTGAACATTTCTTCCAAATCTTTTCTAAACTTTTCAAGTGAAATCTTGCCAGAATAGCCCGTACGAACCCATTCATACAAGAGAGAAGAGAAGGACCTGTTAACTACGGGAGATCCCAGCATTACATTATTTAGGATCAGTTTGGACTCGTCCTCAGATAAATGAGCTGAGAACCAGATAATCATGCACTTTAGCAACCCAAGAGGCAACATCTGCAGGCTTCTGTACAATAACCAGAGCTGAAATTCATGGCTGCAGTTCTCTCGAATGACCCAAAAAACCTGTAAGAAACCAGGGAACAACGAAGAAGTCAACGTAAAATCTAATTTCCAACTACTACGTAATTTAAGTAGATATTGAAGTTTTTTTGCAAGTCTCTTATAAACATTGAGTTGAGTTGTCCATAAGATTTTGAAAATATACCTTTGTTTCTAGAAACTGAAACTTTTTGCTGATCCTCCCAACAAATGATTCTACTTCCTGGCAAAGCATTTCTACGAGAACATTTAGCTGTATTCCATCTTGCAGCTTGCAGTATAGTAATCTCTGTAGTTCCTCAATTTGACTTCCTTCAATAAATTGTTCATGAGAAGCTGATGCGTCATTCTTGTTAAGTTCATCTATCAACGGGTAGAAGATCTGATCCAGTGCAATGCTGTAAATAATGTGACTGTTAGAAAATAATGCAACCTAAAGTTGGGCTATACCTATCAAATTCAAAATGATAAACCATCGTTCAATGACATTGGTCATCTGAATATAGGCCATTAGAAATGTTGGACATTCTATCTCACAAAAGATCGTCAATTAGTTGCTAGCATAAACAAAGTTTGCTATTTTGAAAACTTCACTAGGCAGAACCACGGATTCAGGATTTGAACTTGATAGGTTCAACCTTTAAAACTCTTGGCACCAAACTTATTGTACTTTTGAAATTATGAGTTCAAAATGTAATAATTTTAAAATTTCTATTGTTCTCCGAATACATATCCACATGCCGAGTCAAAAATACTGGTTCAGTTAAACCCGTAGCCACTAATGTCAATTAATTAAGATCAAGCTGTTTTTATGTCAAGTAAAAGAATTTAGCTAAAATATTTAATGACGAGCAAGCTATAACCTGTAGAAGTTGAGAACATCTGCAAAAAACTTCAACTGAGCTACCAACGACATTAAGGTTGATAAACAAAATGAGTTTCTTAATTGATGTAGTTCCTCCAGAATTTCTTTCAGATCTCTTCTGATAGCAGCATGCCAAAGATGGAAACCATCAATCGGGTTCTTCTTTGTCGGTAGCTTCATTTCACTTGAATGAACCACCATGGTTCTTTGTTTTAACATGTGCTTCATATTGGCTATTCCATAATGAGATTTAGCTCCTTTTCCATGTTCTAAGCAGGATTGAGCAGACAACTCGTTATTATCAAGCCATGAGATGAACACCTTCAAAATAAACATCAATTTGTTAGATAAGCCACTTTAACTATTCAATATGTAGTTAGAAAGAATGTTGTAATGTACCTCTTGGATAAGTGTCTCTTCGGGTAAAACGACATGAATGAAATTCAGGAAGTCTGTCTTTCCAACGGAGGAAAAAGAAGTTATTACCCAAGGCAAAAAATCTTCCAGTAACAAGAGGGGAACACTACATAGATACTGCCAGACAAGCCTGGCCTGCTCTTTGGATGAAAATCGTTTCATCAACGAAGGGAAGATCTGCAGTGACATATCACATGCCAGAGATTTCAGGAAAAGAGACGAGGAAAAAGAAAAAGAACAGAAATGTTTGTTAAGAACTAAATTCTAATGACAGAGCAAAAGAATGAAAAATTATAATAATTTTTCAATGTGTTGTATGCTAACAGTAGAGTTAAGTATCTTCTATATAGCTAGAAAGATGTCATATCAACTCTGTGCATCTAAGTATTATGAAGTTTAAAACGAATAGAGGTTAAAAGAACTAAAAATGAAATATGTATTATTCAACCTAAAAGGAAATAGTGAAATTTTAGTGAATACCTGCTCCTCTTCTTTCAGCATATGTTGAGAGATGATAGTCTCAATGGTACCTATGTAACATGTAAGTCCATTGAACAATTTGGCAAACTCCTCCGTTTCCTTTTGTAAGCAATCTATGCATTTGAAGATGGAAATGAACAGATCATCTATACTTTTATGCTCCAAAGAATATGTATAGACTACATTCTTCACTTGCGCATCAAGTGCAAGAAAGACGACCTGTCAAGATTAACACTCCGACCTCAGAAGAGCTGGAGGAACATTCAGTGTCTCTGCAATGGGTTCAACTGAATCCATTATCTTTGACAAGGAACGTAAATATATACTTGAAAACCACTAAAATTTCAACAAGTGTGCATTAAATTGAAACTGTAGCTTACAAAAGCATAACAAGTTCAGCTTAAGAACATTAAAGGTTGAATTCATCAAGTTTAAATCTTGAATCCACCTAGCTCTGAGAAGACAAGATGGATCTTCTTCGAAACTGAAGATGAACACGATTATGTTGATATTTCATATTGTCCTATCCATCATTATTCATTAGTACAAATAAAAAAGTGCAGACTAATATGAAGATGCTACTCTGTACAAGTTTGAAATAGAAATAACAGAGTAGGTATCATTAATTAATGAGTCCATTGCACTAAATTACTCTGTTTGTGTTGATAATTTGGGACTTTTTGAACTGCTCCCTTAGTTTCCTAAAGTCAACGTCTTTCTTTGCAGCTCCTCATGATCATGAATTACTATAATTGTCACAATAATTAACAACAAACACCAAAGTTTAATTGCTGGTTGCATATAATGAATCTAAAAAAAGAAAAAACTGTAATTCGCCTTGTTATAAAATCATTCAAGCATAGATACAAATAAATATCATTAATTAACAACCATTTTACCTCATCTTCAGCAGCGCAATGGTACTTATATACAATTTTCAGGAACTCTAACCGTCTGCTAAGATCACGAACTAATTCAACGTCTTGTGAGCCAGTATCCAACGCCTCCACAGCTACACGATGGATGTCGGCGAGCTCAAGTATAATAGCCTTATGAGAAATAACGAAAAATAGAATAGGTGCGTCAACCAGTTTCACACCAGCTAAAGAAGAGGGCAAGTCCACCATGTCCACATCCTTTACGAGTTCTCCTACGTGGTCCATTTGCAGCGCCACCGCCACAATCACCACCAATCATCAATGGTAACAGTGACCAAAGGGGAAGCTTCAACATTGAAGGTCAATGGACATATAATGGCAAGATTAGCTTCTTCCTTGTTTCAATTGAGGCCTCTTCAGTGCCTCTTTCAGTTCAAACTTATTCTTTTTTTAATATTTTTTTTAAAATAATGAATTAGCTAGTTACTATTTTTATATTGATCTATGTTTTGATTTGTTGTGAAGCTGCCATGCTGGCTGATTGAGACGTTGAACCTAACGGCCATTGGCGCCTTGTCTAGTTCATCAGTTGACATTGATTGATTTTGTCTGGGAGCCACACGTCCAGGACGCCTTACCCAGTCATTGTGACACATGAGTCTATCTCAAACCAAAAAACTAGTTCACGAGGAAAGTATTGTCCAATTCCATGTAAAGAAATACACATCCATTCCCCAATCATGTAGATACTCACTCAAACATCAAGCCATTTTATTTGGCCACGTAGCGCCAATTTGAACCCCTTTAAACCAAACTCGCCTATCCTTTTAAAAATTATACTGTTTATACATAGTTAAAATGTTTTTTTATGTTTTACTAATTTCTTTTGACTTTTTGTATGCTTACTTCTCTCTATTTGGCGACAACACATGTTTAATTAAGTAGCTATTATTTGTTTTATTTTATTGAGAAAAAGGGTCAGAATATATTGAAACTTTGATCGATATTGCTACAACAATCTTAAACTTTGTAAAAAAAAATGACATGATCCTTTTGACAACTATAATTAATAGGAGTATTAAGTAGGGGTGTGCACTATTCGGACTAAACCGAATAACCAAACCGAATTTTTATTTGGATTGGTTTTTCGGATTGGTTTTGGATTAATAAATTAATTTGTTTGGTTTTCTAGTTTGGTTTCGGATTTTAAAAAATAAAAACCGAATTTATATATAATGCTTAGGTTTAGAATTAAGTTGGAGTTAACCACTTTTGTCCTTTTTTGGTTATTGCCTTTCATGATGATTACATTTATATTTTATGTTTAAACATCTATAATAAGTATACTTATAAGTATTATGTTTTAAGTTTTACTTATGATTTATATTAGAAAGTATATTTAAGAGATTCAATATTATTACTTTGGTTATGTTATTAATTATTGACATAACCGAATAACCAAATCGAAAAAAGCCGAACCGGATAGAGGAAAATCAAATCAAACCAAATTTATTTTGGATCGGATTGGATTACACTTTTACAAAACCAAAAATCAAAAAATCCAAATCAAATAGTGCAAAACCAAACCAAAAAACCGAATGCAAACCCCGCATTAAACTATTAGCATCCTTGTTATATTTTAAAAATTATTTGGATGGTAAACAAATTATATTGAAATTATAATAAGTGGATCAAATAATACCGAATGATTTAGAAATATTATTTATATTACTAGATAATTCGTGTGTTGGACTATAAATAATAATATGTGAGGCTTAATATAAACGCTGTGTTTAATTTCAAATTTTAACCGTGATTTCTTAAGAGGCTTTGGAAAAAAAGCTTTCGAGAAGCATTTTTATCATTTTTTTTCTGTTAATAAAAGTTCAATCAAACTAGTTATAAACTTTTTTCTTCCTGTTAATATAAACTAGTTACACATGTTATGTTTGAAATTGTTATTCCTTTTTTACCAAATGATCTATTAGTGAAGTGATTTATTGAGACCTGTTTGATATAAGAATTTTTTATTACAAAGAGAGATAAAATGAAAAATACGTAAAACTTTAATATCACTCATTTAAAAGGATTATTTTAGTCTTTTGCATTTATTGACTTACATATAAAAAAACTTTTATTTTTAATGTTTCATGCTTAATGAAACATATTCACATAAATGAAAAGAAAGAAATATTTCTCAGGTAGAATAGTGTTTTTGGTGCCTCAATTACTGCTAAATTCTATTTGTAATTTTATGATATATGACTCAACTAATTAAACTTCCAATTAATTAACATGTGCTCTTTACCTTTAGGTTGAAAATAAGTTATATTTCAGTTGTTTGTAAAAGTATATTACCTTTATTGACGAAGTAATTATACAAATTTAACATGCGTTTGGATACTTAAGCAATTGTATTGTTAATAACTCTGGAAAACTATGAATACTCTTACGCAAAAGGATAAAAGTACACATTTCAAGTAGTTAAAGAGTAAATATACTTGGTCAAATGTCATAAGGCTAAAATTAAGATTTACCAATAATTAAGGGATAAAAATAAATACTATTAACAGTCTTTTTTAACAACATATTTATTTAAAAAGTTGAATTAATGTTATTAGATAGAGTAATATTTTGATAAAACTTTTTACTCCCTATAGATTTGAACAATGTTTTAAGTGTTAGTTAAAACAGTAATATAAAGTTAAAAATATGATATAATAGCAAAATTAAATGACAAGTACTTTTACTTTATATATTCCTTTTATCTGTTTCCTAATTGTCTCTTGTGCGTTATTTGTGCCTTTGTGGCATCTGGTGGAATAAAATTATTACTACGTGTTACGTAACATGATACATGACACGTGTACATGTCCAGCTCAGCTTAGGCACGTGTCCAACACATTATACCTCGTGTCCATCGGCTATTGACCATTGATTTCCATTGACTAAATTAAATTAGCAGAAGCAAAGCTTAAGCACTTGTTTAATCTTAAATTAAGGACGGATTCGAGTATTAATTAGTGTGACCTTTTGGTGTTTCTAATGAGACATTAGCACATTGATTAAGTACCTTCATCGATGTTGACTAAGTACGATCTCACATTGATTATTAATCCAACTTATTGTTTTTATCTGTCAATTATTAATGTTTATAACATGATTAGTTCTCTGATTAGCATTAATTAGCTCCCACTCCCCTCCCTCGTTCCAGAAGCTTCTTTCGAATATCCATTGTCCAAAACATCAACTGTTCATTTCATTAACACCTTGTTTGGATGGTTGTTACCTGTTGTGTATTATATTGTTAATTTAAATACAATTTTGTTTTAATTGTTACTTAAATTCTATTGTGTCGTATCGTTTAAATTCATCATTAGGTAAAGACTTATTTTGTATAACGAACGATGTGGTGTGATCGCATCTTTACCTTAATATTTTCTTCTCATTTTTTCTTTACTTATTATTTAATAATTATATTTATTTCATTCATCCTACCTACTCATAGTAGCTCTATCCCGTACTCTACAATTTTTTGTAGGTTTATCATTGAAATTATGAATAACTGACATGATGTAACGACAGAGGATATACAATTTATCCAAACGTTGTATTCATTAAAACAATACAGTACATTACAAATTTACAATACAATACATTATGAAACAATACTTAACAACTATCTAAATAAAGTGTAAACATAGAAATTTTTAATGAGTGATATATAGGGTTGTATAACAGGAAAATATTCAAACTCATCCTTGTTGAATCTCTCATAAAATAATATCAAGATTGCAATATAAGATTAAATCAGTTTTCTTTTTTATGTTAGAAGCAACATGCCAACCAAATGCAATATAAAATAATCTCGAATTTAATATTGATTGTCATTATTTTTAATCATGATAACCAAACGACCCTAAAAGTCTGCTTGAACATTTAAATTTCAAGATTAAAAAGGAAACCTATAGAATTTAAAATAAAAAGGGAAAAAAAGGCACATTGAATGGTATGATATATACCGTCTTCATTGTTTGGTAGTGACAACCTTCATTTAAATATTAACAATTTTCAAGTTTTGTTTAGATTTAAGTTGTCCACACTATTAATTAACAGACCTTGTAACCTTCACAGTCGACAAAGCTTCTTTTTTTTTTCCTTCACAAAAAATAAAAAATAAAAAATTAGCTTTGTTAACTAATAATATACTCCCTCCGTTTCTATTTATATGCCACCATTTTGGATTTCATGTGCATTAAGAAACTGAGCAAGTTTACTATTCTACCTTTATTTAATTTTTTTGGAACTCAAGTTTTCAATCAATGAATATGAATTAATTTATTTTGATTAATTAATTTAACCAATGAATATAAATCATTTACTTGCTTTTCTAAGTTGGTCAAGTGTATATTTTCAAGGCAAATAATTCACAAGGGTAAAAAAAGGAACAATATAGTAATTTATGCATTGATTTTATGAAATGACAAGTATTATGAACTAACTATTTATAAAAAGGAACGGAGAGAGTAATGCATTGACCGTACATGTTACAAGTGTCGGAACAGTAATGATTTTCCCAGAAATTTCCTAAACTATATATATATATATAAACAACTAAATAATGGCTATATTATAAAGCATGTGCCTAATAGTTAAAGAAAATACAACACCAACTCAACAAGCATGAATTGGTGCGCACAAGCCCGATATCAAACAGAGTTCGTTAATTAACATGCAAATACTATTTTTTGTCAACTTGTTTAATTTGAGAAATAATAATTAACTTCAACTTATAAACATTCTAATTTTTTAAAAATAAAAAATTTATGTCCAAACATGATTTTAATTTTCAAATATTCTTTGTTAAATTCAAATTTAAATTATACTTTTTGCATTTTCAAACACATATTTTTCAAACACTTACTAAGGTAGCGTCATAGAATTATCTTTGTAACTTCAGTAACATATATAGATTTTTTTTTATGAACAAAGTTTTCTCGATAATGGATTATGGGCCAGAAGTGTTGAACAATGTTGTTCCAGTTGGGATTATTGGGCCAGGAGAAGAATGTTGAAGTGTATAAATTCATGTTCTATTTAGGCATTTTTGTCTAAAGTGTGTCCTTGTGAAAGTCGAACATCAAATATTATTGCTTACGTTAGACATTTTTTCCAACAATTTATAACAATCTTGAGATATCTCAAATACTACCCAAATTAAAAGTGTATGATATAATTAGTCTCCAATTAACAACAATTAGCCGTGTTTGTAAAAGTTGCAAAGGTTTGATCTTCCATCATAGCCATTGGGCCATGAATGACATGGGCCCAACCAAGATTAATCTGTGGCCCAAACGGTCCTCTTGAGTTTCTTGTTTTTTGTTAGTATTTTTTTTTAGCAACTTTCACATATACCAAACATAAAAATCATATTTGTATGTTATACCTATAGTTTGTATAATTACGCTCCATAGCAAATTTTATGTTTGCTATGGAGCTTTTGATTTGTATAATTCGCTACAAACATCAAATTTTATACAAATTGTTTAGTTTTGTATAAATTCATTTATACATTGTAATAATTTGTATAATTATAAGTATATAGGGAGAAAATATATGTATTTGTATATACACTTTTCTCTCACTTTATACAAACACAAACGCATTTTATACCGAAATGTATAAAATGGCTAATTGTATACCGAAAAATGGCTAATTGTATATCGAATCAGATTGCAAAAAAAGGGGATGTTTGCTGTGAATTACAATTAAAATAACTATGGCTATAACATTTAATTTGAATTAGTAATTTGCTATTTCATACAATTTTCTCTATTTGTTTTAAGTTATAATTCTTTTTGAAATTTTTGGTCCTTCATGGCTCCATCCTTCCATCACCCTAATCATGTGCAACAACCATTACTGATTTTTCAAAATAATAATAATAATAATAATAGAATTATCGTTTATTTGAATAAAATACTAGAAATTTGAACATGAATACATGATGATTGATTAAAGACTAATATTGTTGGAAATTCCTTCTTCACCTACTATCGGTCTATCACCGCTTATATTTTTAAAAACTTAGAAATACTAAAAATAAGAGTTGATTGTTTATATGATCACTTAACTTTTAGTTGGAGTTACGTTTAATTAATAATCATAGATTGTATAAAAGAATATTTTCACTATCAAATTATATTTAATACTTGTTATAATAAATAATATGTCTTGTTTTTAAAATTGTATCTCTTTTTTTTTTTGGAGAATCACTTGTTATCTATTGATTTGATATTTATCGATGTATAAATTAAACTAATCATATTTCTATTTCAAAGGGCAAAACCTTCTAAGATTGGATAATCATTAAAAAAAAATGATAATGTTTGAAATATAAAATTTATCTACCTACTACATTCAATGTTTATATCAAATCTTAAATACATGATATACATCTACACATAAAATTTTAATATTTGATCATATAATTAATAAACATGCATCTTTATCTTATTAAATCACTTAATTACAATAATTTACATAAGTCGACGAAGAAGATTTATTGGAAGTTACAGTTGTTGACCTATAGTACGTGGCATATTAATCCAAAACATGAGGGACTTAAGTCTGATGTGGACCACAATAATAAAATCCATAAGTAGCATTGGTTCCACACAGTGCTTGTATCTTTTACTCCATCTGTTTTTAATTACTTATTCAATTTTCTTTTTTATGACAAATAAAAAAAATAAAATTATTTGTTATATCCTCAATTAATTAATTTTTATTAAAGTAAGACTTGTTAAAAATCTTAATTTTTTAATCCATCAATAGGGTAGAATGATAAAGTCATTACGTCAATTATTGTGTTCTTAATAAATATATCAATTCAAAAATGGATAAATAATTAATAACAAATGAGTATTTTTTTGAAGTTGGGTGCAAATTCCAAAAGGAGTGTTTGGTATGAATGTCTAACTCTTTTGTTAAAATATATATTTTGTTAGCTTGAATGTTATGAAAAAATGTTTTTGATGGATTTCTTTTCTTTCAATTTAAGAATTATGACTTTGCTTATCTAAAGTAATGAAGTATTTTCAAGACTCGTTCTCTTTCAACCACACTATCAATCCATTATGGAGCATGATGATGTCCGATCTCGATTCGAGACTAAATTCTCAATCTAAAGTTGGAATTTGACTTCAGACCTTAATGTGGCGCTTAATTCTCAATTCCGAACAAGATCCCAATCCTAATTTCGACCCCTACTTTAGATTTGATCTTAATTTGCGATCCAATTCTTAACTTTGACTTGGGACCAAACTTCAACGCTGAAGTTGTTTCTATTTTTAGAACTCAACTCATCCCTATTTAACCAACATCTAATCTGACTCATCTTTTCTTATTTTAGGAACTCATTTAGAGTCTGTTTGGATTGACTTAAAAAGTAGTTTTTAAGTCAAACTTAATAACTTTTAAATCAAAAACTAAAAAGTAAGGGTAGACTTATTTTAAATTATTTTTAACTTTGTCAAACACTTGCAAAAGCTTAAAATAACTAAAAAGTGGATTTGACCAACTTTTAAACTAATCCAAACAAACGCTTAGTCATAGATATTGCAAACATCTTTTGGGAATTGTTTTTTACTTATAGTTGACATCACTTGATATTAATAATCTAATCAATCTTTAAACCATTTTTTTTACCAAAAAATAAATAAAAATTTTAAATCATTTATATCGAATATTAGAATTACTCTCACCAACCAAATTTAAATCATTTTATATCAGATATAACCAGGATTGATTTTACGAATGCTCAAAGAGTGTCACGTGACACTACTTTGTCGAAAAAAATTACTATACATATATAATTAAATGTAAAAGGAAAAATAGAGAATATACTTTATAAAATGACATTCTTTGACACAAACGTGCACTCAACTTAGCTGGTTAGGTGTGTAGGTTTCGTGGTCAAGGTTGCATGTTTGTATCTAGAGGTCGTCATTTGTTATACGTCTTAAGTTCTTATTTAGATACATTTGAAGTTCTCCATACACCCTTTTAATAGGCTTATTTTTATGTTCTTTTTTCTTTCACCTTCTTTCTCACTAATAAATTAATTTCAGAAGAATTTATGAAACATTTAATATTATTATTTTAAAAAAAGTTATTTTGAATATGTATATTTTAAAAAGTTCATGGATTTTTTTTTTTAAAAAAAATTATTATTAGAAAAGGTATAGTATTGAGTGTGAATTGTATTTTATTTATATATATTATTTTAAAAATAATAATAATATGATATCATATTAATTTATTTATTATTTTTCTTTTTAAAAGGTGATCCCCTTACAAATTTTTTTGTGTACGTCACTATATAACTATTATTCTATATGTGATAAGATTGTTTGTCAGGAGCGAATCTACTATTACTCTATATGTGATAAGATTGTTTGTCAGGAGCGAATCTACGTGGAAGTGAGGAGGTTCATGACCCGAACCCTCTCGATCAAAAGATTACATTTTTTATATATAAATGTCATTGAGGTTGTTGCGTGTTCAGTTGCCCCTGACATCATATTTTGTAGTTTTCACCATTTTTAGTTAGGTACATTTGTATGTATTTATTTTTTAAATATCTAATTTTCCTCATCCTGTAATTTTACGTATTTTCTCCCTTCATATTTTGAACCCGCGGAACAAAAATTATGTGTTCGTCAATGTTGTCTTAATTATATAAGAGGATTATATTAAAGAATAGTATATTATAATTCATGTTAAAAAATATTACTCTTTTATTGAACTAAAATTCTATCGATAAAAGTTGTAGTCTTTTAAGAATAGTTTTGTGATAGTGTATTATATTTTTGTTATGAACTTTTGCTTATTTGATATAAGATTATATATATAAAAAAACAATTAGGGCAATTTTCATAGTTTTCACGACTTTTTATGCTTATGAGCAAAAAATATAACTTAAAAAAGTGTAACATACACATACAATTCACTTAATATGGACTAGAAGAGGTATGCCTTATAATTAACCAATAAACCATAACGTGAAAAATGAATTAGAACTAAATTTAGCATAAAAACACATACTATCGTGGTAGTGACGTTTTTAATTACTATCGACCATATGGATGATATTATTATTCCATTAATTAAATTTAGCAATAAAACATATATTAATGTGCTAATCATGATCTTTAATTTTAACTACTAAGACACCTCCTCTACCATGTGGATATTAACAACAATAGTTGTGGCATTTTTCTTTAGGTGCAACTGTGCAAGCGATAGAGAAGAAAAATTTATGGTTGACATTTTATTTATGAAAAAGGGTATGTACTAATTAAAAATAGTTTAAATATATTATTTATTATATTTTTGGTTCAAATAAATTCCTTCTATTATATATTGATACAAATTTATTCTTAATTCTAATAAAGGGACACATTTCAAACTTAAAATTAAATAATCCTTCCTCAAATTTAAAATCAGATTTTTAAAGAACTCATTGATTTAGCTACTATACACATGGTCGATAATACACATGTCACGACCCAAACTGTTGTGATTGGCACCGACACTAACCATCTGGTGGGAGAATCACTACTACAACCCAAACTAAACAACTAAAACAATACTAAGACAATTAAGTTACAGAAGCAAGTTAATTAACTAAACAAATGCGGAATAAACAACCTAGAACTTGAAAGTTAATTGACAGTACATCAGCTGATTAGAGCCAAATATCCTTGGCTAAGAAATGTTCCTTATCACTGGGCTGGAATGATTGATTTGCTTCAGAATTATAAACCCAATCTTTACTTTCATATTGTCAAGTGGGAGGCACCAGATGAAGGATGGGTCAACTACAATACAAATGGGGCAAGCAAAGGCAACCCAGGGGAGAGTTCATATGGTTTCTGTCTAAGAAATAGTACGGGGGATCTGTTATATGCTGAGGCGCAGAATATTGGTATAACTACAAACATGGAAGCAAAAATAATAACTTGTGGAATGCATTAAAATATTGCAAAAGACAAGGCATCAGTAACATCATCTTAGAGACCGACTCTTTGAGCCTTAAGAATATGATTATGAGGGATTGGAAGATACCATGAACCTTAACCGAGAAAATAGAGAGGAGATGCAGGAAATTATGGCTAACATACATATTCAGGTGATGTACATTTCCAGAGAAGTGAACCAATTAGCAGATTGCATTGCTAACTTAGCTATAAATCAAGAGGAGAAACAACACTACGACAGTTTTCATAATTTACCATATAGGGCAAGAAGGATTCTAAACATGGATAAACAACATACACCTACAATCAGAATTAAAACAAAAAGGATAAAACAATCACCAACAAGATAAGCAAAAGAAGGATCACAAGTTCACTTATTACAATTACAAACTAGTTTGTGGTCAGACCATTGGCAAAATAGGTACGCGAGATCGTCTAACCAGCCTGAGCTATAACAACCAATAAAAACAATAGAGTCACCAGCAAAAACGATAGTAAGATTGGTATGGAAGTACTTGTAAACAACGAGGAGAACTACAAGAAGGCAACTTGGATTTCTCTTTCTTTATTTCAACTGCGCGGGAGGAAGGGAAGCCGATTAGTGATACAAAAGAGGGGAAATGGGAGCACTTATATGAAATGAGCATCACAATTATGGAGAAAGAGGAGAAATTGATACCTTTGATAGCCGATCAATACCAATACTCCTCTCTGAGATGGAGAACGTGGATGACCCAAAAGCAAATGAGAGTGAAGCTCGAGATGAAAGGTCATGGCAGAATCTTCAGCGGTGGATCTTAGAGATGAAAGAGGAAGGAGAAACTACTGCTTAATTTTTCAGAATTCCTAATTTCTAGAGTTCTGTCTTTTTTCACCTGAAGAATGGTCATGTTTGGACCCTCTTTTGTATATATTTGTTTCCTATTTGGTCTAATGGGCACATCTTGAGTCCATTAGATTTTCTTAATAAAGTCGGACCACAAGTCCAAATTTGATTTTTTTTAAAAATAATAATAAAAAAAATGTACCAAAACATCTAAACAAATTATCCAAGTCTAAACAAGAAGGGATACATCCCCAAACTAATGAACTAATGAACTAACTACAAATATCTAAGTCCGAAAATGATGGACATAGACGAAAGAGAATCCTATGGCAGTCCAAAAGAATTGGATCACCTTTGAATTTGAAGCGACGATCATTGATCTTCTAAGCGAGATCTGTCAATAGTCGCATGAAAATGCCCTATACTCAACAAAAATAAGAGTAAGTGCAGAATCAATACACAACCACAGTGTACTGGTAGGATCACACGGCTATCCCACTAGTGCAACATAAGCAAGTCAAACAACATTATAATCACATGCATATATATCAGCATGTACAACATCATCAACATGAAGAATCAACAACACATTTCACATTTATCATCACATCATTGGTCCTCTCATGGAACCCAAGCCCAAATAGTTAGCATGCCAGAACGTGGCAATCTGATCCCATATTTATGCCGAAACGTGGCAATCCGATCCAAGTTAGTTATGCCAAAACGTGGCAATCCGATCCCATTCACACACCACAATCACAAACACAAGTACATCATCAAGATCATACATTTAAGTCATGATTTCATGGCAATGATATTCATCTATCTTGTTTACAACAAGTGTGATCAATATTGCAACATTCATACATGCACAAGTATCACAATGAAGCAAAAACAAGCATACATCACACAAACATAGAATCACAACCATCACCTACCTCCAAACAAGCTTGAAACCCTAAGAAACTTGATCCTTCCCTTTCCAAATTCGTTTTTCTTGTTCTTGGTCTACAACAATCAATATAATGCTGGAATCAATAAACAATTATTAATTACCTGAATTACCAACAAGTCTAACAAACCCTAGATCAATCCATGATCCCAATTATCAAATTAAGGGTTGTAAGGGTTGTTTCAACCATAGATACAAGATCAAAACCCCCCCATCAATATTCACCTATTCTATTACGTTCTATGGATCGAAAAATAGATTCGGAGAGTGAAAAGCTTACCATAAGCCTCAAGAATGGTGAAATATGAGTATGAGTCGCCTGGGGGTCGTTCCTTAGCTCTAAAAGTCAAAAAGTGCATAATGAGGTCGTTTAGGGTTTATTAACAACTTTAATTCGCGTCGGTCCCGCCACAACGGCCACTACCTCGCCACAACGGCCATAACTCCCGCCAAAGCGGCATTCTTGAACCAGTGAGCTATTTGTCTTTCACCTATGATTTTAAATCTCATTGTACCCGCCACAACGACCCTAATCCCGCTGTAGAGGCTCTGCCAGAGCGATCAAATCGAGCACCAAAGCAGCCAAAATGCAACAGAGAGCTATTTAAAGAATTCCAAAATTCCCCTTTCACAACACACTTCTAACCCACGACACTCAGAAAATACCTTTTGCACTAAGATCGATTTTGGGAGTTCTACTCGCTCGAATTCAGTTTCGTAAAGTCGTACGGATTCCTTAACAAGTTAGCTATCTACTCATGCAATCAAAATCATAATTACTCCACTCGATTGTTACCAGATTTTTCTACTCTTGGTGACTCCAATTTCCTCCAAATCTGGACAGGGTTGGGAAAATTCAAATATTACGAAAAAGTTTTTATGACTCCAAATTTCCCCCGTTGGCATTTCTATAACGACGGAACCCGATCGTTACAATAGTTAGCAATTTATCCATCACTCGTCCCCAAGTGACAAAACTTAGGAAAAATAGGTTAAGGAAAGAACGATGTAGTACCTGGTGTGACGAACAATTGGGATACTTTTCTCGCATGTCCCTCTCGATTTCTCAAGTAGCTGGACGATGCTTCTATTGAACTTTCACGGACTTAATCTCCTTGATCCTCAACTTACGCACAACATGATCAAGAATAACAATCGGTTCCTCCTCATATTGGAGGTCTTTGTCATGCGCAATTGGGTCTCACTTAATGATATAATCTCCGTCACCATGATATCTCTTCAACATAGACACATGAAATACCGGATGAACACCGTATAGATTAAGGGGTAGAATCAATCTATACGCCACTGGCCCTACACATTCAAGAACCTCAAAGGGACCAATATATCTCGGACTTAACTAGCCCTTTTTACCAAATCTCATCACCCCTTTCATGGATGATACCTTAAGAAGAACGTTCTCACCAGTATGAATTTCCATGTCTCTTACCTTATGATCCACATACTTTTTCTGTCTACTCTGGGCTGCTAGAAGTTTAGCTTGAATACTCATCACCATATCTTGAGTATCCTTCACTAAATCAATCCCCAAAGGTTTCACATCTCCAGCCTCGAGCCAATCTATTTGTGATCTACATCCCCTTCCAAATAATGCCTCAAATGGTGTCATATCAATGCTGGAGTGATAACTAATATTGTAGGAGAACTCACACAAAGGTATGAATTTATCTCAATACCCTCCAAAATCAATTACACATGCTCTCAACATGTCTTCAAACACTTGAATAGTCATCTCAGGTTGTCCATCCGTCTGTGGATGAAAGACTGTACTAAAAGTGAGTTGTATCCCCAATTCATCATGCAATTTTCTCCAAAACTTGGAAGTGAATTGAGTACCACGTTCTGAGATAATAGAGAGGGGCACCCCATGTAGCCTCACTATCTCTTTCACATATACTTTAGCCAATTAGTCAGCATTATAATCCATTCTGACCGACATAAAATGGGCTGACTTGGTCAATTTATCAACCACTACGCAAATAGAATCGAACTTCCCCAAAGTCTTGGGAAGACCAACCACAAAATCCGTAGCTATTCTTTCCCACTTCCATTCCAGAATTGACATTTTTTGAAGTAAACCTGCAGGGGCCTTTGATGCTCATATTTCACTTGTTGGCAATTTTGACACTTCGCCACAAACTCCACTATGTCTTTCTTCATGCCCGACCGCCAATAAATTTGTTTTAGATCTCTATACATCTTGGTCACACCCGGATGAATAGAATATCGCGAACCATGAGATTCTGCCAATAATTTTTGAATCAAGCCATCAACTCGAGGAACACAAATCCTTTATTTTACACTGAGTACACCTTTCGCATCAAGAGTGGTCTTTTATGCCTTACCATTCGCCATCTTCTCCTTAAGTTCGTTCAAATTTTCATCCTCAAATTGTTTGGTATTGATCTCCTCAATGAACGTGGCCTTAACTTCAATGCTAGCTAACACCCCGCCTCTTTCAGAGATGCCCAATTGCATGAACTTAGACTCTAAGGCATGAATTTCTCTGGCCAAAGGTCGCTTGGTTACACTTAAGTAAGCTAAGCTACCCATGCTTACCGTTTTTCGACTCAACGAATTTGCCACAACATTAACCTTACTCGGATGGTATTGAATGGTCATATAATAATCATTGTGTAACTCCATCAATTTTCGTTGTCTCAAATTCAGATCCTTTTGAGTGAACATATGCTGCAAACTACGATGATAAGTAAATACTTCACACTTAACATCATAAAGATAATGTCGTCAAATCTTAAGAGTAAATACTACCGCTGCCAACTCCAAATTATGGGTTGGATAATTTCTCTCATGCACATTCAATTGGCGCGACGCATAGGCTATAACATTCTTATCCTGCATTAACACAACGCTCAATCCAGAATGAGAAGCATCACAATAAACTATAAAGTCCTTACCTTCCACCGATAATGCTAGAATGAGCGCGGTGGTTAAGAGAGTCCTAAGCTTTTGAAAGCTCTCCTCACATTTTTCAGTCCATTCAAATGGTATCTCCTTTTTTGTCAAATTGGTCAAGTGAGTAGCAATTGAAGCAAAATTCCTTACAAATCGACGATAATAGCTAGCGAGTCCCACAAAAATCTTAACTTCCGTCACAGAGCTAGGCCTAACCCAATTCCTAACCGCTTCAATCTTTTGAGGATCTACCATTACACCCTCTTTTGACACTACATTCCCCAAAAATGCAACTGATTTCAGTCAAAATTCACACTTCAAAAATTTAGCATATAACTTTTGTTTCCCAAGAACACCCAAAACAGTACGAAGATGGTTGACTTGCTCTTCTTCACTTTTCTAATAAACCAAAATATCATCAATAAAGGCTATCACAAAAGAATCAAGAAAAGGCTTGAACACTCCATTCATTAAACTCATGAAAGTTGCAGGCGCATTGGTCAAACCAAAGACATAACCAAAAACTCATAGTGCCCATAACGAGTTCTAAACGTCGTCTTGGGGACATCCTCAGGTCTAATTTTCAATTGATCGTAACATGATCTTAGATCAATCTTTGAGAAAATCGATGCATCTTGCAATTGGTCAAAGAGATCATCTATTCTAGGTAAGGGGTACCTATTTAGAATAGTGACTCTATTTAATTACCGGTAATCTATACACATTCTTATACTACATCCTTCTTCTTAACAAACAAAACTGGAGCACTTCATGGGGAAGCACTAGGGCGAATAAATCCCTTATCAAGGAGCTCTTGGATTTGTGCCTTAAGCTTTCTTAATTTTGTCGGAGTCATGCAGTATGGGGGGATAAAAATAGGACGAGTACTAGGCTCTAAATCAATGCAAAAATTTATATCTCTATCCAGAGGCATACCAAGCAAGTCATTAGGAAACACTTCACTAAATTCTGACACCACATGAATAGACCCACTGAATGGAGCCTCAATCTTAACATCCCTAACATGAGCCAAATAAGCCAAACAACCATGCTCTACTAATCTACTAACTCGAATGAAGGATAGAATTTTAGCTTGCTTAGGCTTGTACAACCCCTTCCCACCTAATTTTTCCCTTCTCTGAATTTCTAGAGTTACAGACTTAGTATTACAATTAAGCACAACGTAATAGGGGGATAACCAAGTCATGCCTAAGATTATGTCAAAGTCAATCATATCCAAAATCACCAAATCAGCCCAAGTCTGAAAACCCATAAACACAATAGGACAAGCACGATAGACATGAGTAACTATGACTGACTCTCCAACTAGGGTAGAAGCACGAATAGGGGTGTCAAGAATATCACAAATCATCTCAAAATCAGAGGCAAATCTCATAGATACATACGAATAAGTAGAACCCGGATCAAACAACTCATTAGTCATCCGGTCACAGACAAGAATAGTACATGTGATCACCGCGTCGGATGCCTCCACCTCATTCTTGCCCGAAAAAACATAACATCTTGTCGAGCTACTTCCCTATTTGGTTGCGCGTTACCCCTACCTCCATTACCATTACCATTTCCTCTACCTTCACGACCTAGCTGATTTCCTCCTCGCCCAACTTGTGGACGTCCTCTACTAATATTATCGTTCCTCACGGGTACCACTACTCTAGACTGTTGCTGCTGCGCGGAATCTGACATACGTGGGTGGGGACAATCTCTCCTCATATGCCTAGGTTCTCCACAATTGTAGCAAGTACAATCAAAAGATGGTATGCTTCCCGTCAAAGGCGTAACATACTATCCTAAAAATTATGAGATGGAGTTCCCGAGTAGTTACCTATAGAGACGGGCATAGCGGACTAAATTGGTTTGGCTGCAAGTGTTAGCCTTCCAGACCCCTTAGAGTAAGAGCCTTGAAAGTTACCTGAATTCTTTGCTATTTTTGCCCAAGCCTTAGCTTGACTGTCTCGTCGCATCCCCTCCACTTTCTTAACATAATTTGTCACCTCATTAAAACTCCTCCCTGCAGAAGTCATATGGACAGATAATACTTGCAACTTAGAATTCAAACCTCTAATAAATAATCAGAGCATCTCCTCCTCAGTAGTAACTAACTGCGTAGCATAACTGGATAAAGCATGGAACTTGGCCTCATAAGCAGCCACAGACATACCACCTTGTTCTAACGCCATAAATTCATCCTTCTTGCGATCCCTCAAGGTTCAGGGCACATATTTTTCTAGAAATAGAGCACGGAATTGAGTCCAAGTAAATGGAGGTAAAGTAAAAGATATGCACTACATATAAGCTCTCCACCACTACTTGGCCTCACCTTGAAATTGGAAAGATACGAACTCAACCCTATGTTGGTGAACAATACCCAATTTATGCAGCCTCTCATAACAGTATAAGATAAACTTATAAGCATCTTCAGTCTCAGTACCAAGAAATACCAGAGGCTTAAGCTTCAAAAACTTAGTCAACATATCATGCTTGTTCTCAGTCATAACAGAACCCAACAAATGATGGAAGAAAGCACCAGTACCTACATTTTCACCCGTCTTGGGTGCAGTGCTAGAAACATGAGGATTAGTAGGAGTTTGAGTTGCTTGAGCAGATCAAAGCACTCCAAGACCAGCCAACCCTTTCAAGAACGCCACAATCTGTTGAGCTAACACCAGATCGATGGGGGAAACAACCACAGTCTTCGCTGGTACCTCATCCTCTTGTCCATTTTCCTCAATATCCTCTTCTATCTTCTCATCATGCGCATGAGGGTTTTCATTCATAGCAATATTATCAATCGACACCTTATTCACAATAGACACTACTCTCCCACGACCTCTATCCCTAGCTCTTTCTCTACCTCTACCTCGACCTCGAACGCGACCTCTCGCTGCAGATTCCTCAGTTGGAGCATGGACATGAGCTATGGGTCTAACACCGTTATATCTAGTATTAACCATCTGCAAACAAAAGAGTGAAGGAGGTTAGATACCAATTTGAATTGCCAGATACGAATTGGAATCAAGTCATAGCACGAAAGGAGACAAGAGAAAAATAGAGATTTCCTAGAGTCCTATAGCCTCTCGAAGAAAAGTAATGGCGTCCCTATACCGTTCCGCGAGACTCTTCTAGACTCATTTTGGTAAATTGAGATCAACGAACCTAGGTTCTGATACCAATTTTGTCACGACCCAAACCGTCGTGATTGACACCCACAATAACCATTCGATGAGAGAACCACTACTACAACCCAAACTAAGCAACTAAAACAATACTAAGACAATTAAGTTACAGAAGCAAGTTAATTAACTAAACAAATGCAGAATAAACAACCTAGAACTTGAAAGTCAATGTACCAAAACATCTGAACAAATGATCCAAGTCTAAACAAGAAGGGATACATCCCCAAACTAATGAACTAATCAACTAACTACAAATATCTAAGTCCGAAAATGATGGACATAGACGAAAGAGAATCACATGGTAACCCGAAAGAATTGACTCACCCTTGAATTCGAAGAGACGGTCACTAATCTTTTAAGCGAGGTCTGTCAATAGTCGCGTGAAGATGCTCTGTACTCAACAAAAATAAGAGCAAGTGCAGAATCAGTACACAACCACAAAGTATTGGTAGGATCATACAGCTATCCCACTAGTGTAACATAAGCAAGTCAAATAACATTATAATCACATGCATATATATCAACATATACAACATCATCAACATGAAGAATCAACAACACATTTCACATTTATCATCATATCATTGGTCCTCTCATGGAACCCAAACCCAAACAGTTAGCATGTCGGAACGTGGCAATCCAATCCCATATTTATGTTGGAACGTGGCAATCGATCCCATATTTATGCCGAAACATGGCAATCCGATCTAAGTTAGTTATGCTGGAACGTGGCAAACCGATCTCATTCACACACCACAATCACAAACGCAAGTACATCATCAAGATCATACATTTAAGTCATGATTTCATGGCAATGATATTTATCTATCTCGTTTACAACAATTGTGATTAACATTGCAACATTCATATATACACAAGTATCACAATGAAGCAATAACAAACATACATCACACAAATTTAGAATCACAACCATTACCTACCTCGAAACAAGCTTGAAACCCTAAGAAACTTGATCCTTCCCTTTTCGTATTCGTTTTGCTTGTTCTTGGTCTACAACAATCAATATAATGTGGGAATCAATAAACAATTATTAATTACCCGAATTACCAACAAATCTAACAAACCCTAGATCAACCCATGATCCTAATTATCATATTAATGGTTGTTTCCACCATAGATTCAAGATCAAAACCCTCACCCATCAATATTCACCAATTCTATTACGTTCTACGGATCAAAACGGATTCAAAAAGTGAAAAACTTACCTTAAGCCTCAATAATTGTGAAAAATGAGTATGAGTTATGAGTCGTTTGGGGGTCGTTCCTTAGCTCTAAAAGTCGAAAAGTTCATAATGAGATAGTTTAGGGGTTTATTAACGACTTTGATTCTCGTTGATTCCGCCAAAACGACCACTACCCCGCCACAGCGGCGACGCCAGAATGACCATAACTCCTGCCAAAGCGACATTCTTGAACTAGTGAGCTATTCGTCTTTCACCTACGATTATAAGTCTCGTCGTACCCGCCACCACGACCTTAATCCCGTTGTAGCGGCTCCGCCAGAGCGGCCAAACTCAGCATCAAAACGGCTAAAACGAAATAGAGAGCTATTTAAAGAATTTCAAAATTCCCCTTTCACAACATATTTCTAACCCACGACACTCAGAAAATACCATTTGCGCTAAGATCGATTCCGGGAGTTCTACTAACTCGAATTCAGTTCCATAAAGTCATACAGATTTCTTAACAAGTTAGCTATCTACTCATGCAATCAAAACCACAAATACTCCACCCGATTGTTACCAGATTTCCCTACCCCTTGGTGACTCCGATTTCCTCCAAATCTGGACAAGATTGGAAAAATTCAAATACTACGAAAAAGTTTTTCCAGCTCCAAATTTCCCCTGTTGGCATTTCTATAACGACAAAACCCGATCGTTACAACACATGGTCGATAATAGTTAAATTTAATTAATGCAATCTGTTATTGAGGCTATTTAATATTAGATATTTGTATTTGTCAACTATGATCATAACATAAAACTAATAAGGTAATCTATTCTACATCAATTGAAGATCTTATTAATTCGAGATTATATTAATTTGTTCTATTTTATAGGTAAAAGTTATTAATTGCTAATGTTAGCTCAAATGTGTATGTATGAATATATATATATACTAGTTTTTTAACATGTGCGTTGCACGTGATTATCAATTCCAAAAATATATATTATAGTAAATAGTATTGCTTATTTAAGCGGAGATTTGAAAAATAAGTTTAGCAAAAAATAATATTGCATATTGTTTTGTGAATGTTCAACGTAGATCGTCATATATATTTCTTATTCACACAAACCTATGAAGATGGTCAATGAAAACTTTTATTAGTTAAATGCAATAATGTATATATTTATTTCAATTTGATGAGGTTAATAATGTAATTAGTCTTATCTCGCTAATATTACCTTATAGACAATATTTGTTTTGTATTTTTCTCGTCATCTAACCAAATGTGCTTTGTATGTGTATTCCATGTTAAACTGTTTAGATGTTATATGAACAAGTGAAGAGAACAACTACATTTTATATTTTCACATATTTTTTAAAAAAAAACTTGGAACATTTTAAAATAATATATTTTGAAATTAGAAGATCTTGTTAACTTGATAATACATTTGTGACATATATAATACTTTAATTTAAATACAAATACCTACCCAAATATAAATATATATTTGCATTAATGAAAATATTTGTCTCATAAAATTAACTATTAACTATTAAATAAATAATAAAAATTAAACTAATACAAACTTCAACTGGCGTTATTACAAGTCATATGAACTTTTCTTCGTCTAAAATACTGAAATATTAAGAAATAGTAAATAAGTAAAACAAAAGGGCAATGTTTATATAGTAATTACTATTTTGAAGCAAACTTCATGAGAGTCTAAATCACATAAGTAACATTGATAAATAAAGTCATTATTTTGTCTTGAGCATAAAAAACAAATCGTGATAATTCTCTAAATTTCGAAAAAGATATTCAGAAACATATATCTACATCACAAGAGAAATTGTTAACAAAAACAAATGAATATAGACTACATCATGTTAACTTCATATATTAGAACATACATACTAATGTATATATTAAGCAAAAAAATAATTATTATATCATCAAAATTATTTTCCTCAAGTACTTGAGGTTTTGGAATATACCCTCCTAGGATAGAACAAATTACTTCATCAGAATATTGGTACCTCATATCCGCTAAACTTCGAACTCACTCAACGACAATAAATCAAACAAAAAAATTTAAAATGCAAGAAGAAGAAGAGTAGAAGATCAAAAATTGGTTGAAAAATGAGAGGAAGTCTCTCTATTTATAGTCAACCAAGGGTAGTATGAACAAATATTTTTTGTGTCTTATCTGAAAAGTCATGACCTTTTCAAGATGTCACAACCCTTTGGAAAAGTCACAATTTATTGAAAAAGTCACAACTCTTTGGAAAAGTCACAACTTATTGAAAAAGTCACAACTCATCGAAAAATTACAACCCTTCGTAAAAATTCACAACTTATCGAAAAAGTCACAATCTAAGTTAGGAATATTATAGTAATTTAACATTTAAGTTAGGAGTTCATACTTTTAAGGTAATATAGATAGATAGATATAGATATATACCTACAAAACTAAAAATAAGTTGGAGCTTTTTTTCCCACTTGAACTTGCAATTTTTGTAAGTTTTATTTTTATTTTAAGTTAAATTTATTTACTTTAAAGTTATGTATTATATTAAGAAATTATTATTTTTAAATATATATATGACAAAATAATAGTAGTAATTACTAAGTTATACATGCAGACATTAAAAAAAGAAGGGAAAAAGGATTTGATATACCCCTCAATTTTGTCATTTGGAGTTGATATGCCCCTCGTTATCAAAGTGGCTCATATATATTCTTACCGTTATACAAACGGCTCACATATATCCCTACCATTATAAAATGAGCTCACATATACCCTTCATTTAACGGAAGTGAAAAAATTAGTTTTAAATTTATATTTTTTACTTTTAATTTTCTTAAAAATTATTCAGGGGTATATATGATTCTTCTAGCAAAGTTCAAGGTATATTTTAATCTTTTTCATACATAAATTATTTTTTGACTTCTTTTATTATAATTATTTGAGTTTCTTATTCTTATTTTATTTTTTAATTTCATTCTTTAGTGTAAAGAAAAAAAATTTAAAACTATTTTTTTGTGGCTATATTATTAGCTAAAACTATTTTTTTTTGTCTATATTGTAATTTAATTTTTGTATTTGAAGAAAAATTTTTGGTCATTTATAATAAGTTTTACAAAAATATTAGTGAAACATAAATAAATTTGACCATCAAAATAATTAATCTAAATTGTCATTGAAACAAAAAAAAAATGTTTGAGGAGGATTAAATATACTCATATGGGATTATATATATATATTTAAAAATAATAAAAAATTAAACTAAAATTAATTGTTTTCATTTCCGTTAGAAGAAAAGGATATATGTGAGTCATTTGTATATAAGTAGGGGTATATATGTGCCTCTTTTATAATGAGAAATATATCAGTTCTAAATAACAAAATTGAGGAGTATATTAGATTCTTTTCTCAAAAAAGTGAAGGTCCTATCAAAAAGTACACTAAACAGTACTTCAATTATGTGAAGGCCCTATTGAAAAGTCTGTCTGTACTTTCTATTTCAAAAACAGCAAATTCTCATGGCAATATAAAATTCACAATTCCCTAATCCACTTGCAAATTGCTCCATCTTCCTTAAAGAGAGATTTTTGAATATTGTAAATTTAAAATAAAGATATATATAATTATTTTAAAAAATTTATAACCTTAAATTTATCATGTTGAAATTAAAAAAAGAAAGAAGAAGTAACACGACAGAGACCCAAAATCACGATAGGGACCCAAATACAACCAATTGGTTGTCCTCGAGAAAAGACCCCCAAAAACAAGAAAACCTTTAACACTTTGTTTGGGGTGATGGTTAAGTATTGTTTCATAATATTATTGTATTGTATTGAGTTGAGTTATAATATTTTAATAAATATTTGGATAGATTATATCATCCTTCATTGTTGCATAATATCACACGTTAGAAATTTAAATGATAGACCTAAAAGAAAAGTAGAATACATGATAGAGTTATTATGAAAAGATAGAACAAACATAAAATAAAGATAAAATAAGAAGATAAATATTAAGATGATCACTATATAAAATGAAGTTTTTCATTATTATCTAATGATTTAAATAATACATAAATTTTTAATTATCAATCAAAATAAACATTATATTTAAATTGTTAATAAAATACCATAGTTTAAGTAACAACCATCCAAACGAGGGGTAAAATATAAAAATAAATTTGAAAAACAAAAGGATGCGTAATTAGTTTCTGTTTATTATCATGACAGCTTAGACATACTATAGCAGGCACAGAACATTTGCTATGGAGAGCAGCAAATGGCTAGCAGCGGTGGCTAGCATATGGATCCAGTGCAGCAGCGGCGCATCATACGCCTTCGGCATCTACTCCCCTGTGCTCAAGTCCACCCAATTTTACGATCAATCAACTCTCGACACCGTCTCTGTTTTCAAAGATATCGGCGCCAACGCCGGAATTCTCTCCGGCCTCCTTTATACCGCTGTCGCCGCCAAGCCTAGATCCGGCCGAGGACGATTCTCATTTCTCCACGGCGGGCCATGGATCGTACATCTGGCTGGGGCTATCCAGTGCTTTGCCGGTTATTTCTTCATGTGGCTTGCCGTCACCGGAACCATAAAGAGGCCGCCTGTGACTGTTATGTCCCTGTTCATGTTCATTGCTGCTCATGCTCAGACTTTCCTTAATACGGCTAATGTTGTTGCGGCCGTTCAAAATTTCCCGGACCATAGTGGCACTATTGTGGGTATCATGAAGGTATGTTGCGAATTATGAGCAAAATCAACTCTCAGATGAGTGATTTTCTACTTCTGTAGTAATTTTTTTTGCTCCCTCACTCCCAATTTTTGTGGCTCCATTTGATCCGAATCCAAAGTAGAAATAAGGCTGCATTTATTACACCCTATTTTTTTTTCCTTTATTATAATTAAAACTAATTAATTTTAAAAAATTTCTTTTATTCTTAATACAATATTTATAGCCACATAAATATTAAAAATTATTTTAGATTATAAATATAAATTTTAAAAGTGGTTTTTTAATACCAAACCAAACAATCTCATGTAAAATGAAAAAGAGAAAATATTATTTTTGGGATGGACTAAAAAGGAAGGAGGGGTACTATTTTGCATTTGTGGCGGATTTTCTTATAAAATTGTGTTCCGATTGTTTAATTGTTAAACTATTTCCTTCTACTATTTTTAATAATTAGGCTATTGGGATAATGATTATTGCCAGCGTACTTGCCCCTCTATGAAGTTTTATCCATTAATGTGGCGTTTTATAGGATTGATAAGTGGGTGAAGCATTCTGTTGCTTGACGTTTAGGGATTGATTATAATAAAGTTTTTCATTTTTGGCGGCATATGATGCGATGATAACTGATATATATGTAAAAGTTGTTTACGTAACTCTTTATCTTTCTTTGTTTCTCCTGATAATCAAACGAAGTCATCGAGCTTGTTTGGATTGATTAATTTGAAGTCAAAATAATTTTGATATACACATGTTATTTTAAGCTTAAATGATAAAAATAAGCCAAAAGCTATAAAAACCAATCCAAATAAGCTCTTCATGCTTCTTTCTTTAGCCTGTTAAAGCTTCAATAATTGTGGAGTTGGTAGTGGGACATTTTATATTTATTAATGCTATTAAGGAAAATCTAGTGGGAAGTATCTTATTGATTTGATTAAGATATTAGGTATGTGCCTACCACAGCAGTTGCAGCACTGCAAAATATGTCTTTACATATAATAATCCTTTAAAGGGGCTTGCTAGCAGTGGCGAATTTACAACCAAAAAATAGGGCACCCGCACCCGTGGTCTCTTCGTAAAATTAGATATTTTATATGTATATTTTTTAAGATTTTGTATAATACTATATTCTTGCACCCGTACTACAAGAAGTCTAAATGGTCCACATGGTTAGATGTTGAGCTTTTGACCTTGAGAATTAAGGATCAATTCTCACTTCAATACATTTTACTTGGTGCACCCATGTTCGAAAAATCCTAGATTCGCCTCTGCTTGCTAGCAGTTGGCCTTAAAGGTCTAGTAGGCTAAGTAAGAATAATATTCTTCTTCAGAATAACCGGGCATTAAAATATTCTACTTTTGATGTAAGTTCAATAGCTTTTCCCACTAATTTTTCTGAGCTTAACAAAAGCCCCCTTCTGAGTTTGAAGGAACATTATATGCCTCCAGAAAATGAACTAGGAGATGCATACTTTTGCAAACTACAGAAAAATAATGGATAAAGATTAACGGGTCTTTGCCTTTCTGCAATATCAGTTTTACGGCTCATTATTATAGATTTGCATTAATCCTTTTACTTGTTGATTACCTGTAAGACCTGAAAAGAGAACCTAGTGTTTTCAATTATGAGCAAAGTGCAATTTGTTATGTCTGTGAAGTTGTACACTATGTTGTCATTGTGATTAATCTATTATATTTATTGGAGTCTGAAGAGCAGCATCATATTTTCTTTTTTGTTTTTGTTAATCTGTTTTTTCACAAAATAAAAACAACTCTCATGTTATGACTGCTCATGCATCTGCTTGTCTGCTAAGCCCTTCCTTCAATCCTTCTTTGGTGAAACTTATCTTGGAGGTACTCATTGTGAATTGGAAGACTAGAAAGATTTTGTGGCTTAGCTTTTGAAATTATGTTAGCTGTAGAATTATAAAAATTGGATCTCTTAAGAGTTAAATACTTTAGCAATGAGCATTAGGATATGCTTAATATCTTTATCTTTAATGCGTTTCAGTTCTTCCTCATTCCCCAGGTAACAGATTCTTTTTTCCCAATCTACTCTTATCAATGCTGGTCCCAATTTTTCTCTGATGGTCTAGTACCATCATGAGTATTTTCTCCTGTTGAGTAACTGATGCATTGTCTGTTCAATTAAGCAATTTCTTGATGCATTCTCTCCTGGCCAGGGTTTTCTTGGTTTGAGTGGAGCAATTCTAATACAAGTGTATCAGACCATATTTAATAACAACCCAAGCTCGCTGATATTGATGCTTGCATTACTTCCTACTATAGTCACTCTGATGCTCATGTTTTTGGTGACAGTCCATGAGACACCTTCAAGAAATGAGGAGAAATATTTACAGGGCTTCTTATTGGTTTCTTTAGTTATTGCTGCATATCTTCTGTTCTTACGGATTTTGGAGAACGTCTTTGTCTTCCCAGAATGGGCAAAGATCATTACATTATTGGTTCTCTTTGCTCTTCTCTGTTCTCCTATTAGTGTTGTAGTCAAGGCCCAAAGCGTTGATCTAGAGAGACTGCCGCCATCAGTCACATCTTCTACCTCTCTATTGATAGATGAACCTGAATGGGAGAGTTCTGATAAATTGGCTGTTGAGAATATTATGGATTATGATGAAGTGCCAACAGATACAGTCCAGCGAAAGGCTAGCTCTATCTTGCAGCCTGATGAACAAAAAAATTTGTGGCAAGCCATGTGCACCATAGACTTTTGGCTTCTATTTGTCGCGATGATATGTGGGATGGGATCCGGACTGGCCACGATAAATAACATTAGCCAGATTGGGGAATCACTTGGTTACACAACATTGGCAAGAAGTACATTAGTTTCACTTTGGAGTATATGGAATTTTCTTGGCCGTCTTGGAGCTGGATATGTATCAGATATATTTCTGCTCAGGAGAGGGTGGCCAAGGCCATTATTCATGGTCTTTACTCTAGCAGCAATGACTGGTGGCCATGTGATTATCGCTTCAGGTTTTCCCGGAAATTTATATGTGGGTTCACTGCTAGTAGGTGTTTGCTATGGGTCGCAGTGGTCATTGATGCCTACCATAAGTAAAGAGATATTTGGTGTGGTCCATATGGGTACAATTTTCAACACAATCGCCATAGCTAGTCCAGTGGGCTCTTATGTTCTTTCTGTCAGAGTAATCGGCTATATATATGACAAAGAGGCATCAGGAGAAGGAAATTCATGCTTTGGTACTCACTGCTTCATGTTATCTTATTTCATATTAGCATCAGTAAGTCTTTTTGGAGTTGTAGTTGCCTTGGCATTGTTTTATAGGACAAGAAGGTTCTATTCTCGTGTGCTCATGTTGTGCTGATCTGATCACAAGGTTGCAAGGCACTGAAAGGTCTGGCATAAATTTTGGCCAAGGTTTCTGTATTTGTGTCAAATCCTTGCAGAGTACAGTTGCTATTCTGTATCTGTTTCTTAATTATTTTTTTGGGGGAAACTAGGAATTTGGGATGCAGCAAACTGTAGATATTGTGCATAATTGTGACTTCTTGTGGTTCGTTTTTTGGTTTGTTGCCTTATAGTGCTCCCTTACAGGAATTGAAAAACAAAAACGAAGATTATGCATTTACTTCGGGAATTTTTCAGAAAGCCAACTGATCTCACTGTCATTTGTTATTTAATCAGTATTATTTTGTGTATGATCCTTTGAAAAAAGAATCACCTGCATATGAAAAGAATGTACCAAATATTCTTTGATCTTAATGTAGATGAAAAGTTAAAAATTAAAGAGTTGATAATTTTTATTTTTTTTTAAAAATGCACTAAATTAAGATAAACAAATTGACACGAAAGGAAAAAGTAATTATTTTCAAATCGTTTTTTATAAGTGAAATGACTTATAATATTTAGCGTTAATATAATAGTTAGGGAGTGTGTCAAATCACAACCTGAACAGATTAGTATTTCTAACCTGGCAATCTGGCATACATAAATTAGTGTATTTATGTACACGTGGCAGCCAGAGTAAACACTCAACATAGAGAGTTAGAGACGAAATTCCTAAACCGTAAACACTGAACGCGAAGACGAAATCCCAAAAATGAAAACAACTCAACATATAAGACGAAATCAGAAAATGTCAAAGTAGTGGTGAAGAACACGTCGAATAATTCCTGGAAGATCACTCATCAACCAAAAGAAAGAAGAAGAAAAAATCAGTAAAAATGGATTTAGACCCAGATTACAATCCCAGTTTTAAGGCCAAGATCAACACCAAATGGGTAGCCACAGTCGCTAGTATATGGATCCAATGTACCAGCGGTTCACTCTACACATTCGCCGTTTATTCTTCCATTCTCAAATCTACCCAAGGATACGATCAATCATCCCTCAATGTCGTCTCCGTATTCAAAGATGTCGGCGCTAATGTCGGCATACTTTCCGGCTTACTCTACTCATCAGTCACCAGTCGCCGCCGCCGCCGTTGTGGTGGGCCATGGGTGGTGCTACTTGCCGGAGCTATTCAGTGCTTTGCTGGGTATTATCTTATGTGGTTGACCGTTATGGGGCTTCTACCTAAACCCCCTTTATGGGTTATGTGCCTCTATATGCTTTTAGCTGCTCATGCTATGACTTTCTTCAATACGGCAAACGTTGTTACTGCTGTGCACAATTTCCCTAATTATAGAGGCACCATTGTTGGCATCATGAAGGTTCGTTTCTCAATCCCTCTAATTTGAGCAAGTCTAATTGCGTTACTTTTAAGAAATTATTGACAAATTTTAAATTCTAACTTTTTATTTAAGTTGCAAGCATTATTGTCAACTTCAATTTTATGCTTATACAAGTTGCAAGCTTTGTAATGGACTTCATTTTCATGTATTCTTATCAATCAATTAGAACAACTAATATAAAGTGGTAGATTAACAACGCAATGTGAGTGGGATGATAAATTGAAGTATTACCCCAAAAAACTTCAAAAAAAAAAATTAAAAAAAAAATGTGAGTGAGATAGGATATGTGCAATAAGAATTTAGGCCCCGATTGAAATTGGGATGAAATGAGATTAGATGGATTGTGGTGCCTCAATGTCAGATTATTTTGATATGGACATTCAATCTTCCAATAGAATGGTTTGATAGATGAAGATGTAACACATAAAGTTGAAATAAACCGACTTAAATTGAGGAGTGCAATATGATTGTCACACATTGGGAAGAAGCAAACGAAATGAAAGGTTTGTCTTATAGAATGTTTGTAAGACTATAAATGTAAACATATTCTCAATATGAAAATCGTAGAAATGCGGGTGTGAAGATAGATTTCGGGCATAATAAATTTGATAAAAATAGAAATGATCACACTTAATGAAGATTGCAAGTAGCACACATACATCGGATAGAACTAGAAATGATAACATGCTACAAGAGTGCAGACATGTAGATGATAAAGTGAGAAGGTGGCCTGGGATTATTTGGTCATTTCTTAAGTGGACCTTCATATGTATAATTATAGATGCTATGATGACTAGATGTGGTAGTGAGATTGGTGAAATCAGTGAGCTAGATCTGAAATTGTATGGAAGTAGCTGTCTCAAAAGACCTATAATCTTTATAAATCAATGTAAATTTAACTAATCACAGAACAAAAGGAATCAAATGATTTATTGAGGTGATATCAACTGAAACTTGGTTTTGTTGTTTTTGTTGGTGCTATTATGCTTACATAAGGCTCTCTGTTTGTTAAGATTCTCTTAATTCATTTTTGTTCTGGTTAGAGACTTTATATCTATGTAGCGATAAGTGCTATTACGCTTACATAAGGTTAGAAACTTTCTGTCTATGTAGGGATAGGTATAGATTGATGCATAGTCAATCAAATGATATTGTGGATGGTCATCTCTTTGACCTCCAAAATATTAACTAAAGAAGGCGACTGACTAAGTCGTTCACAAAGTTAATTGTATCTTCTCCTCTTCATAATATAGAAGGAATTGGCATTCCTTTGATTTCAGCACCAAGTCTCAAAGTAAAATTGAAAGATCATAGAAATCAGGGAGTAGAGTTGGAATCTCAGAAGGCTTGTGATGCTAATCTTTTTTGTGGTATATTGATTTCAATTTAGCTACCTTCCCTTGTTCCCTATTTGGACATTTAATTTAATTTCCATAATTCTATGCAGGGTTTTCTCGGGTTGAGTGGAGCAATATTAATTCAAGTATATCAGACAATCTTTAGAAACAGGCCCACTGCATATCTTCTGATGTTGGCGTTGTTGCCTCCTATTACTACTCTGTTACTTATGTCATTCGTAACAATCTCGCAAACAAATGAAGATGATGAGAAGAAGCATCTTAATGGTTTATCATTGATTGCTCTGGTACTGGCTTCTTATCTCATGGCTGAAATCATTGTGGGAAACATCTTCTCTTTACAACTGACCGTTCGCATCATTACTTTTACTATACTCATTTTCTTGCTGCTTTCCCCGATTTCTGTTGCG
The DNA here is from genome assembly GCF_900185275.1 of Solanum verrucosum. NCBI lineage: Eukaryota > Viridiplantae > Streptophyta > Magnoliopsida > Solanales > Solanaceae > Solanum > Solanum verrucosum. The sequence continues at coordinate 3,129,199 of NW_026020221.1, read as the reverse complement.
ATCAGTGCCCACAAGGAAAAGTCTTATAGAATAATTAAATACTTACTCGAGCAAAACTCACCGGAGGATGAACAGCATAGATCTCAGGCATATTTCGTGGACATGGGGCAAAGTCATGGAAACTATGAGGAGTTGCCTGCTGGTGCTGATCAAGGGAGAGATATGAATGAGAGGAGGACTCCAGAATGGGGGGAAAACATGAATCTTTTTCAGGCAATGTGCACCACTGGTTTTTGGTTTTTGTTTGTCACCACTGCATGTGGAATGGGCACAGGGCTGGCCACAGTTAATAACATTAGCCAGATAGGAGGGTCACTTGGGTACACTATCTTAGAGACGAATACTTTAGTTTCTCTATGGAGTATCTGGAATTTTCTTGGTCGCTTTGTAGCTGGTTATATTTCAGATTATTTCTTGCGGTCACTAGGTTGGTCAAGGCCATTATTTATTGTTGTTACTCTGGCTAGTATGACTGTTGGCCATGCTGTGATAGCATCTGGTCTGCCTGGTGCTTTGTATGCAGGCTCTGTTATAGTTGGCATTTGTTATGGATCACAGTGGTCACTAATGCCCACAATTGCTTCTGAGATATTTGGTGCAGGGCATCTGGGCACAATATTTAACACCATAACCGTAGCAGGCCCTGTAGGATCTTATATACTGTCTGTTTGGGTTGTCGGATACTTCTACGATAAGGAAGCATCAGATGAAGGAAACATGTGTACTGGAACTCACTGCTTCATGTTATCCTTCTTTATCATGGCAGCTTCCACTTTCTTTGGGGCTCTTGTGGCCTTGGCTTTGTTCTTTCGGACAAGAAACTTCTACAATAATTTTGTTCACAGAAGAGGTGCAAATACCATTACTGGTTAGTTCTCATTTGATAAAAATAATTGAGGAGGATAGCAGTTGAACTCCCTTAGCAACAGCTCCTTGTAACATAGTGTACACAGTTTAGTTGGTAAGTTTACCTGACTTTGTAACCGATGATATATTTATGAATCTGTATTAGTATGAATTTGAAGTTTGCATCACCAAGGACACTATAAGTCTGAGAATCAGATGCGGAAGGAGGAACATTTATCTCAAGTATACTCCATGACGCTTCTCTTGTTAAGGTACACATTTAGGAGATATGCAGGTATGAGTCCTGGAGCACTTGAGATCAGATAGATAGTAGTTGGAATTCAGTTGACAATTTTGAACTATATGTTGTATACTGAACTGGATGCTACTCTTATAAGTTGTAAGACCTGATATTAAGAGTTTGAAATTGCATGCAATTACTCTGTACCTTCTCTAGAATATTTGGAGAAATTTGTATCACTGCTGACTTCCTTGTCTCTCCGAAGAAAGTTTTTTAATTAAACTTGATGAAATAAATGAGGTCACTCAACAGAACTACATGTGGATGACATATCCGCAAAGCATTTTTGTATGCCACTAAATTATCAAAAAAAATTGTACTATGATTGTGACTGCAGCCTCCTTATCTTACCTGCAATTATTGGCTAGCTTGGAGCTGATCGTATCAAACTTATGGCGCTGCTTAATTAGGCCACCTACTCCAACTCCAAATATTTGATCCAAGTGTTTAGGAAGATATTTCCATTCTCAAGTAACAACATACAAGGTAAAGCACAAATCGAAACAAAAATGGCAGCGGTCTCGCTGAAGCTGAAAGGCAAAGTGGCCATAGTGACTGGTGGTGCCAGTGGAATTGAGGAAGCAACAGCACGCCTTTTTGCCATACACGGCGCACAGTCCGTTGTCATAGCCAACATCCAAGATGAAAAAAGCAGAGCCTGTGGCTGCATCCATCCCTTCGCAGTTGCAGCTACGTGCAATGCAACGTGAGGATGAAAATCAAGTGAAAGCCATGATGGATTGGTGGTGCCAGTAACTCAGGATCCAATGAGTTCATTATGAAACAGAGGGAACAAACGAGGTTTCTCACCGTGTTCGGTATCCAATTGGACAATTTTAGAGCCTGACTAAATCTGAATTCGTATTTAAAAGTCTCTGAGGTAAAACGCTCTCTAACAAAGGCAACTCTTTATTGGGGGACTCAAACTCGAAACATATGGTTAGACCCTTGTAGTAGTGTAGCTCTTCTCTTAGATGGATTTCGAATCTTCATAACGTGTACTCTCTATTTTAAGATTGAATGTGTTTTGACTTTGTAATTAAGAAACAGTGTGCTGACTGCTGGGTGCTGGCTATGTAAAATTATCCAAATTTCAATGTTTTGATCACATTATAATTTGGCAGATTGCAAAGTTACAATTCGAGAAGTAGTACTGGGCATGTTTGTTGCTAATGAGAGGTGACAAGTATCCTGTGAAAGGTTTGTAAAAGCTGGCCCCGACACAACAACCATGTTTGGTATTAAAAAAAAAAAAGTAGTAGTGGGCATGTTTGGTATCAATGGAGAATTATTGCTCTGTCACGACCAGCTAGGGATACAAATCCATGGTCCATTGATTGTGTTGAAGTACAGGTCCAGAAAAGCAAGTGTAAAGCTCTCTAAAAGTCATGAAACACTAGTAAACCAAGCAGTTGAAATAAATACGATGAATTTGTAATTATTCAAAAATTCATATATTGGGAAGTTCGACAAGGTATCCCGTTAAGTATTACGGAATATGGAGCACTAAATTTTACTGATAAAGAAGATAATTTTGTTGGTATTTTAGATAATTTTAAGGAGAAAATGTCTAAATATAGTATTGGCGTGGTTTGATTCATATATACAGTTACTGACTACTACAATATTTTGTTTATACTTTTGGGCCTGATGCATTTTTTATGGAGTTGTTATAGCTCTTAAACAATCATCAAATTAAAAAGCTTCGAGCGCATGAAGAATTTAGTTTATTTTCTTTTTAAAAGATAACCAAAGTGATTGTGCAGATTATAAGAAATTGCATGAAATTATGTGGAACTTGTGACACACAAACTTATGATAGAAACTATGTAATATAAAATTGAACTGGAAATTGCAAGCCCAAAATTGAAATATCTACTATAACAAGTACTCTAACTCCATTAATTACATGCGGCAACATATAGAAGTATAGAAAATCCATTATTACTTGGCTTGCAGTTTACAAACCAAAATTAGTTGAAACTAAAATCTAATGAAGATTTTCTTCGTAAATAAAATTCTATGCATCAACCTTATACCTTATACCCAAAAATGGCGTAAGACAAACACGTTCATCTTTAATTCTCTCTGCTGCGCCTCTGGGAGTGGAATCCCAACTGTTAACTGCAATGAGGAGAAGCACTGAATTGGCTGGTAGAGACATTGATCATGAAGAGATTTCAGTGATGATGGGTGACATTCTATGCAAAGGCACACCTATAGAGCTTAGTATTTCACAAAGACTATCATCAGGAGCACCTATCATAGCATGACTCGACAAATAGAAAGATTGCACCATAAATGGACCTCGAGGTTCCTCCTCGATGGAATCCCCTTTCTCTGAAAGATATTGAACAAATTCTTGAACACGAATTTCAATCAAGAATAAAGGACTAGTAGAAGGATTGTTGTTGTTGATGATGCTCTTCAAGTTGATGTCCTTTGGAATGATAAAATCATCTGTCCAAACTTTGAACTCATTGAAGGTTTGTGGAATCTCCATCTTCAATTTTTTGTTGAGATTGCAAATTGAGCTAAGTGAATAGAAGAAAATTATTGGTGATGAATTGTTGGAGCAATAGGAAGCTTTATATAGACTTTAAGGAAAGACTAATTTGTGTTGAAATAGGAATCTAAGGTTTCCAAAATTGTTGATTCGGAAACAAAATAGTAACTTAAGAAGCAAGCAAGTAATAATTAGGCAATTCTGTGGCCTTAGCAAGTACGAATGCTAGTAAAAAATTGAACCGAAACTAATGGATTAATTTCAAATAAACTTTCCATTTATAAACCCTAAATAATAATAAATAAAAAATTAAAGAATATGGAAAGACATTATATTTTGCCAATTGAAAACTCAAAGAGAGCCCCCTTTTGTCAATTCTTCTCAAGTAAGTGACATTTCTAAATAAAAAATAAAAAATAATCTTAGAATCACGTAATAAAAACTAACTTTATTGGGTAAATAACTCTTATCAAGAGTCATGAATAAAACTTAAAACTAGCACATTGCTTACACGTAGGTTGTGTATCGATCAATTTGATTCAGTTTTAAAAATTATCAAATTATTAATTTATAAATATATAAAATCCATAAGGTATCGATTCAATCGTTAAATGTTCCTCTTCTTTATTCATCTTAATATAATCCCTAAGATATCAATTTAATTGATTATAAACAAAGTGATAAAACCAATATGCACATTGCTAAATGCTGCTTCTTTATTCACATTAATATGCTCAATTTATTTTGAAATATAGAAATTAAAGAAAGCACCAAACAAATATTGGCGGTATCTTTAGGAATTCTAAAAAAAATAATCAATGTTTGTCCAAGGTTAGTGAAGTCCTTTTTTGAATTCGAGAATAATTGAGAACAATTTGTCTTTTATCAAGGTTAAAATCAATAAGAAATATAGTGATACACCATTGTTAAAAAAATATAATATATAATTATTATAACTTATTAAATTACTACTATTAAATTATCAATTTTCCCTTTAAGAAAATTGAACCAATAAAAATATAAAGAAAAATTTAAATTATTGCCTAACAGTTAAATGAATAACCTATGTATCATTAAACAAATAATATTATTTGGGATTTGACTTATCAATTTCAGTTCTAATTTAAACCACCCTACTAACATGCTCGCCTGATTTTTCTTTGGTTGGATTAATTTTAACAAGGAAGTGAAATATATTTGTACATAAAGATTGAAGAAAAGGAAAATCCAATTTCACCATCCATAAAACAAAATTGAACGTACAATATAATACACCATTTATTTTGTCTTTTTATAAGTCCAAATTAAATATGATCCACTGTAATTTGGGGATAAAACTATGGAACGCCAGATAGATTATTACTTATTTTTTTGAAAGATGATTCAATTTGTCCCTCTTCTACCCTAATAACATCAACCATTCTTTTAGTGACATAGCCTTGATGAACTAAAGTAATTGTAGAGATAATAAACTGCATGAAACAAATCTCTTACACATATTAAATTTCAACATTGATTTATGATGTAAAAGATTTATCAAAATAAAATTGAAATACTTGCAGTGTACAAAACATTGATTGAAACTAAAAACTAATCAAGATTGCATACATAGTAAGTAGTATTAAACTAATCAATTCTTCGACGTTTATCCATGGGCTTGTCCTCCTCTTCAATCTCCGGTATGAAACCATATTTTCTCTGGTGCGCGATTTCTAAGTCTCTGGGATTACAAGTATAAACTTCAATGGCGACAACAATGGGAAGCAGAGGACGGCCGAAATTGGCAGGTTGAGCCATCATGCTCTGAGCAAAAGAAGAGATATCTCCAATGACAGTAGGCATTCTGTGGAGAGGCACGCCTACGTAACTTAGTATTTCGCAAATGCTATTATTATCATCATCACCAATAACAGCGTTACTCGGCAAAAATAAAGATTTCACGATAAATGGACCTCGTGGTTCCTCCACGGTGGAATCACCTCCCTCTGGCAAATACTGGAGAAATTCTTGAATCCGAAATTCTATCAAAAAAGGGGACTAGTAGAAGGATTGTTGTTCAAGTTGATGGTGTTGGGAATGATAAAATCATCAGTCCAAAATTGGAACTCATATGTGGTTAGTAGATTCTCCATCTTCAACAGATTTTGTTGGAAGGATGAAGAAATAGAAGACAATATTGTTGAAACTGAATTGAATCTAATTGTGTAATGCTTTTATAGACTCTAAAGAAAGGCTGATTTCTGTAGGAAAAAAAATAGGGCAAAATATGGTAATTCTTGAGAAGTCCAATTTGTGTAGAAATAGGAAATGTCAAATTTCCAATAAGGAAACTTTTTTAAATAGACGTAAAACATATAGCTTCATATGGTAACACTCTATTACCTTTTTTTCTCCGTTTCAAACTTTCATCAAATATATATAAATTTTGAAATTTGGTTAGAAAAAGATGTTCCTCAAAAATTTTATATCCATTAATATTATCTTATATTTTTATATTTAAATATTAATTTGTACGAGACTACAGTGGTTGGAGAAAAAAAATAAGAACATCTATTTAACTATGAGGCTTCTGTGTTACCAAAAAAAAGATTTCTTTTTTCAAAAAATATATTAAAAAAATTATTGCAAAAAATATAGGTTAATAAAATTCATAGTTTATTCTTAACAGGCTTGTTCCCACAGCATACATTCTTAACATTTTGAAGTAATAAAAATGTTGTTCAACTTTTTGCAGTGATTAATTCAGAAAGTGTGATAACATTGTACAAAATAATCCGCATATACTTTAACATGTCCACTGCTATTCTCACTTCAATTTTAAACGCTAAGGAGTAAGGTCTGTTGGGAAAAATACTATAATATTGATATTAGATTGAAATTGTAAAGTAGTAAATAACTTATTACAAATACTGTGTGGTAAGTCACTGCCTTAAAAGCGATTTCGGTTCTATTTCGGTGCAAATCGTTGTAGTGGTTCCATAATTACTCTCAAACACATGCACTCGTGGTTGAGAGTTTGGAGGTTGCTCAAAACCAATTGCCCAAAAATATTCTAAGAATAAGAAGAAAGGAGGAAAGAGTTTTTCTCTTCTTTTTGTTTATGTTGGTAGTGTTGTCTCTTATGCTCGTCAAAGCCTCTTCTTATATAGGATTGCAAGAAAAGGAGTTGCAAGCAGGAGAGTTTAATTTTTAGAAACGTATTATCAAGGTTAATGGCATTAAAGGTCATTACATCACTTTTTTTTTTTTTTGAACGGATGTATCATTCCTTTTGAAACGTACTTTACATTTGTGTCTTTGCATTACGGTTAGTTAATAAAGTCAGAATAACCAACTCAAAAATATAGAGTAATTAACTCAACAAGGTCCTATCTCTAGAAAAACAGAAAGTGGCAAATCGGTTATTCAAATTTCAATGTTTTGATTACATTATGATTTGGCAGATTGCAAAGTTATAATTATGTTTGTTACTGGTGAGCGGTGATAGATATTCCATAGAATTAATTGAGGTGTACAAAAATTGATCCATACACTATGATTTTATGGAAAAAAGAAGTAGTGGGCATGTTTGGTATCAATGGAGAATTATTGCTCTGTCACAACCAGTTAGGCCTACGGACCCATGGTCCATTGATTGTGTTAAAGCTCAGGTCCAGAAAAGCAAGTGTAAAATTCTCTATAAGTCATGAAACTCTAGAAAAGCAAGCAGTTTAAATAAATATGATGAATTTATAATTATTCAAAATCTATATTTTTGGGGAAGTTCTACTAGCTATCTTGTTAATATTATGGACTATGGAGCACTAAATTTTACTTATAGAGAAAATAAGTTTTGGGTATTTTAGTAAATTTTAAGGAGAAAATGTCTAAATATTAAATTTTACTACTAATATATTGTCTATTCTTTTGGACCTAATGCAGTTCTAATGTAGTTATCATATTTGAGTTGTTATAACTTGTAAACAATCATCGGATTAAAAGGCTTCAAGCGCATGAAGAACCTAATTTATTTATTTTTTAAAAAAGGATAACCAAAGTTATTGGGCAGATTATAAGAAATTCATGCATGAAATTATGTGGAACTTGAGAATCTTTGACACAAACTTATGATAGAGACTATGTAGTATAACTATTTTGTAACAATGAACGTACATATATGTCTACTCTCTCCTAAACAATTAACATCGTTTGCGCGTCTACATCTGGTACGATCTTTCCACAAACCTCGTACGTTGAATACTTTATGCACCAAATTGATTTTTTTACTTATAAAAACAATCTCAAACACCTAAAAGTATTCATTTATTTTAATCAACTAACTCAAATAAGGACGTGTATACATAAACTTAAGCTCTTAAATTAATACTGAAACGTTTGGTGAGAGTGTAATAATGAGATTCACACGTGCATGAAGTGTTGTATGTGTACTAATTTTTATTAATACTCTATTAAAGATGGAGCTTAGGATAGTGTTGAAACTAGAAATTTCATCAACATGATAAACATATGAGTATAATTTATTTTAATAGAATTTTTTAACAAAAAATATTCTACTGACCACGGACCGAATATTGGGTGGGGATGGGGTTATTAGTAGTAACTTTATAGAAGATAAGAGAGAGGTTTGAAGAGAGTAGCTTTATTGGTAGGGTTAAGTTGTCGGGGCTCTACATGTATACCAAATGAATAAAGGTAGCTATTGATGGATCTCTAACTTTATTTGATCCATCGATGGCACGTGGGAGGGTTTACAAGAAAATGAAATGATGAAGATGATGAAATTCATGATAACTCTCTTCGTTTCACAAAGAGTGACCTGGTTTGATTTGATACGAAGTTTTAGAAAATAAAGAAATTTTTTGAATGTTGTGGTCCTAAATTAAAGTTATGTGTACTAAATTACCTTTCAATCTCGTGGCTTTAAACATGTCACGTGAAAAACTGAAATTAAAATGTTACCAAAAAAGAAAAGAGGTCATTTTTTTTAACAGACTAAAAAAGAAAAGAGGTCATTATTTTTTAAACGGAGGAAGTATTATTTTTGCTTCTGCAGAATCTACTGCTTGGTACCTTTATATTTGTGGGTCCATTCTCCATTTGGCTTTCCACCATTTTGTTTCATCATGTGCTTACCCCAGACTTGGCTTCAACTTTAACATCAAATTAACAACCATATTTCTTATATTTCATATACTCAAAAAAGTTCAATTACGATATAGATAGATAAATATATATTTCTAAAGAAAAATATTCTAGGAAAAATATTAATAGATATAGGTAGTTGTTCGATCGTAGTCTTCAGTGGTGGATCCAGGATTTAGAGTCCGTGGGTGCCAAATAAATTTATCGATTAAATTAATTTTATATTTGATTAAATTATTTGTCTTTTTGATATATATCATAAATCAATCAATAAAATGTAAATAATAAGATATTACACTTTTATTGAGTATTTAATCAAGTAAAAGAAAAGTCAAAGGAGTAATAATGTAATTAATTTAATTTAAGTCAATAACAATTATAAAAAATAAAAAAATAAAAAAAAATTGTGCCAGCTGTTTTTCCTTAAAAAAATGTGCTTGGAGCCTTTTTTTTTTCTTAAAAAACGTCTGCAGCAAATTTCTCAAAAAAATAGGTACAAATGAGATTCAAACCCGCAACATCAGCCTTCTAAAGTTGCCCTCCTACCATGGCACCACAAGACAGTTTTGTTCTGTGGGTGACACGCTTTATATTTATATAAATATTATATATATACCTATGTATATATAGAGTTTCCGTCGAAGTTCGGGGGTGGCGTGGCACCCCCACACCTCTGCATAGATCCGCCACTAGTAGTCTTGATATTGGTTGATTTGAGGTTTCATTAGTTTTTACTAACAAGCAAGCTTTGGTACCCAATCAATTGAGTTACTAAGATTATAAACTTATAAGTTCGAAAGAGAAGAAAAAAATTACAAAGGATGAATAAAGATTTTAAAATTATATATAAGCAATACGACTTAAGTTTGCTAGGAGAAAAAAAAATGTGTTTTACTCCAGGGTATCAAAGTCTTTTCATGATTATGTTCTTCATTTGTTAGAAAATGGGCACACCAGTTTACCTCTATCTAAATATGTTTAAGTGTGGCCTTATTGGCAACAATAACAATATACTCAATATGATCTAAAAAAATAGGTATGTGTATTATTACGTACCACTATCTAACAAAGCTAGAGAGGATGTTTTTTGAATAACGCAAATAAAACATATAGAAGGAACGAAAAAAAAAATATGTAGAAGAGGTAGCATTGCATAACAAAGAAAAACAGTTACAACTATGAAGTCATGTGATAACCAAAACACAAGATGAGAACAATAGCAATATAAATCACAAGACAAGTTTGAATAAAGGGTAAAGCACAAAACGAACCAAAAATGGCAGAGGTCACGCAGAAGCTGAAAGGAAAAGTGGCCATAGTGACTGGTGGTGCCAGCGGAATTGGGGAAGCAACAGCACGCCTTTTTGCCCAACACGGCGCACGAGCCGTTGTCATCGCCGACATCCAAGATGAAAAGGGCAGAGCCGTGGCGGCATCCATCCCTTCACAGATTTGCAGCTACGTGCAATGCGACGTGAGTGATGAAAATCAAGTGAAAGCCATGGTGGATTGGACGGTCCAGAAATATGGTCAACTCGACATAATGTTCAGTAACGCAGGAATCGTTGGTAATTCGGGTCAAAAGGTGCTCGATCTGGATCTTTCCAAATTCAATCGGGTGATGAACGTCAACGCTCGTGGCATGGCGGCGTGTGTGAAGCACGCAGCACGAGCCATGGTGGAGAAGCGTGTTAGAGGTAGCATAATTTGTACAGGCAGTATTGGGGAAAGCAGGGGAGGACCCTGGCGGACTGATTACACAATGTCGAAACACGCTGTGCTAGGGTTAGTGAGATCAGCTTGTAGGCAATTGGGTGAGTATGGAATAATATTTCACCTTCTGCAGTGATGACGCCATTGATGATCAGCGCGGAAGCAGAGGCAATGAAAGCTCTGAAAAGGTATGGTCCGCAGACTAGTTTGAAGGGTATTACACTGACGGTGAAACACTTGGCGGGAGCTGCTCTGTTTCTAGCTTCCGATGATTTTGCTTTTGTTAGTGGGCATGATTTGGGGGTGGATGGTGACTTGATCAGTATTCCAGATCCAATGAGTTCATTGTGAAACAGTGAGAACAAACGAATTTGTCTCATTTGAGTTTGTTTATCTGTTTTTCTTTTTTGGTTTCTCATCCTGCATTCGGTGCCCAATTGAACAATATTGGAGCTCACTAAATTGGATTCGTGCTCAAAAGTCCCAATTATGGTAAAACACTCCGTGGCGCAACAATGTATGTAGAGGGACTCGAACCCGAAACATATGGTTAAACCCTGTAGTATAGCTCCTCTTAGATGGATTTCAAATCTTCGTAACGTGTATTCTCTATTTGAAGGTTGAGTGTCTTGACTTTATAATTAAGATGCAGTGTGTTAGCTATTTTAAATTATCCAAATTACAATGTTTTGATTACATTATAATTTGGCAGATTCAAAGTTACAATTCGAGAAGTAGTGGGCATGTTTGGGCCTGATGCAGTTGTTATAGATTGTAAACAGTCATCAAATTAAAAATCTTCGAGGACATGAACAATAGCAATATAACCAAAGTGATTGTGCAGATTATAAGAAATTGCATGAAATTATGTGGAACTTGTGAATCTTTGACACACAAACTTATGATAGAAACTATGTAGTATAAAATTGAACTGGAAACTGCAAGTGTAAAATTGAAATATGTATTATAACAACTACTCCATTAATTACAGGCGGCAACATATGTAAGTATTGAAAATCCATTATTACTTGGCTTGCAGTTTACAAACCAATATCAGTTGAAACTAAAATCTGATGAAGATTACATGTATAGCTTTCTTCGTAAATAAAATTCTATACATGAACCTTATACCCAAAAACGGGGTAAGATAAACACGTTCATCTTTAATTCTCTCTGGAAGTGGGATCCCAACTGTTAACTGCAATGAGGAGAAGCACTGAATTGGCTGGTAGAGACATTGATCATGAAGAGATTTCAGTGATGATGGGTGACATTCTATGCAAAGGCACACCTATAGAGCTTAGTATTTCACAAAGACTATCATCGATCAAAGCATTACTCGACAAATAGAAAGATTCCACCATAAATGGACCTCGAGGTTCCTCCTCGATGGAATCCCCTTTCTCCGAAAGATATTGAACAAATTCTTGAACACGAATTTCGATCAAGAACAAATTCTTGAACACGAATCCCCTATATTTTTTAATTCGGCAATAATTGAGAACTATATATCATTATGAAGGTTAAAGTCAATAAGAAATTATATGAGTTCATTGTATCAGTCTTCCGGATCTAATGAATTCATTGTGAAACAAACAAATTTGTCTCTTTTGAGTTTCTTTTTCTTCGTGGTTTCTCATCCTTTATCAGCGCCCCTTACTCATATTGGACATTGGAGTCTGGCAAAATTAAGATTTGCACCAGAAAATTCTAGATTAGGGATATAATACTCCCTAACAAAGGGGGACTTAAACCTGCAACATCTAGATAAACCCTTGTAATGTAGCTCTTCTCTTGGATGGATTTCGAATCTTCATAACGTGACTTTGTAATTAAGATGCAGTGTGCTGGCTGGTTATGTAAAAATATCTAAATTTCAATGTTTTGATTACATTATTAATTAACAATGTAGACACGTAATTTTTTACCAAATCTAAGGTTTTACACCATTTTTATTCCTTAATTATTATTTTTTAGATCTTAATTATATATTTTATTTTAAAAGAGCCTCACAAAGCACATGCTAACAATTTTAGTTTTGAAAATTTAAAATTCGTAAAGTTTGACCAAAGACTACATTTGAATTTACATACATAGGCTTCCTCAATGCACAACCAATCTTACTAAGAGCCTCCAATTCCCAGTAATTCAGTGACAAGTTTGGCAATTTTACCCACATATAGTATCACTACATTCTTCTATATCTAATTCCCAATTTCACTGTGAGCTTCATACAATTGTACCATTGGTTTTTCTTCCTAGATCATATAATAGTCAAGAATATACATAGTTATACAATATATAAAATAGTCGAGAGGGCTTTGAATTTTATACTTTACACTGTATAATAGTGTATACAAAATGTTATATATTGTGATCTTTGGTCTCTACGTAAAATAGAAAAATTTACATTCAAAATTTTTGGATAATTTTTTTGTTGTAGATATTTTCTTATAATTTGTATATATGTAAAAAAGAAAAAAAAAAAAAAACGTCAACAGCAGGGTTCGAACCTGCGCGGGCGAAGCCCAACAGATTTCAAGTCTGTCTCCTTAACCACTCGGACATATTGACAATGCTGCTTATAACTGACAACACTTTCTATGTATTTCAACAAAAAAAAGTGTCTAAATGAATGAATAGCACTCCCGCCGTTCACTTTCACTTGGCCACTTTATATTTTACATGAGTAAAATAGAGTGTGATAAGTGATAAACATTGTATACAACAGAAAAAAAAATAGTGTGATTACATTGTATACAATAATCCTCATGTACTTTAAAATAGTGTGATACATATTCTCACTTTAATTTTAAACGCTAAGGAGTAAGGTCCTGTCTCTAGAAAAATAGAAAGTGCCAAATCGGTGTAATAGCTATATATTGATGTGCCTTTTTTCCAGAATCTGCCTTAGAGCCTGTTTGGATTGGCTTAAAAAAAATAGTTTTTAAGTCAAAAATAAAAAGTCAAATTGAAATGACTTTTGATTTCTGATTTATTTTAAGTCATTTTTTACCTTGCTAAACACTTCGTAACTTATTTTAAGTCATTTTTTATTTATTTTAAGTTATTTTTTATATTTATCAAACACTTCCAGAAGTCAAAAACTGACTTGAAAGTATGTTTGACCAACTTTTAAGTCAATCCAAACACCCTCATCGAAATAGAGCATGACCAGAAGGAAGCATAATCACTATGTCAAACTCCAATGTAGAAAATTTTGTGGTCATGGTATCCGTCACATCTTTGCTCGTTTGTTTATTCAACTTCATCATGTGACAGAACACAGATGCACAGTCCTTGTTCTTGATCTCTGACATCGCGGCCATGTTGTCACTCACCATTGACACAACTTTCCTAAACTGGATCCATCAATTAAGACAAATTGTCAGACATAAATAAAGAAGAAACTTGGTTATTACTTGCGTGTAAATCTGCTAGTGATTTGTTGTATGATTGCCACTGACTTTTTAAAAGTTATGTGGGACAACTATCTGCATTAAGTTCGTTTTCTTGGTCGGCCATTTTGTAAATTTGAGGATGGTAATAGGCAGGGCTAAGGAGGCATTTGATGCTTTTAGAAGTAAACGAGATTACTTCAAAACACTGCTGTTATTGTTATTGATTTAAATTACTAGTTTATAGCCGATAACATGTTGAAAAACTAGAGACATCTTCCTTGTGAAGTGGAGATTCCTATTACATGTGAGCCAAAGTTTTTTTCGCCTGAATGGACGGAATTTGCTGGATTATAACAAGAAAATGAAATATATCTCCGTGGTGGAGTCAAAATTTTCACTTCAAAATATGAAAAGTAAACACGTGAATAAGTTGAAATGGATGCAATATCTAACTATATATACACACATGATATAATTTTCTATCAAACGGATTCAGATGAACCTAACCCCTTACTACCTCTGCTCCTGGTCCCCCGGGTCCAGGGTTGGCTGGCTACAAAGCCTACAATAAGCTATGGGATCTACTTTCTGAATGATTCCAACATATGAACTGACAAATTTGAGGGTACTTCTGCTAATTCAATAAATCCCAAAATTCAACTGATGTTGGCATTTACCTAATTATAATCATTAGGTATGCACATGTCTTTTTTTTTCCTATTCCAACAAACAGTTTGTTGAATATAAATACACTAGTGCCAAAGTGTTTGTTACCTTCAAAGTGCGTCCAAAAAAGTCGAAAGAAAATGGAAAACCCAATTCCGCCATCATTCAATCCAAAATTGAACGGTAAAATTGCCATCATCACCGGAGGAGCAAGCGGAATTGGCGAAGCGACAGCATATCTGTTTGCTCAACATGGCGCTCAGGTAGTAATTGCTGACATCCAAGAAGAAAAAGGTCGATCGGTTGCGGAATCAATCGGGTCCACTCACTGCACTTTCATTAAATGTGACGTTACAGACGAGCAACAAGTCCAATCCCTGGTACAATCAACAGTGGAAATTCACGGTCGAGTCGATATAATGTTCAGCAACGCCGGAATTGCAAGCCACAACGAGCACGCACAAGATATTCTAGGGTTCAATCTGGATGCTTTAGATAACCTATTCGCGGTCAACGTTCGTGGGTCAGTCGCTTGCGTGAAACACGCGGCGAAGGCTATGGTGGAAGGTGGGGTAAAAGGAAAGATAATATGCACGGCGAGCGCGGCGGCAACGATGGGGGTAACGAGGCAAATTGACTACGCAATGTCGAAACACGCAGTACTGGGATTGGTGAGGTCTGCAAGTAAAGGACTGGGTGCGTATGGTATACGAGTGAACTGTGTTTCTCCAGCAGCAGTGGCAACACCATTGTTAGAGAAATCGATGAAAATGGGTGTAGAGGAGCTGGAAAAACTGTTTGAATCCTTCAATTGCTTGAAAGTTGGAGCTCTTAGAGCTTCTCATGTAGCTGATGCTGTCTTGTTTTTGGTGTCGGATGACTCTCAGTTTGTCACCGGCCATAATTTGGTCGTCGATGGAGGTTTTCATCCTCCTATGTGATTGTTATTTGGGCTTAGGTTTGGGTTTTCTTTCCAGTTAACTTTGGGATTAGGTTTGGTTCTCGTTCCAGATAATTATGGGCTTTGGTTTCCACTTGTATCTTTGTTGGGTCGTGGACTTGGGTTTGAAAATCTGTTTATATTTCAAAATAATGCCTCGTTTTAAAATTTAATTATTCAGATCTCAATCATTGAATTAGTTTATTTTTTGTTTGAATCTTCATCATTTATATGTAACCATTTAATGTGGATTTTTTATGTTGCAATCACTTGATGGATCATAATAGAATTAAATGATTAAGATACGTAGTGAAGTCTTAATATAGTTAAGATATTTACATTTAGTACTGTTGTTATCATCCCCCATCATTATCAACTTCGGTTGCTGCCATTCACCTTATCTACTACGACAACTCACTACTCAATTCCATTCTCCTCAACCATAACACCATTCAATCAAACATTATAGACTACAGTCAATCATCACATTTACTAGCAACCATTTGCATTTATTACTAATGACAATCAATCGCTACTAACAATCACCATATTAGCTATTACTCTCTCCGTCCCATTTTATATATCATCCATTTCTATAAATAGTTGGTCTATATTATTTGTCATTTCATAAAATCAATGCATAAATTACCATATTGTTCCTTTTTTACCCTTGTGAGTTATTAGCCTTGAAAATATACATTTCACCAACTTAGAAAAGTTAAGTAAATGATTTATGTTCATTGGTTAAATTAATTCATATTCATTGATTGAAAACTTGAGTTCCAAAAAAAATTAAATAAGGGTAGAAGGGTAAAATTACATCATTTCTTAATGCAAGTGCAAAGTAAAAAAGTGACATATAAAATGGGACGGAGGGAGTATTACACATCAACAAACATCCATTATTAAATTATGATTCACAACCATTATAAATTACCGGCAACCTTCACCTCTACTAGCTACCATTTACATTTATATCTATCGGCAATCAATCACTATCGACAATCACCACATTAATCACTATTATACATTGCCAAACATCCATCACTGATTATGATTTACCATCATCATTAGTTATCACTATCATGCATCAAAACTATAAGCCGCCACCACAATTTACCCTCAAACCCCATCAACCATTACTGTCAACCATGAACCATCATACCACTAACTACTACCCATAAAATCACCATTACCTAACATCGTAGTTATTAGAACCACCACCTGCCATATAATTTTATAAAATATTTTATTGATATACTAATTTAGTATATATTATTTTTTAGATTTACTACTTTTTAAATAAAGATAAAATATAATAAAATTTAAATATTTAATATTTGTAACATTTTAATATTCAGATTTGTATTTAGATTTAGAATTTAAATTTCAATACATCTCTTAATATACATATTTACACGTTTTGATTTCAATGGAACTAAAGAGGCTCAAAATTCAGCAAGTGAAAGTGGTTTCTCAGCTTTGTACCTGCATGGAGAAAAAAAAAACTTTATACAAGAGCTGCATTATATAATTTATGAGTACAATAAATTCCGAGACGATTATACACTAAATAAATTGTAATGTTGGGGTATTCTATAAACTAGGGGTGTTCACGGTTTGGATAAAAACCGATTCAAATTGAAAAATCGAATCAAATCGATAAAATAAAATTGATTTTATTCAGATTTGGTTTGGTTATGGTTTTATTCAAAAAAAACCGAAGAATAACCGAACCAAACCGATGAATTATATACATAAATTTTATTAATATACATACTTAATATATTATTATTATAAACAATATATTATAAACAGTGATGCTCGAAGCTGAAGCAACTATCTGTGCACTTGTCTCCAGAGGCGGAGCTAGGTGGGATTCATCGATTCAGATGAACCCATTAACTTTTTCGTAGATCCTATATTTGCATTAGAAAATTAAATAAATATATGAATATTAACATCTGAACTCCCAAAGAAAACAGATTTAGAACTCCCAAACTCCTAACATTGTCTCCGCCTCTGCGGTTGTCCCCCACACTAATGCAATAATAAATACTTTTTCTTTTTTGTTTTTGTTGGTGTTTTTATACAAGTGTTGTGAAAAGGAAACAACGTAACAAGACAAGTTTTTTTGTGACTGTTCTAAGCATTATTAGTTTGTCAAACATTATCAACTTTTATTTTTTATTATTATTATTGTAAATGGGAGTTACGAGAATGGGAGAAATGAAGTGGCGAAGAATCGAACTCTCACCAATCATTAATAAGATAAAAAGTTAGGTAATCAAACAATTGAGCTATTAAGATTTCTCAAATATTATCTTGAAATCATTAGATTTAAGTAATTTATTAAAGTACCTAGTGGTAATTAAAAAAATTATTTTTGCATAGCGGTACATGTCCAAACGTCCAAACACAGAAAACGTTGGCATTTTTGGGAGTGGTGATATGTCCAAGACTCCAAATAATCGATCTATTATAAACTACATTTTTATTTTTATTTATGCGCATATATTGGTACAAAAAAACATGAATTTGTGTGAGTTACAGTTAATTAATAATAATATGTGGATTTAACACATTAATTATCTACTCTTAACGGTATTTTTATCTTTTGATATTCAATTCATATTCTATATTTTGTCTTGACAATAAAATAATAATTGTTAGTATTATTGTGAGTTTTAATATTAGAAATAAAAAATATTAAGTGTATCATAATTAGTGTGACACTCCAACTTAGATAAATTGAGTTGTGGGTCTAAGCTCAATTGAGTTTAGATAAATTCCGGTAAGGCGGGACAAACCTTAATGTTGAATCTAGACAAATCTCATGCGATGGGACAAATCTCAATTAAGATATTGAATCCATAAGAAAGCGTGTATGTGACACCCTTGATTAGGATAAAAAGTCTTACATCGACAGTCATGAGAGGAGTTGACTAAATTTGAGTTATATAACGTTGTTGAACTGTTTTATCATTGGGAAAAGACAAATCAAAAGTCATAATATTGAATCAGTGAAAATTATATTACAATAAACTTTAATCTTCTCAAATAAAGCGACATATTCAGACCTCATAATTATATAATATTTTTTCCAAAAGTAATTTACTCTAATTTGTGGTATATATAATGTATATTGGGTAAACTCTTATTGGAAAATATCAGTTTGATTAATTAATATATCTACCCATAATTAATTAAATCAAATGTAAAACATTCAGTGACAAGTTGAATAATTAAGGAAACATTCTTTGAAGGTGGCCCGGAAAAGACGCCGGCATTTGTGATAAGAGCATGGCCGCCCATAACCCTTGGCATAATGCATGAATTGAAAATTAATGATATGTTACCTCTACTTATCTTTTTCCCAAACTCCAACGTCATTTTACTCCCCAATTACTTTTAAACAAATAACAACAAATTATAAATCATTTTTTTATGGTCACTGACAATTTTAAACGATCATTATTTTTAATGTGTTCACTGTATACTCTTTTTTTTCATACCTAATTTTATTTTGTTGTTCTTGTTCTTGTTAATTAAAATGTAAAAATATACTCTTCATTTCATATTAATTCTTCCCTTTTCCTTTACACGCTTTATGAGAAATCATAAGTAAAATATAAAACTTAGTAAAAAAATTCAAACTTAATTTACTCATACTTTTAAAAAGAATTAAAATTAGAAGGATCAAATAGAAAAAAAATATAATGATATCTATTTTGATTTGAAAATTGACAAGTACATTAAAGAAACAATTAATAAATTAGGGCATGTTACTTTTTACATCAACAACAATAACAAATTCAGTAAATCTCACTAAGTAGAGTCTAAAGAAGGTAGAGTATAAGCAAATTTTATCACTATTTCGTGAAAATAGAAAAACTGTTTTCATAGACGTTTGACTCAAATACATCAAATTCAAATGTTTTTTTATTTGTAAAACCTAATTAGATGTCTTTAGGAAAATAATATAATAGGGTACTAATTCAATTGGCACCTTAAAACCACACTCTTGGAGGGGTCTAATAATAAAAAAAGACAATTGGACAAAATTAGCCGAGCTGGATACCCCCACCACTACTTACAAGGGGGTCGATGTGCCCCTTCAATATATTGAAGAGTCTCGTCCCTGGCGCTCATCCCAATTTCCAACTTCCACCCAAAGGGGTATCTTTGTTCTAACTTGAACCGCCCTAATTCACCCAAATCAAAAATTAAATTTAAAAAGTGCAATCCAAAAATTGTTCATTCTGCCTTGTTGATGGTTGTTCATATGTCACTGCTCTATTTTGCGTAGAACAACAAATCTATCGGAAAAAATGAATGCGCAGCTTCATCTCCGTTCTAGTTATCTCCCTAATCATTGCATTTTGCTTCCACCGACGTCTTTTTCGTCCTCGCACACATTTTCTGTACTGAATTCTTCAAATGAAAACAGAATCTTAGGACTTGGGAGATTGGGTTTGAACGAAAGAATACTAGCAAACAGGACAGTAACTAAAA
Source organism: Solanum verrucosum (assembly GCF_900185275.1). Lineage (NCBI taxonomy): Eukaryota > Viridiplantae > Streptophyta > Magnoliopsida > Solanales > Solanaceae > Solanum > Solanum verrucosum. The sequence goes on along the minus strand of NW_026020221.1, from coordinate 3,109,169 downwards.
GAAAAAAATCATGTCGTTTGGCCATTAGAGCATCGGCAGGAGTATGGGATGGTTGGATGCCAGAAAAGTCCTCGAAAGCTCCTCCACTAAGTGACATTATTTGGCCTTCTGCAGGTAGGGTTCTCTCAGTAATAATACTTACCCTATTTTGATATGAGGTCAGAATTAATGCATTTATTACTCTATTTACTATAATATATAGGGGCATTTGCGGCAATGGCGATGCTAGGAAAAATAGACCAAATAATGGCAGCAAAAGGGATATCAATGACTATAGCTCCACTAGGAGCTGTTTGTGCTGTCCTATTTGCCACTCCTGCTTCTCCCGGTGCTAGGGTACGCTTTTTTATTTCTCATTATTTATTGTTCGTTTTAATTTATGTGATATTTATTTTTCGTCTAAAAAATACTATAATTTTACTTCAATCAAAATTACTTATATTTTGAATCTCGGAAAACAAAAAGTTAGGACATAAAGAGCATATTCCTTTGCTAAAAGTTTATCTTGCCTAGTGCTATCGTTTTTTATTTTTGTGGGTAGGGTGAACGGAGAAGGGTACTGGTTGTTTTAGCTGGACGGTTTACAGCTGCTGCATCTTATTTTATATAATATATATATATATATATATATATATATATGCTCCTTCACATGTGATAAATATGGTCATATATATTAGTTTATATCCAATTGCCAACTGTAGCTTTAATTTTTTTTTAGATTAATTCTGAGAATTGACCTGAGGTACCTTCGATTAGCATAGAAGTTCATCTTTGTGGAGACAGAAAATATGAAGTCATTTTTTCATGTGACCAAGTTTTGGTGGGGATAATTGATAAATATTCTGTAATATTTTTGGTCTAAATCAACAAGTATCAAATTTTAAGGTCACTTCCGCTAATAAGTAACGGAAGTCATTCTCACTATTTTCCTTGAAATCAGTTTTTCTTTACGCATCAGAAAATGATCACTTCCATCGTGTCAACTACATCCGACTGTGCCAACACGGGGGTTGTGGTGCACTGGTGGGAGTGTTTCACCCTTAATTAGAGGTCTCGGGTTCGATTCCTGGTATGGAGAAAATCTTGTTGAGAGCGTCTCCCCCGAATGGGCCCTGCAGAGCGCAATCTGAATTTAGTCGGAGCTCCATTGTGGGCTCCGCAATTCTAATCACATGTATTTTTTAGATAGTAGTACTAAATTCACCACCCAAAACTAACGTTGTAACTTGTAATTATAATTACTAGTACTAAACAATTTCAGTTTTAAATTAAGTCAACTTATATCAAATTTGAAATGAATAGAGTAATAATTGAACTGATGAGTTTCGAAACTAGTTCTTTTTCCTAATATTATACAAAAGTCAACACCCAAAACTAACATGAGAAACCATATTGTTCTCATAATTACCACTAAACAATTTCAGCTTTCAACTACGTGAAGAGGAGTTAGAATCAGAGTTTTTTGCCACTAAGAATAAATGGAAAATTTGTGTTATAAACTTGATTTTCTCACTTAATTTACATTGAACCAGCTCACTGAAAAACTCATAGTGAGAAATAGATTCTTACTGAAACACATAATTTTTTTTAGTTTTTTCTTATGAAAACTCTACTTTAATTTAGTTTCTTTTCTCAGTGATTCAATAAAAAATAATTGTGAAAATAGTCACTAAATATTTTTCAATGGGAAATCAATTAGAAAACAGTAATTTTTCCTTAGTGAGTCTTGGAGCCACTAATGCTTATATTAATAGACCGTTTATATCACACTTGGGGATATTACCCTTTCCTAAACCTGCTAACACGGGATGCTTTGCCTATGAGAATATAGAAACGAGAAGTCTTGTGGGAAAGAACCACTTGAACATGTACAATCTTTGGATTCATGAAGTGAAAACAGAAACCACTAGTTGTGGATACTAACTCGTCATGTTGTCATCTTCCCAAAACAAGAAAGTGTTAAAAGATAAGTAATCAGTACAAAAGTCCTTAATTTGGTTACCAGTATCAAGTAGTATGTACCTTTTAATTTTTTTTATTTCTCTCTTACAAGTCTTGATTGGATCTTCCATTTTAAAAAGCTTTGGCTCAGGATCCTTTAGTGCCTTTCTCGTGGCTTGTGCATTTTCTAGTTTATAAATTACTACTTGTATGTACAAAATTATAATACAAGTTGCTGATTGCTTAGCTCTGTTTGTTCTGATATGCCAAAAGAAGAAAGAAAATAGTAAAAAAATTTGTCATTAAGTGAACATGTAACTTAATTGGCTCCTTGATATAGAGTATATATAACTTTGTCTCTCAACCAATTGAAAGCCTTAATTGTGCTTATCAACACTCAATTGCATCATTTTGTCGATAAAAGTTAGATCATGGGCATGATTACCTAGGATCGGTTTGGTTGGCCTATAGGAAGAATTAGTCATATTTAACATTAATCTATACATTAATTCTTTTTATACATTGTTTGGTGCTACTTTGATTTCCTAATAAATTAACTTATATGCGTTATTTTATTTTATATATTGGATAAAATATGAGTATTAGCAATATCAAATCAACTAAAAAACAGAATCACCCTCAGGCCTCATGATCTACGAAATTAATTACTTTAATGTACTAAACCAAACATCTAACAACTAATAATCATTGCATTACAATCTCTACAATAATATTAAACCATGCATAATAATTCCTGCCTTACTAATTTCTGATTATAGAATAAAATACATATCTAACTCCCCAATAACATGCATTTGTACCAAACGACCCCTTGGTGTTGGTCTGGCTTCAAGTATTATTAGAAGTGATAATACCTGCATAAAAATTCATCATAAGTGATATTCACTGTTCACTTTGGACTTTGCAGGTCTCTTAAAAATAGTGATTGGCATGAATATTTTAACTTAATATTCATATTAATATATTGATGTTTAATTTTGGATTGAAAAATGATTTGGAGAATAAGTAATTAATGTTAAGAATAAAAACATATGTTTTTCTCTTGATATGCTAAAAATAACAAGAGAAAGTGAGTGTATTTTTAATGTAATAGACAAGTAAAAATGAATGAAAGGAATAAAATGTTTTGTTACATTTTTTCTAGAGTTGCATAAAACTCAGCATTACTTATTCACTACTTGGTTGTCATTTTTGTTGATAACATAAATAACTCCCTCTAACCTATGCTAAGTGAATTGTTGAGCTGTGTACTTTTTAAAGTGAGATAAAAAGTAAAATAAAAATACACAGATTATAGTAATTCATGGATTAAAGCATTTAATATGACCAAAATGGCCTATTGTATTAACAATCCTTTTTTGAAAAGTTAAACTAACACATATTTTATCCTATCCATTTGTACAAGAGATAAGAATAATCATGAATGCATTAATACCTACATTATTAATCCGTAAATTACAACACCTCCATTATTAAATTTTACACTAAAATCTTATATTATTAATCTTTTCATAACTAATTCCTAACCAAACGATTCCTTAGTGTACCTTAACAACCGTGTCAAAAAAAGAAACAAGAGTGATTCTTTAACGTATTACTCCGGGGAGAATGAGAGCATAAGTAGAAGGGAACATTTTACACATTAAAATAATTACTGTACAAAATGCATACAATATAATTTTGAAAATATTAAGGAAAAATATAAAGAGTTAGGGGAGGCCATTAGATAGGCTTGTCTGTTATGAGTAATCATGCTAATACAACAACAATAACATTAGTATAATTTCATAAGTAGTGTTGGCATAGCCATCAGGCTGGTCAATTGAACATTCTTTTTCTAAAAATTATACCGTCTATATAGAAAATTATAGATATAATATTACAAATGGTCACTCAACTATAAACTCTCTTTTTTTCTTAGAAAGTCACTCAAATTTGATTTTTTAGTCACTGAACTATCAATTTAAACATAAGAATTTGAATAAGCAAGTTCATAAGTCATAACTAAACAAATGAATCCAGATTAAGTCTTCCGAAAAGAGAAATACGGTGTAGGTAAAATGATAATAGTTGGGTGACTTTTCTGTTACACAATAAAATTGAGCGACTATTAGTTGAATGATCATCTAAGTAATTAACTTTGGAATTATGTGTTGTGAATGTGCAGAAGTACAATATGTTTATGGCACAAATCGGTTGTGCAGCCATTGGTGTTTTGGCATTTACAATATTGGGCCCAGGTTGGCTAGCTCGAAGCACCGCCCTTTCTGCTGCCATGGCTTTCATGATTTATACTCGCTCTGTTCATCCTCCTGGTAAATTAGTTTGCAAATTATCTCTCATTTTTTTTTAAAAAAAAAGATCCTATGGTAATGTATATTCGAAGTTGTTGTGCTAAATTTGTGTTTTGTGTTGTAGCTGCAAGTTTGCCGCTATTGTTCATTGATGGAGCTAAGTTGCATCAACTCAACTATTGGTATGCTCTGTTCCCTGGAGCTGCTGGTTGCATTCTTCTCTGTTTAATAGTAAGTTTTGTTTCCTCTCTGCACCTTTTTAACTACTTACCGTTTTATTTGTTTTGTCATTATTTTACTTGAATCGAATTTTTATTTAACAAAGAAACAAAGAGTTCTTTTGAAATTTGTTGTCTTGACGATGTCATAATATTTGATTGTTGCACTATAAGATTTTTGAAACTTGTGGATAAACATTTGTGTGTTATATATAAACACAGACTGTTTATTAATGCTCTCGTTTTCTGATTATTGCAGCAAGAGATTGTGTGTAACCTAAAAGAAAATGTCAAATTCTGATGTACAAAGGCAAGTGGATGCATTTCGGTTTATATTTGTGAATAAGATCAGATGATTCTCATTCAACCCAGAAATTGTATTTGTGAATAACATATATCATTCTGGAAATTATCAGCATCATATTATTGTACTATATATTAAATGTTATTAGAAAAATATCACTAATTTGTGATCATCATAAGCTATATATTACATTACTTATTTACTGAAGACTTTACCAATATTGTTTCAGTCAGACGGAAAATCATACCCAAGTACCCTATAAAGGGGGTGAAAAAAAAAAGAAGTACCCTATAAAGGGAAAATGCATAAAGTTACCCTTAAGCTAGTCATTAAATTTTTTAGGCCAACTTTAACAAGATTCCCACAAAGTTTAAGTTAGAGGTGACTATCTATTTTTTCTTAACTTAAATTTTTTATATAGCTAGGTCAGCAGTGGCGGAGCTCAAATTTTCAATATGAAGATTTAAAATTTGAAAAACCAAGTGCACGAAGAAGCAAAGGAATTGATCAAAATCTATTATATAAATAAAAATAATTTTAATCATATATATACAATGTAATTTTTTGCGGGACGAAATTCAAATCCTATTGATCTCACGTAGTTCAGCCCATGGTGACCAGGAGCAGCCAGGTGGGAGGAGATGTTACAACAAAATAAATAAATGAAAAGTTTAAATTTGCTTTTTGGCCTTTATGGACTAGTGTGTCGAATGCATGTGAATCAAGAGCCATTTCTTTATAATTAACAATAATAAAGGTTTTTTTTTTTTATATATATAACTAACAAAGAGAACTCAAATCAACATTTATAATTAAAAAAAAGTTAAAAACTTTGCGTCTTTATGCACGACCTTAGATCAAAGATAGACGGGCTAATTAGCAGTTTGCTTTTTATTTCAATAAATCAAATATATTTAATACCATAATTCAAGCACACATAATACAATAAGGAGTTGTTTGATTGCTAGTTAGAGCTATACAAATATTAATAATATATGAACTAATTATACAAGATTTGATTATTTATATATTAGTTATTTCATCTTTTATCATACATAAAATAATATATAAATTGATTCATGATTTATAATGGAAAAGTTTAAGAATCTCTAAAACATTATTGTTCAAAGCAATTTTAATTTCTAAGTGGGAGTTTCATAATGGAGAAGTTTGGAAATTCTATATAAAAAATTAAAATGTTCACACCAGAAATTTTTTAGAGAAATAATTTTCTAGTCTCTTATAAAAAATTTTTTATTAGATACCTTTATCTATACAGAGTTTAAAAATTTTCTTATTTTTATTTTATTTTAAGTAAAAGGACAAAAAAAATCTTATTTCCTCAATATTTTTAAAATGGAAATTTCAGCATCAAAAGTAAAGAGAAGAAATTTTGGGGCGGGGCCAATGGACTTTTAGACCGTACATGTATTAGCATAATCTTTTAAATTAATGACAATTGCCACATAAAAGGCATAAATACAAATTAGAGGTGGACCACATTAGTATATATTGGAGTTTCTTTGCTTGGTGGGGTTGTCATGATATTTGATTGACGTAGTGGTTTAGTGCTAAGCACGGTTTTAATTACGACCTTCTTGACAACAACGTCTCCTTTTTTTTATATTTTATTTTTAGAGTATAGTGTGACTAGTAGCCAACTAGTGAGACTAATTAAGATTTACCCCATTAATAATCTTCGTATAAAAGAGTTGATTATTTTATTTCACTCTTATTTTTCAAATTATAAAAATCCCTTAAAATTTATGGATTTCAAATACATCAATGGACCTCCGAATACAGTGGCAGAGCCACCTTATTCTCAGGGGTTCATCCAAACCCCCTTCGGCGAAAAATTATATTATTTATACATGGTTAAAATAATTTTTTAGGTATATATAATATATGTTGAACCCTCTTCGGCTACTGCATGTGTCTATTTCTTCAGATTTTGAATCATTTTATTGAAAAGCATGGCTCCGCCACTGTCCGGATACATCAGCAAACATCCGGATACATAGGGGAGGGATGTCTCCCGGGGGAGGAGGTATGTATCAGAGGGAAGATAGGACATCCGGATACGTAGGAGAGGGATGTATCAGAGAGGGAAGGGATGTATCAAAGAGGGGAGGGATGTATCCGAGAGAGGAGGGATATATCAGAAGAGGGGATAGGACATCCGGATACATAGGAGAGGGATGTATCATAGAGGGGAGGGATGTATTCGAGAGGGAAGGGATGTATCAAAGAGGAGATAGATGTATCCGAGAGGGAGATACAGATGTATCAGCAAGAGGAGAGTGATGTATCAGAGAGGATTTTTTTTTAAAAAAAAAAAATTGTAGGAAATTTGGAGATTATGATACAATAAGATGTGTATTTAGCTAATTTTTTCATAATATTTTCATACTTTGATTCGAAGTCTCCAATTTAGGATGGAGAAATTTCAATCATCGCGATAACAATTAACACCTGTTGGTGACAAGGACATCGATGCCTTGTTATTACACGCGTTACCTTTGATATCAGCAACTTCGTAGTATTTTTTTTTCTAATGCTCTGGGGTGCAAAATAGAAAGACGATTGTGGATATTAATATTTTAAGTACTTTTGACTAATTTATTTTGGAAAATAGTTTTATTTATTGTTGAGGTTAATTTAATATGAGTTCCGTTCTGCCTCAGAGAAGCAAAAATAGAATTGAGATTTTATTTAATTAATAAAAGCTTCTTCCTTTTTGCTCAACCACCTACGGTAAGTGCTTATTAGCCACTAATTTATTTAATTTATAAGTGATAATCAGTTTACGTGGTTTAACTTGTGTTGATATCCTACTCATGTAAGACATATTTAAGTATAAGCATCGTACTTTCAAAATATTAAAATCTACAAAGTAATTTACTTTTCCTTCATGACTTGGTATAGTATTTGTCATAGTTGGTTAGCTTAGCATTCTTTTAAAAGTGCTTGTAATTTTTTAGTTTGAGCATCATCAATTTTTTTTATTTCAAATTCTCCCAAAAGGAATAGGTCTATGGTTGATTTACATGTTTAAATATTAGATAGCTAAACTGAATCACGAGCCGATTTAAAATTTGAAATTTATAAATTTCTATAATGATCTCAAGTTGATACCAAGTTTAAACACATCTGTAAGATCGGATCGTGTGCCTTGTTTTTAGATGTCGCATTAAATATTCTTGGTTTGTATTGTTTGTTGGTGAAATAGTTTATGACTTTTCGACCAGGTATAGGGCGATTCTGAACCCCCCCAAAACGTCTTTTTGTATTGTTTACCCTTATTTCGAATGTCTGTCCAAAGAAGAATAAGTCAATTTTGTTTGAATAAAAATAAGGTTAAAGCTAGGTATATTAATGTGCTAACATCCAAAAGATAAATGATTCATTTGAGAGACTTCAAGATTTAATTAAGGACCCTACACTTACTGTTTGACAACTTCTCCATTGATTAATCCTCTCTTATGACTAATATCCACCCAACTCTTGTTTCATTGCACTTATTCCTTCTGACTTATCAATGAAGGTCGACGTTGATATTCGATTCGATATTTTCAAAATTCAGGAATTAATAATTGATAGTAGATAACAAATATCGAATTTCTAAAGTTTGACCTTATATGGTAAATCTAATTTTGACCCGATAAATACCGTTCTATTATAGATAATTTGGTGATTTATGTTTTCAACCTCTTGTTTCCATGAACTGAATAGTTTTTTCTTTATAAGCCATAAACTTAATAGTACATAATATTTTGTGTAATTCATTTCATCGGAGGGCAAGGTTAGACCTTTTCGTAAACCACAAGGTTCCTTTTATCAACAAGAATATGAATGAGCTAAACTTCAAACGGATAGCAAAGTTAAGACATTTTCTCAAAGTACAAGTTACAGCGTGAATTTGGACCTTTTCATGGTATAGTTGAATTGTGATCACCAATAGCGACTCCAATGGCGTAATTTCAGAAAAATAAAAAACATGATGTGCTAATTGACAAAAGAAAAGTTAGATTTCACAACATAAAGCACAACAGGTTTGCAAAGCGCAATAGCCATAGTTCCAAACTGTTTTGTGACCAGAACTCATTAGTGTTCTGGACACATACATTGGACTTTATTTATTACAGAAATGTGCTTCTATACAATGTCTCCAAATATATGACATATTACTAGGACACATTAAATAGTATTCCGCATTACTACTAATCAAATACAAACATTAACTTAATAAGTCCAGAAACCAAAACCTTGGTCTTCAACTGGAAATCCAAAGTAACTCAAATTTGATGATGTCGCGGGATAATCATCATCCGTGGCTTTGCCAAGTAGGTTGGCAGTTGAAAGCATAGTCTTGCTGAAGTTTTCATCATCATCCTGAGATAAATCCGACTGCTCAGTTTCAAATACGCGAGCAGAATCACCTTGATCTATGACTGAGGAATGCACCCTACCGGTGTAACGTGGGCTCTCTGAGTCAAAAACATCACTCTTAGCAGAGCTTAAATCTTCCGGCTGGTGCTTAACAACCAGAGCTGGTACATTGGACATTTCTACTCTTGAAATTGGATCAGCCACAGTTTCTTTTGCCAATGCATCGGAGTGTTTGTTTTCATCGCGTAAATCCAATTGCCCATTTCCTTTCTCTTTGACAAACAGCTTATCGGTGAGATGGAAAACCTGAATTAAGGATTGAACCATCAAACATAAGCATAGTCCACAAGCTCACGAAAATGAAATTACATTTAATTAAGTACCAAATATGATGCAAATATAATAAAGGTCCTTACTTCAGTTCGAAGATCTTCTTTTTCCTTGAGAAGATTATTGTAATTTGATTTCAGAGTGTCGTATCTATTCCTCAGTTCATCATAATCTTTCTCAAGCTGCTTAGTCTTCCATCGTGCACGACGATTCTGAAACCAAATTGCAATTTGGCGAGGCTGCAGACCAAGTTCTTTAGCAAGCTGAACTTTTCTTTCAGGTTCAAGTTTGTTCTCTTCCCCAAAACTCTTCTCAAGAAACTGAACTTGGTTGTCAGTAAGTCGCCTCTTCTTCTCCGCTTGATGAAAATACTCCCCCAATTCATCAGCTTCATTGTCATCCTGATCGAACGAGTCAAAGAATGACCTTTTCCCTCCATTAACACCGCGAAAACTGACCATAGAACTGGATCCTGATAGATACAAATACCCACAGAACAAATTACTACCAAGTTATCAATTTTGACCAAAATTCAGTTCCATTTAAAACTAGCTAAGACTTTCTAGTATTCTTCATATCAAGACATCATCAGTTGCTCTTGTATCCCTACCTTCTATTACAATTTACAACAACATACCCTAGTGAAGTCCCACTAAATGGAATCTCGGGAGTGTAGAGTGTGCATAGATCTTACCACTCCACACAAGATGGAGACCTTGTTTTCGAAAGACCCTCAACTCAATCTCATCAAACCCAACTTTTTCTATTACAATTTGCTATACAAATTCAATTTCATCACTAGATGGATGAGCTTACAACTATCTTAGGCCAATCAACAAAAATGATCATAATAGTAATTCAATTCAATATTTAAGGGGAAAATATCACAAATTCATACAAACAAATAAGATTTCTATCTAAACCAATACTAACCAAATAAAAATATACAAAGTCAACGGTGTAAGAAATATATACCCAAGAAATTAGAAGAACAGGCAGGGGCAAAAAGGGAACCAAGATGCCCTTTTGGCGCAGTAGATGAAGAAAACACATCCCTCTGTTTTTGAGTAAAAACGCCATCGAAATTAGAAGCACCACCGTAGAGAATCCCCGGAGCCATCATAGCTTCGAATTCTACAGATATTTTTTTAAAATTATAAAACAGAGATCTTTTCAAGAAACACCCATATCCACTCGTTTCGTTATGTAATCAAGAATTTTGGGTTCTTGATAAATAACACCTTTTAAATATATATTGCTTTCTTGTATTAAAACTATATACTATATGGAATTAATAGAGATCTATAGCTTGTGGCGAAAGAAGCTTGTGATTATGATTTCAGTGATGTGGGAAGTGTGAGAGCACCTACTCCCGATCACCATAAACATCATCACCCTTGCTTACAGATTCAATACAAGGATATGATTATAAAATCAAAAAAAGAGAGATAGCCAAGTTCCAGAACCAAAAACAGAAGCTTTTTTTTTGGAATAAAACAGAGCAAAGAGGGTGTTGGAGCAGAGAAGAGATGTGGACTAAAGTGTTCTGATTTATTTCTCTTGCCAAGAGACTACTTATAACCAAAGATAATTTTAGCTTTGGTCACCTAGTAAGTGTAATTAATCAAGGGCCCGTTTTAACGTGCTATATGAAATCATGATATCAAATCAAATTGATATAAAGTTGAAATTGTTTAGACATATTTTTTGGATTTTTCAAATTGTACTTTTTTTTCAATAAACACGAATAGTTTTCAAATTATGAAAATTATTAAAATTTATAAATTCTTATATAATTTTACCAAAAGAGTAAATTATAGTACATAAATAAAATATCGAAATATTGTAAGATACTACATTGACGAATTGCGTATATCCATTTTTTTTATAAATAAATATTTGTGACTATAAACTTTTCAATACACATAATTTTATAAAACTTTACTTATCAACAATAATAATTACTAACTATTTTTTAACATAAATATTTTGCGAACAATGTTCATACAGAGCATGAGACTTTCTTGCAAAAGTTTAAAAGATTACTCTTTCTTTTATAAACTATATAAACTTATGAGTCTAGTGTTACATTTAAAAAATAAATAAAAAATGATTTGAAATTGCAAATCATACTTTATGGAGAATTTGAATTTTTAAATCATGATTTTCAATTGTATGTGAATGCAAAATTGAAATCGTAACTTCATATCACATATTTGAGTGCAAGTTAAATATACCTTAGAGAAATCACATTTAAAATTATATCCGAGTTTCACAATTTTAATGTTAAGTATCATACATGCATGTATTTGACATATAAATACATTTGTGTATCGTTGTTTTACACTCTTTTTATATTAACGTGTATCTATTTCATAGTAGTATACATGCATTAAATTTAAGTATCATAGATCAAACACTTTCTCAAGTTCAAAGCTAATATATATATATATATATATCTATGTTTTCAATGTATTTATGTATAAACATATATTCTTAGAATAAGAAGAAGAAAAATAAATACAAATACACATATATATCCTTAAAGCTGTTAACTCTTCTTGATTTCATATATACATAAATATATAAATACACAAATACTGAAATACATATGTATCTCTTCAAAATAGAGATGTATAGAAAATTTCTTATTGCAATTTTTGTAGAATTTATGAATTCAAGTTTATCATTTATTGGTAAAAATAAAAATAGAGAGATACATACATACACTATACATACATAGAGATGAAAACAAAGTCCCAATCAGTCGGTGGAGTGACGTATATTGTTGCTCTTTCTCTTTGCCTTTTTCAACTTTTTGTGTTTTTTTTTTCTTCTTTCAAATTTGTCGAAATCTTTTTAAAATTTGAAGGGGCAGACTACATGGGCATAATTGTTACTCATTTCCCTCCTATTTACTTGACACGTTACGTTTCTACGCTATACAAAAAGAGATGTTGCTACGACAACATCCTTGTAACTGTAGCATCTCAATTCCACTCACCTTGCTCCACTTGTCATTTGAGGATTTGAAACCACTTTTTAGTTATAACTTGGGCTTACAACAATCCCTTAAATTTATCAGTATATTTCATTAAAAATATGAATTACGATTTGTTTCTATAAATATATGACACTTGACCTGACTCAATCTTAAAAGTTTGCTCTGTCTCAAGTGGAGGAGCTAGAAATTTTACTAAGGGTGTCCAAATATAATGGTGTGTGGTTGTCAAAATAAATTTTACTAAGGGTGTCAAAAAATAATTGGGTGTGACTGTCAGAATAAAACAAAATAATATCGTTCTATTTATGGTTTGAACCTAGAACTTTGTCATTCAAATGGACACCCATTACAACTAAGCGAAAGACATAACTTTTGTCAAGTGTGTCCAACTTTAAATATATATCCTTTAAATGTAGAATTTGACATATATATACAACGTAATTTCCAACGAAAGGATAGTTGTAGCTACGCCACTAGTTTGTCCAAGTCGCCCAGACCTCAACTGGAGCATGAACACTTATAATGGGGGGACCCAACATCGGTGAACAACAAATTGTGATGAGCCCGACTGTGATATCATGTTGAAGTGTGTGCCAATTTCATGTAAAAGATGAGATGTTAGAGAGAGCGCACCTTTTGTTAGCTAATGATAAATTTTTTTCATTGGAAGAGCAGGCGGTGAGATTCGATCCCTGGACTTCTGTCTTCTCTGAAAACATGTTGAAGGTATGATACCTGGGCCTACCTCAACCCCAATAGCTAGCTCATGAGAGAAGGTTTGTCCAAGTCCATATAAGAAGATCCATTTTCCATCCCTTCATCCGATGTAAAAGACTTCTTAACAGTTTCAATCGATGTAACTATTTAAAATATGTCCTTAACTATATGAACTTGAATTAACATTTTTATGAAATCAACATGATGAGATTTTAATCTACGATACTTATTGTATAATTTTTAAATTTAAAATATTAAATTAATTTAATTCAATTTAACTTCATAAATTAGTTAAATAAACTTTTGAGAAGCAAAAATGTTAAGAGACGGAACAAATAATTACTCTCTCTCTCGGAACTAATCCCTTGACATAAAGCCATCTAATTGTAAAATATTTTATATGTTTTTCTTCTCACTGAGCTTGTTCCGTGCGTGATTGATTAACCAACTTTTAGATTATTGAGGTCGAGATTGATAAAATTTCTTTATTAAAAGAGAAAATTTTATTAGAAAACGTCTCTTATATAGATTTTATATATAGCGTAAATTTAAATTAATTGGAATTTCAATAAAAATATCAAATACCGATAGAAAAAATTAGGAAAAAAACAATCTTTAGACTTTTTAATCTTTGCGTATTAGACAGGTACTAATCTTTTGACTTAAGCGATGTAGTAATAAAATTATGTTGAAATCAAAGGTGATAGAAACTATTAAAAAAAAGATTGATGAAACAACTGGCATGTTCATAAAATATATGTCAAGAGTTGACTTTCATAAGTAGGTATCCTCCATTTATTGTGATTATCTAGTCGGCCCAGATAAACGAAAAACAAGAAAAAGAGAGTAAATGTGGCACACGGGGAAGGGGTGGGGGGTGGGGGGTTAGTTTTGATTACGTATATTCACTCTAATCTCACATGTGAAGTTTGGAGAAGGTATATTATATGTAGATGTTATTCATATCTAGTGAGGGTAGATTTGAAGTATATTAAAAACGTATTTATATTTATTGTTTTGGTGTAAACATACCACATATATAAATTTTTATCGAGAAAGGAGAGAGAGTTTATATGCTACTATGATGAATTACTAATTTTATTTTTTTTATTTATCACTTAATTATGATAGACAACTAAAACTTTTGATCATGTGCTGATAAACTTTTTTTTTTTTTTTTGATGGAAAACGAAATTTAATTCCTCACTTCAAAAACAATATTTCCCCTTTTTAAGAATGTAACTAAAGTGAGCAGGAATTTTAGTTGTTGGCACGCACAAATGAAAACATGTTTTATTCTATACGACACTATGAAAGCTGGTGGATAATGAAAACAGAGGCTACTAAATGCTATTCTGTATTCAGAAGAACTCAAATTCAAAACTTCTAAAGATAACGAAGTACTTAATACCCGAGCAGTCACCACAATCCTTGTTGATAACAGTGACTTAATATATCTGTTGAGGATCAATATATATAGGGAATAAAAAAGAATTTACCTAAATGAGAAAGGAACAGAAGACATATATTAAAGGAAGATAGAAAGATATGGCAGAACATAAAATAATGATTCTGTAATTAGTATCTGATACACCTTTATTACAATCTTCTTTTAAGGTTACATATATTATGAAGATAGGATCGAAAAGTGAAAAGAGTATGAAATGGGAGCTGAATATGATCTATTTTTTCACCTTTACTTTATGAAAAACCGAATTATATATATATAGAGAGATAATTAAGTTGGAGAGTTAACCACTTTTGTCCCTTTTTAGTTACCTTTATGTTTGGACATCTATAACTGATATACTTTTAAGTATTGTGTTTTACGTTTTACTTGTGATTTATATTAAAAAGTATATTTAAGAAATTTAATATATATATTATATTTTTTCAAATTGCAAATATAACTTTGTTATGTTTCCAATTATTGACATATCCGATTAACTGAACCGAAAAAACCCAAACCAAAAAGAGAAAAATCAAACCAAACCAAATTTATTTTGGTTCGGATTGAGTTAAACTTCTTCAAAACCAAAAACCGAAAATCCAAACCGAATAGTATATAACCAAACCGAAAAATCGAATGCACGCTATATATAATATTTTGTATGAGCTGGAGCTTGAACTACTACACTCCCCTCCCCCCCCCGCCCTCCCCCCGGGTTAAATAACATATTGGGAATTAATATTAATATTTATACATCTCAAAAAGAGGGTTATAAATTCAGTATAAGTTAATTCTCTGTACATCCTTTCGTTTTTTCTTTAAAAAAAAGGTTTTACTTTTCATTTTTATTTAATTACATATGACGTAGTAAAGCCTATGATCTTCTGCTGAGTAATGAGCAAGCTATACGACTGTCCTTTGAAATTAAAAGTGTGGTATAAATTGTAGTTCTTTTTTATTTGGTTGTAATTGTAAAATGTAAGAAGTGTACGGACTTAGACACTTTTCTGATCGATTTAAAATAAAAATAAAAACTCGTGTTTGAAAATTGATTGATAAATATGAACTTTTAATGTGAAAACACCATTACAATGTTATGAATTTTCAACTTAAACAAATGATTGATAAATATGAACTTTTAATGTTATGAATTTTCAACTTAAACAAATGAAAATACTATCATGAATTTTGAAATATGTCCGGGGTATTGTGGAGCTTCACTCTTTAAAATTTGTAATCCATAAGAAAAAAATAGTTATTTTTAATGACTATGATTATTTTTCAATTATAAATCCAAAAATGATTATTTTCTAATTTTAACTTGTAAAATTGTTGCCACATTGATTTCAAAGGCTATGTAATATGATTAAGGAGTGGATATAAGATTAGAATCTTTTCACAAATAGTCAGCCAAATTTACCATTTACTTTTTCTATCAAGCTAAGTAGACGTTAACGATTATACATTACTATTTATATGGTTATTCATATATTGTCCATGAATAGATGTATTTATTATAGATTTATCAACTATTTTCTATTTTCAATTTAAACAGTTTGATAAGTGGCAATTTAATATAATAATTCTTCCAAAACATGGTGACCACTGTGATTCCAACTTTCAAGCCCAACTCAGAATTTGTCCAAGAGAACCGAATACAGAAATCAAGCCCAACTCAAAATTTGTCCAAATTTGATCTAGTCAACATTGAAATATGTTTCTCACACTTATACGAGGAATAGTTTAGGTGTGAAACTAAACAAAATAGACAATTTAGATATATTTTTGACACTTCACTCTTTTTTTAATCTCAGAATTAAAACAATAAGAAATTAGTCCAAAACTGAGAGGGGTGGGGGGGATGAGACCCCAAAAATATCCCCTAAGCAGACTGATGTGAATATCATTCAAAGCAAAATTCTTAAATAAAGACCAAATTGGCTAAATTATCAGCTATCAAATTAGCCTCATTGTAAATATGGGCAATAGAGACCATCTAGTTCCTAGCCAAAAAGTGAAGAATGCGGTAAAAATTATGCAATTTTGTGACCTTTTGTTTTTCTTTCATCAGTGATGTCACAACCAAGGTAAAAATTAGGCACTACTATGCATCCCAAATGCATTACTGAGGGTCAGTTTCACATTATGATTGTTAATTTTTTTCCAGAGTAACAATAAAGTATTTGTTGGATGGATCATATACCAAACCAAAAGAAGATGAATAAAACACAAGTTAGTTAATACTGTACTACTCTATAGTGCTAGCTTAGTTTGTGGTTGAGACCCCTCAAGTTTGTTGGTACCACTCACAGTCGGTAGGATTAATTAGCACTTTGCGTCTCATAAAGGTCAAAAGGACCTTTAAAACTATCAAAATGAGTGTGTCCTGGAGATATTTTTAGTAAGTCATCTACCATACAAATTCCTTAATTTGGTGTCTTTTCAACTTCAATAAACAGTATGCTCATATAACGAAAATGCATGATTTGAACACATACCTACCAACATTCTCAAGAAAGTGCAAGTGTCTTTTCTTCGTTTCCTTAGCTGGTATTCGATACCTACATTGGAGCCTAGACTAATTCGAATTTGCATTATGTAACACCCATTAAAGTACGAAGTGTTTCCGAGCAGGACTTTTTCTATATCTGGAGCTTGAACTCAGGATCTCTGATTAAGTGTGGAGGAATCCTATCTATCCCAACATAACCCTTGATGGAAGAGTAAAACAGTCGTGACAAATAAATGAGAACTTATACTTTCTATGTCATTAATTATAGGGGTAACATTCAAGCTCTCCCTAGTACTTTATGTTCTTCAGAATGGGACTGTTCCTAATCATTTCTATACCTAAAAAAAACTTTCAAGAAGACTATAACAAATTAATAGTGACCTAGCTGCGCCTCTCGGGCCATAAAGGAAAAAAGAATGAACACAATTGAGCTAAGCATCAAACTTATTCATACAAGGCATGCATATCAATAGAGTGTTTTGGAACTAACTTTGCTGAACAATTTGTTAGTAACTGAATCATTTGCTGACATCTACACCAAGCTACTAATATTTTAGATTGTGGTATAGCTATAAACTGATTTAATTTAGTTTTCATTTTGTTTTAGAAAATGCATCTGACATCTTCCAGATAAGGCATTCAAATGGTCGACTTACATTTCAGGATAGCACCACTAGTCCAGTACAATTCCCTCTTTCAGAAGGAAAAGGGCACATGTGCTGACACCAAGCAACCAATCAGGTAAGCCTTTTCCTCTCCATGTCCTTTTCATAGCAAACACTTCCTGTCTCTGTAATAAAAGAGTACAATTGGATTAACTTCACATCCCACTCCAATTCACCGGCTTTCTATAGAGGACAAATACAGGAACCCTAAGACAAAAATGATTGGCACACGACAATAGTGTTAAAAACTATGTGGCTAATGGCTTTTTGTCTTGAAATTTCCCAAGATAACGAAGTAAACAATCAAGGAATCAGAAAAAAGTTAAGCCATGCAATACCATGAAGTTTAAACAAAGAAAAAAAGATGCACTTCTGTGAGCCACGGAAAGGAATGAAATGAAATTTTAAACAAATACACCAATTTCTTAACTAGTAGATTTCCTGGCCACAATGAGAGCTTTCAGAAGTGATCACAACATACTCGGGTAAGGTCCCAATAAGAATAGCATTAGGCATCAAACATAGTTATTATTATTACTACTTTTGGCCTAAGGTTAGTTGCAGAGTTATCAGTTTATCATAATCTGGGCTATGGATAAGATTCCAGACACTTAAAAGATGCATTGTCAACTTGGCATAACCAGACATTCCTTTAATTAAGGCTTTCCAACTCCTTTAGTTGAGCATAAGAAGGATGTTTAACATCTGAAGTCAACCAAAATAAAGGGATGGTGGATGAGAATAGGCATAAAATTTTGAAGTCTTGCAAGATACAGTGCTAACTGACTTCAGATAATGATGAACTTGCGCACATGTTTTATAGGAGATTATTACCAGAAAACAGAAATGAAAAAAGAAAAGACCAAGTAATAAAGGAGGAATTTCCAAAAAACAAGTGAGGGAAACACAGTTGCAAAACTTAACAGTAATTTCACAAACTCCAACCTTTCTAGAAGTTTCAACATTCCATATATGACTAATAATGCACTTCAGGAGGCTGTAAATTTGCAATCTACTTCATGAAACCAGAACCTAATCGTAATACTTCAATTTGATGGCAATAAAATAACACCACCTCCATCAGTCATTACCTGTTTAGTATCGAACTTCTGCTGTGGTAATGCAAAATAACATTCAGATGTGCTGAAGTTATTAAGTTCTTACGGGTCTGATTTAGAAAAGAGCAGCAGTGCTCAAAGCACCCAACACAAGGTTTTGGAAAAGCAGATGCAATAGTGATACAGTGTACCTGAATCTAAAGATGCTCTTTGTGCACATTTTAGGAGGCTGCTTACAGGTTACTGCTCAAGTTTGTGACACTAAGACACTTCAATAGAAAAACTAAAATTGGAACCTAAGCTAAACACTTCTAATAACTGCTTTTTGACATAATTAAATATAGGAAGAAACAGGTACCATGGAATTAGTCAAGGTGCACGCAAGCTTGTCCGGACACCAATATTATTAAAGAAATAGCAATCGATAAAAACATCACCAGAATGACCTGACAAAGTACGTATCTTAAGATTTTCGGAACTTCCACCATCACATATGGAAATGTCTCAGGCATACCCCTGGTCTAAAAATAAAAAAGAACCATCCTGAAAGCGGATAACAACAAATCATTCGCGAATCAGAAAAAAAATTCAAAGGAGACATGATGTGTCTTGGTATTTCATCATTCCTTGCAACATGTGTTTAAATCAATGATGGATTTATTCTACTGTCCAATCATATTAACCAAAATATCCAAGAAAAATTTAGAAACTATTGGATCAACAAAGTTCAGATAATTTATCTAATCTTGGCCTATCGACTCCTATGAGATATGCAAATAAAGCTGCTAAAACATAAACTTCAAAATGAGAAATGGAATATCATGTCTTTATTCCAAAAACAAAAAACTTAAATCACATGGTACAAGATTTGGAGAAGGTTAATTTGGTGTGAGGACTATAGAATGTCACATACTAGAATTTCATAAGTTCCAGTTTCCGGGGAACTTAGGAAAAAATCTCATGATTGATCTCAAGCATACATCAATAATTTATAAGGGAACCATGAAATTACAATCCCTCTGCCTCTGCGCAATTGAAAAGGCTAGTCGCTTCAACTTGATAACGCTCAAATGAGTAAAACTGAAAAACATTTAGTATTATTTTTACTCTGGACATGCTAATACTTTTACGTTTTCTTAATTTTCTGTAGTCTACTTAAAAGTGCTTGCTTACACAGTAGAGTTCGACAGGACATTAGATGGAAGCAAATGCTAATGGCTACGACCTTAAGAACTTCCAGCCACTCAATTTGGAGAATTTTGGAGTATGCTTCCCATAAATAATGAGGGCCCACATGGGAAACTTGCAGACATGAGTTCCACTAGATGATAAGATAAAATTAATAGGTTAACTCAAGTACCAAAAAGAAGGAACTAGAGAGTTGAAAACCCTCCTAAGACACAGCCAAGGACAACAATCACGTGAAGTAGAAACCGACTGATCTATATAGACAAGTGACTATAATGAACAACCTCATTTTACAGAAGAGCATCAAGACAAAGATAGAGCAATTTGTGATAGAAGGAAGAAATTTAACAGAAACATATACAGAAAAAAAATGTTGGCAGTAAAAGAACTAAAATGAACCAAGCAACTAAATTCAATATACAGTAAATTATTCCATGTCAATTATGTAACGAAAACTATTCTGAAAATATTAATGAACAAGCACTCGCCACTTCTTGTTTTTTTTCTCCCCTCATTCAACATTAATCGTCTCCTCCCTAACCTTTAACACACCACCTCATAGACCCTATCCCCACATTCCTACATCCCACCCCCGCCATCAGTTTTTGTCTAGATTATATAAAATGTTTTTGGCCAATATCTTTTG
This sequence comes from Solanum verrucosum, assembly GCF_900185275.1. Lineage (NCBI taxonomy): Eukaryota > Viridiplantae > Streptophyta > Magnoliopsida > Solanales > Solanaceae > Solanum > Solanum verrucosum. Next base: position 3,088,432 of record NW_026020221.1, on the reverse strand, counting down.
CTAACCAAATACTAGAAGATAAGTAAGAAACCCACTTATTTTCTAAGAAAACATTTTCCGTCCTACCAAACACACCCTTAATGCAGGGTCACAATCAGAGATCCAGATTTTTCCACACAATTTGAACATCCTCGTCCTTCCAGTATTTAAAGGTGACACTGGTGTAGCTTCCTTGTTAGACTGGAAAAATTTTAACTTGGGACTTCTATATCAAGATTTCTGAAACTTTACATATATACACACACACACAGAGATGGTGCACATTCCAGCTCTCATTTCCTTTTTAATTTTATGTTCCATCCAGAAAATCTTTACTTAATTTATGTGCACTACACTGCAGGATCATGAGAAGGGTTTCACCATGTGGGAAGGCTATGTGGACTGGAGAAACAGGGCAGCCATTAAAGGATGTCATGGTGGAGCTGTTGCTGCCTCCTTTGTATTGGGTCTGTAAACCACATCTCTTTTCATGAATGATACAGCTGATATTCATGAATTAGTAATTATAATTTGTCTGAACTTAGTCATTAATAATAAAATATAGTTTGTAACAAACTATCAATCTGATTGTTTTCAATTGTGGATGTAGTGGTGGAGATTTTGGAGAACTTAGCATACCTGGCAAATGCGAGCAATCTAGTCCTTTATCTATCAAAGTTCATGAATTTTTCTCCATCTGCTTCAGCCAACATAGTTACAAACTTTATGGGAACTTCTTTCTTCCTTGCTCTACTTGGCGGGCTCTCATCTGATTTCTTCTCCACCTATTACATCTATATCATAAGTGCAACAATTGAATTTATGGTAAGATATCTGTCTCTTTGACATTATCTTCGATAACAAGCACTAACCAGATAACATTAGTTTAACCTTTTTGAGATCAATTCCTCCCCCTCCCCCATCCCCCTGCTTTGTACAGTCTGCTATACCAAAAGACACAAGTAGATAGAGTAGAATGTCAATCTGGACCTTAATAACAATCACAGGAAGTTGGACAAAAGGAATAGAATATCAATGGCAGGTGTGTGTCATTAACCATTACAGCAGTTATGAGAAAACAGTCAGTTGTTTTAGGTCTGTACTTGAGAAAACAGAATCCGATGGAATTTCCAAGCAGTCCATAAGATATTGTTATAAGGATCTCGGAGGTATTCTGTGGAAGAAGCAACGATGCCACACTCAAATAGTTGTCCTGGACATGTATATTAACAGACATACACTAAAAACTAGCAAGCATGAAATCACTCCATAACTTTATCTACCCCACATCACATATATTTCCATCCACACCATTTATTACCTTATGGGTTCAGCAGCATAATAGAAATAAAAATTAATTATTAAAAGAACAAATGATATACACCAAATTCCACATGCCTTGAATTTTTCTAGCCAATTAGAGATCAGGAATGCAAAAATGGGTCCCCAGCGCAATCACCTGATTGATGACCAATGGCACAGAAAAACAGTATAGCTCATTTTCAGGTTATTTTTTAATGAAAAAGACACCGATAATAAAATGTTACTTCAGCTTTCATGGAGAAATATTGGAAAGCTCAGTATATAGCAAATACTGTATCAAAAAAGTAAATGAAGACAGGTATTAACCACCTGACCACAGCCCCTTCATCAGACTTCACCAGGTAAAATTATCAAGTGATCAAGGCTTTTATTCAGAGTCATCCATTTTTTCCTGTCGCGGAAAAAATACTGTGCATGGGCTTACTAATTTTTCAGGAACCACTTTAAGGATCTCAAAAGGAAGTGCCTAAGTTTCCTAATACAATGATGAACATTCTGCTTCTTTAGCACTTGGTTAGACTGGGAAACAAATACGGGACACTTAGCCTTCAGAAGATTATAGCATGAGACATACAGTAAGTAGGATGGCATGTCGCATGAACTGTTACTAATCAAAATACTGGAACAGGGACTATTGATGCTGACATTGCAAGCTTGCATACCTTCCCTGAGGCAGCCCATCTGTGCATCAGTAAACAGAAACGCCCCATGCAAAGAAGTAGGTGGTGGCCACATAGCAATGTTATTTTCTGGCCTCTACCTGGTGGCCTTGGGTGTTGGAGGGATAAAAGGTTCACTTCCGTCACATGGAGCGGAGCAATTCGATGAGAATACGCCACAAGGAAGGAAGCACAGATCTAGCTTTTTCAATTATTACATCTTTTGTCTTGCTTGTGGAGCACTGATTGCAGTGACATTAGTAGTGTGGATAGAAGATAATAAAGGCTGGCAGTGGGGCTTCGGTATCTCAACCGTAGCAATATTGAGCTCAATCGTCATTTTCCTCCTCGGATCTAGGACTTACAGGATCAAAGTTCCCACAGGAAGCCCAATGACAACCATTTTTAAGGTATGGTTCTATTATTAGTAGGTATCCTGTACATACATACTAAATTAAGGTAGAGTAATTCACATTGAATTATTTGAACAGGTTCTTGTGGCAGCATTTTCCAACTCTCTCTTCCCTAAGAATTCTATTGGTAATGTGTTAGACACGAGGGAAACCCCCCAAAACACAACTGAGATTAGTGAGGAAGAAGGACATGGAGAACGAAACACAGAAATTCAAACTGAAATGAAGGACCTCAAATTCATTGGTAAAGCAACAGTGGAGAACACTGCCTACCCATCACTCCACTGCACAGTCAAACAAGTACAAGACGTGAAAATAGTCGTCCAGGTCGTGCCAATATTTATGTCAACCGTTATGCTTAACTGTTGCCTTGCTCAGCTTTCCACATTTTCTGTACAACAAGCAGCCACTATGAACACATATATTGGTCCTCTAAAAGTTCCACCAGCTTCTCTTCCAATATTTCCAGTCATATTCACCATGATACTGGCACCGGTATATAACCATATTATAATCCCCTTTGCCAGGGCAGTGACTAAGAGTGAAATGGGCATTACTCATCTACAACGGATCGGAACCGGGCTATTCCTATCAGTTGTAGCCATGGCTGTTGCAGCTCTGGTGGAGATGAAGCGGAAGAGAGTTGCCGAACAATCAGGATTAATGAATTCAACTGAACCACTGCCTATCACATTTCTTTGGGTAGCATTGCAATATCTGTTCCTGGGATCAGCTGATCTCTTCAGCTTAGCTGGCCTAATGGAATTCTTCTTCACAGAGGCCCCTTTAAGCATGAGGTCATTGACAACAGCACTCTCTTGGGCATCACTAGCCATGGGTTATTACCTTAGCTCGGTGATTGTATCAATAGTAAACCATATAACTGGCAGGTTTCAGCAAACACCATGGCTCTACGGGAGTAATTTAAATCATTATCACCTTGAAAGGTTCTATTGGCTAATGTGCATATTAAGTGGATTAAATTTCTTCCATTATCTCCTATGGGCCACTCGCTACAAATACAGATCAACAAAGCCTGATGACGAGAGAGACCAACTTGATAACACACCATCAGAAGCCTAATTATAGCTGCTCATATATGTGATGTTCAAATGCTAAAAACAAAAAGAAGTAAGAGGCAGGGATCTGAGTAGCTAGCATACATTGTTGGTCATCTACCTAAATTATCAATATTTGAAGTTTCTAAAATCCGGAGCACTCGTTATCCTTAGGTGTTTTGGTAGCTTTATAAATACCAATTATGTACTTTGTATTATTACTAATAGAAAATGCAGGCTATTACACTATATTTTCTATTTGCTCCATGACATCTAGCGCATGTACTTTTCTTCATACACAGTGTAATTATCAATTTATCATATAATTACATCTGAACTAGTAGTAAGCTACTGATGTAAAGGTCATTTGGCAATGTAGTAAAGGGAAGATGTCATGCATTCAAGATTAAGCTACTAATGCTAAGAACAACAGTGAGAAGTACTTCAACAAAATTGGCAGTCGATCAGAGTATTGAGAACTAGAACGATAAGCTATTTGCATATAACCTAACCAAATTAAATGTTCATTAACAACTGTAGTAGGAAATCTCCATCTTTTTCGTCCTTGCTTGGTTCACCTGGCGGTCCTTGCGCTGCACTACTTTCGAGGCCGTCAAATTGATGCTGCTTCATATAGAACTCCGTCCTTGTGTAGTTGTGTTCTGAATTCGGACAACTTTCACGATGAGAATTAGAGGCAATGGAATTAGCAATTCAGTCACAGGAATTGATGAATATTACTATTTTATTAGGCTTAGTAACAACAAGGGGATGTAGCTCAGATGGTAGAGCGCTCGCTTAGCATGCGAGAGGTACGGGGATCGATACCCCGCATCTCCAATCATTTTCCTTTTTTTTTTTTTACTCTTGCTTAATTTTGTGACTTCTGCTAACTTTGCATCACCGGTATCAAAATGATTCCGAATATTATACTGCATCCTGTGGATCCTGGCCTATTTATTATCCTTGGCTAATAAATCTATCACTTGATGTTGCTCACAATAATTATGTTGAATTTCTGGATTTTCCATCATTTGCGGCCATTGTCTGCAGTCGCTAGAAGGATTTGAATAAGATTGATTAATCTGTAGCTTTTTTGTGTGTAAACTTTTTATATTTTGTATACTTGACGAAAATTATAAAATCATAGACGTGTTGAAATAACTTTTCCAAAGTTATTTTTGCCATTGTTGCAATCTACATTTTGTATGTAGCTTAGCTTGGGCTTGGTTTTCCACTTTCATAAAAAATAGCAGGCCAAAATCATTTCTTTGTAACTACTCCATTATCTTCAAAAGTAATTTGACTATATATACTGCTTCACATACAATAACTACATAAAATGAATTCATGACCATAACATTAGGAATTGTTGAGTGTGTACAACAATAATAATTACACTAATAAATTGAGATTGACCATATAAATCTCACTGTGACAACTACAAAAATATCCCCTTATTAGATATTTTTCAAGTGAGGTTGGATGAAACCGATGATCAATCAGCCTCCTGCAACCCATCCAAAACCACTGACCCAACAAACAACCCGACTGCAGTCAACCCGAATGCTCCGGCCAAAACGGCCTGAGCCGCCACAAGACCCGCGGAATCATCGGGGATGACCACGATTGTTAAAATAGCTGCCACTAGAATTGGAAGCGCGGCTGACGCCAAAGCAGCAGGAGAGAAACTAGCCGACTTCTCCAGCAAACTGAGCAGCCCGAGTTCTTCAGCCTTTGAAAATAGCCCTAATTTCTCTATGGATGACAGTGTAAATCCTAGTTCTTCGGCCTTTGATAGAAGGCCAGCTTTCTCCACAGTGCTCAAAACTTTTCGCTTCTCCAATTTTTTGAACACATCCACTTCAACTTGTTCGCTGCCCTCGTAGAATAGTCCCGCCCCGAACCATTGCTTTTTCCAATTGTCATCAAACTTGTTTACCTGCATTAGTGATTTATTAGTAGTTAGTAGTATCATGGTACTCTGTAACTCAACTTATAACAACAACATAGCCAATTTAATCTCACACCGTCTGGATTGGGTAAGATGTAACCTTACCCCTATGAGGCTAGAATGATTGTTTCCATGACTCAACTTATGTGAGTGTGAAATACGGTCCCAACTCATCTAAAAAGAGAATTTATGTTGCTAGAGATTGATAATTTTTTGTATTTTTTGATGAGTGAAGATGGAATTCAACTCAAACTTTTCCATTAATCTCCATGTGTTGGAAGTGTATAAAGGAAGATCACAGAATATCGAGTCAAAAGAATTGACATCATTACCAAAATTCAAAAGTCCGAGAAAAAGTTTAATATCAGTTCATGTTTAATTAAGTTAAACATAAATTAGCTCTGCCTCTGTGTTCTACTGTTCTTCCGATTTGTGGTGCCAAAGAGAAATATTCAATTAAAGTATCTGTGTTCTACTGTTCTTCCGATTTGCGGTGCCAAAGAGAAATATTCAAATAAAGTAGTTTAAAAATAACAAATCGCGTGGGATATAATTAAAATAGATAAAAGAAATACATATAAATTAATCATAATTAGGTCAAGAATCTATGATTTGGGGTATATCAAGTGCGAGTAAAAATAGTGATGTAGAATGATATTTGCTTGCAAGGAAAGAGTATGATACCTTCTTTTTAGGAGCCATGGCCAATATTCGCGGGGCGGTATTGGAGGGAAATAAGCGGCGGCGAAATCGGGGCTTGGTACTAAAGCCATGCTCCAAGTTACTCAGGTAAGAAGTTGTTGTAGCCGCCATTGAAGAAGAGTTTCACCTTCTCTCAATAACTTCTCTAATTGCTTCCCATATTATTTTCTTCTCCGCAGAAATCTATGGCACCAAATTATTCCACCAATCAAAATCCAGCTTATCCTATCTGCAGGACCGGGAAACTTCATTGACGTGGCCTTGCAAAATTATCAAATTCCAAATATACCCTCAGTTTTGCTCATATTTTCCTCAACGTTAACATGTCTTTTAATTTGACCAATTGAAGTGCATATGTTCAACTGAGGTCAAATTAAGGTATTTTTTGTTTTTTTACATTAGTTCAATTAACTCATGATTTTTAATTGCTTCCTAGTTTGTGTCAAGTTAGAATTAAACTACTACATTAGACTAGTTTTAGTAGGATTAAAACACTTTATAATTCCTAAAATTGTATTATAAAAACTCCTTAATTTTCTGAATTTCCATAAGATGGTCACCATGAAGATGTTAATCTCAATCTTTGTTGCTCTGCTTCTGCCTTCGCTAATATTTTCAGCACCAGTGTTTAATGTTGTTGATTATGGTGCAGTTGGTGATGGCTTAACCGATGCAACCAATGTAATTTAGAGATAAACAATCCATAATAATTACATAATGTTAGATATTAGGTGGTATTTATGGACTTTTTCTGTGTGTGCTCTTTTATAGGCTTTCATCAAAACATGGGAAGCAACATGTACATCATCGTTTACTTCTCCGACAATGTATGTTCCTGCTGAAAATACGTTCTTGCTTCACCCTATAAAATTGGAGGGCCCTTGCGTATCATCAGGCGTCATTGTTGAGGTACTTCATTAACTGCCAATTGTAATTCATTAAGTGTTTGAACATTGCTATGAAGTCATGATTTCAATTCAGCTTTTGAACATGCGTGGTAGGATCATAATTTCAATTTTAAAAAAATATATAAAATTTGATGCATAAGTTTATATTTTGTAAAGAAAAAATGTATGCTCTGCATGAATAAGTTGTTTGTATTATGTGAAAAGATTATATTAAGTAATACTCCAGTAGTTAGTTACTACTATGGTTGATAGGTGTATTTGAAAGTTTGTGAATGCAAACATTTATTTATAAAAGGAACATACATATTTGTATCAATGCCATTTTGATATTCTGCTTATGAACTATGATTTGTTCATTTGGTAAAACTCTACATAAGAATTGTTTTTACAACTTCTGGGGTTTTCATATTTATGAGAACAAATACAACTTAAGAAATACAAATGTCATGTCCAAACAAAACTTCAACTTCATATCAATTTAGTTTTAAACCATGATTTCATATTGTATATTCAAATCGGTGTTTAGACATGTGATATGAAATCATGATTTCATATTCCATACTCTAAAAAGCATGATTTGAGATTTCAAATCATGATTTCATTTTTTTTTTAAATGTAAAACTTGATCCATAATTTTATATTTTGTAAAAACGAGAAAAAAAGATTCATCATTTTAAATTTTGTAATAAATAAATTAGACTATTGCTTGACTTGAAGAGATGTGAAAAGGTTATGTTTAAGAATAACTAGTTATAATAGTGGATTTTTATAAAATTATGTATATTTGAAATTTTGTACTTAGCAAACTTTTTATTTATAAAAGAAACATATAGATATGTGATTTATCAATATGATGTTTTATCATATTATGAACTATGGTTTGTCCATTTGGTAATTCTAGATTGTATTAGAGTTGAGAAAATTTATATAGTTTTCCCAGCTTCTGAAATCCCGACTAAAAATATAAATTAAAAAATTCAAATTGCATGTTCAAATAAAACTAACTCTGATCTCAAATCAAGAATTTATATAGTATGTTCAAACGGGCCTTAAGTACCTCCCACCTTTTAATTAACTGATTTTGCAGATAAATGGAAATATAACTGCACCAAGAGAACCTTCAAGATGGAGGTGTTACGACAATCGTTGTGATAAGTGGATCCATTTTAAACATGCTAACGGCCTTACAGTACGTGGGAATGGAACAATTAATGGTCGTGGACACAAATGGTGGAATGTAAATGTAAGTCAATTCAGTAAACTTTTATTTTTGTTTATTAATTAGGTTAATGCAATAAAATCTTTTGAAGTTATTTGTGTTCTAGATTTCTAACATTTTTATTACCTCTATTTCCAGGACCGCCTGAGACCAACTGTAAGTTTGTGATGCTCTCGAAACCTTTCATAAACATGACTTTTTTTTTGGTAAAAATGACTTATGATAACAAATATTTGGCATTTAATAACAGGATTCTTTTGTAGGCTTTAGAAATTTCACATTCAGAAAACATTAGTCTAACGGGACTGAGCTTTATGGATAGCCCTCGCATGCATATTCATTTTGAGAAATCGAAATCTGCCAGAGTCACAAACATAACCATTGATTCCCCAGGAGAAAGTCCTAATACTGACGGTATTCATGTTTCAGGCAGCAGAGATGTTTTCATTGATTATTGTCGAATTGGAACTGGTAATTTTGGACATACATATATGTATATATTTATTAGTAGTGATTTTGATTTTTGTAAAGATCGCGTTAAATTTTCCTGAAAATGCAGGAGATGATTGTATCTCAATTGTTGATGGATGTTCCCATTTGAATATCAGCAACATAATATGCGGACCAGGGCATGGTATAAGGTTAGTTTTTATCTCCTCTTGAATTTAATTTTTGTGTGAGAAGATTGAATAGTAATTGAACGTAAACTGGATCTGGATGCAGTATTGGAAGTCTAGGCAAGCATGGATCTAATGACAACGTTGAAAACATTTTTGTTAGTGACGTCCTGTTCGTAAATTCTACAAATGGTGCTCGAATAAAGACGTGGCAGGTAAAGTGTTTACTGTAATCGAGTACATGCTACTTTCAAGCTCTGTTATTTGATAATTTTTTGTTTATATTTGATCAGGGAGGCAAAGGTCATGCCAGTAACATAGTTTTCGAGAGAATATGGACGCAAGATTCATATAACCCTATTATTATCGATCAATTCTACTGTGATGGTGAACATTGTACAGAACATGTAAGTAACTTTTATTTACAATGTTCTGCTTCTGGTGATGAAAATCGACTTGTAACACGTTTAGTTTAATGGTTGTTGCAGGATTCAGCAGTACAGGTTAGTAATGTTACTTTTAGACATGTACATGGAACCTCCCAAGGGGAATTTGCTGTGAAGCTGGGTTGCAGCGCGTCTATTCCCTGTACGGGTATAGTATTGGAGGACATAGATATCCGTTCAGGTTATGAAGATCAGGCTAAAGCGTATACGAGTAATGTACAAGGAATCGTTATGGGTCTAAACATTCCTCAAACTCACCTTTGAGAATCAGGAGACATAAATTGGTGACGATTAGCCTTCAAATTTTCCACTACAATTGATTTACGAGTAAATTCATCATGTAGCGTTTGTTAATGAATTGTGGTTCTAACGTTAATGTAGTAGTTTTTTTTTTTGAATGATTCACATCTCCCTATGTTATAAAAAAGATTTACTATAATCTTCTATTATACTACCGACTTATATATGAGTAATTTTCCTAAACAGTTACCATGTTTGAGAAATTACATTGAAATTTCACTTTTATTTCGTTTAGAATTACAATTATCACTTAACTATTCTTATTTTCCTCAAAATAAACAAAAGTAATGTTCCTAAGTAATTTCTCATGGGTGACTGTTCATGGAAATTACTTGTTTATATGCATTTTATGTTATACTTCCGATCCATATGTATGTCTTTTGACGTTACAAAAGTGTTGTTCAAATTTGTCTTCCCTCCATTAATGTCTTCCATTTTTAGCCATAATGGCATGCCAACTCCCTATATCAACCTTTCTTCTTGGCACAAAAATGAAAATATCAAATGGCCAAGTCAACTAGGATACTAAGATTATCTTATTAAACACATTCATGATTCATACCAGATAATTTTCAATAGATTAATCTCCACTTGTATTAGTCATAATTAATTTGACATAAAGCACCAGGGTGGATCCTTTGACCACTTTTTTAAAATATATTTTCTTGTCTGACAAAACTAATATGCTTTTGGGATTTACCTGTACATAGTTTCTTTCGATTTCGTCTAAGACTTTGTTGATATTCGATTGCGATGCAATTTGGAAGAAATTTAACATTGTTGTCGTCACATCCTAAGCTTGTGGTCTCCATTTGGCAGGTACCATTCAATTGAATAAATCAAACATATACCAATCCAATATTTACATTAATTTCTCCTACATTGGTAATACAACTAAATAATACCTTTATTTCAAATTTAATTGAATTCACACCCTTTAAGAAAAGCAGATTAAAACATAAATTAGGCATAACTTTTCATTTTTACCCTTATTAATTATTTCAAATTTATGATTAAAATAACAAAATATTAATTAATAACTAATTCCAATACTAACTAATGAAGGGTAAAATTGGAAGAACATTCTAAAAGTAGTCTCTAAAATTGAACAATTAAGTTAATTTGAAAAATGAAAAATATCTCAACAATTCAATTAATTTGAAATGGAGGGAGTATCTATTACACTCTGTTTGGATCATTGTTACCCATTGTATTGTATTGTATCGTTACTATACCTACAATGTTTGTTTTGATAGTTTATTGTATTGTTAAATCTGTTGTTACGTAACAATGAAAACCCCCATTTTATGAAACAACCAATTTGGTGTGTTTTCATTGTTACTTAATTTCTTTTTTCAATTATATCTTTACATAATATTTCATAATATTATTTTACTCTTTACCTTATATTATTTAATTCTAGTCGAACCTCCTACCCTAGAATAAGTAAGGATATTTTAGTAAACTTATAAATTACAATACAATACGATACAATCAAACCAAACAATAAAAAAATTATTAAACAACAACAAACAATACAGTCTAATCAAACATTGTATCTACCATACAATACAGTACAATACAATACAATACATTATGATACAATGGATAACAATGATCCAAACATAGTGTTAATATCAACAATCACCTAATGTTTAATTGTTAAGTTATATCAAAACTAAATTTTAGCGGTAATTAATTAATGACAATAACTTAATTGTCTCTAAATATATTTTTTGTGACATTAAAATACTCTTTATAAATGTCTCTAAAGCATATAGTGGCATTAGATCTATTGTCAATTAATTAGTGTCGATAAAAGTTTTAATGCACTATTTGTTAATGTGCATATTTATTGCTGATAATTTTATTTTTATTTTTTATAATGGTAATCCGTTTGTTTTACTTTTACGGCAGGTCATTGGATTCACCGATCAGCAATTTTATTGTTATCAAAATAAGTAATTATATATTTATATTGGATTCAACTTTTAAGGTTTTTCCCAATTAACCCGTTGCATCAGTAACTTCTGATTTAATATTTGCTACAACTTTAGTGAATTTTTTTTTACGCATATCATTAGAAATACTAGGCTCATATCGCATGTCCAAAGATGCCTAGTTGGGTTTTGATCATGCAGACATGCACAAATCACGAAAATCACTATTGACAAGCAAAATTATCTCCGTCCACTTTTAATTGTCATAGTTTCATTATTTAGAGTCAAACCTTAAAAACTTTGACTAATATTTTAAGATATATCTTTTCATCATATTGATATACAAAATTTTTTAATTTATAGTACTTTTCATATAGTTTTTTAATATCTAAATTTTTGTTTAAAATATCGAATTAATGTAATCTAATTTAACTTTAAAAATTAGTTAAATTAACTTTCGAAAAACATATGACAAATAAAAGTGGACGGATAGAGTACGCACTATGATTAGTAACTACTCCCTATTTTCTCTCTCCATATTTACTTATCATAACACATTCTTTAAAAAATAATAAATGAAATGATAATTTTGCTCTATTTTTTATTTTATTATTATTAAGTCATTTAATAAGAAGAATAAATGGATTTAAAGTCATTTTCTAAATTGAACAAGTGAAATGGATATTTATTTTTTAAAATACCATTCATATGCAATAGGATTTAAGTTATATGTATGCTGTAATTGCGTGGATATTATGGTGACAGTCACGAAGAATTTCATAGCTATAATATAATTGGCAAAACAATTAATATTTTGATTCTGTTTACACGTAAATTATTTTTTCCATTTTATAGAAAAAAACTTTAAAGGTATAGTATGATACACGATACATCGTGGAAATTTTTGAAGTCTTTGTGTTCATCTAAAGTCAATGCCATTTTATGCATCAATCAGTTTCCTATTAATATGTAGACCTATAGAATAGCAAGTTTGATAACCACTTTTATTATTTTGCATAATTGTAGCATAAATAAAAGTCTTTATCTGGAATGACCCATAGCTAAGACGTGCTACACAATATTTCATCCAATTAAAGAAAAAAAATGGAGAAAAGGAAAAGGAAATTCACTTTATTACTTTACTATTCATAAAAGAAATATCTATTTATCTAATAATAATGGTGACCATTAACCATAAGGGAGATTGAGTTATGTAGTGCACACTAGTGACTACAATATTTTTATCAAGATATTTTGTACACATCAATAACTTAAGCGTATTATTGATTAATTATAAAAGGGTACCGTGAAAGAATATTTTATTATGCCTAATTAAACTCAAAACCAAAGACTAAAGTGTAAGAAACACACAAAAATAATCATTCGGATTTCAAATAATTCAACAACTAATGATAATTTTCACGGCCTCAATAGAATTACTCTCTCTTTAAAAAACAAAAAGACCTAGTCCCTCATCTCTTTAATGATAATTTTCATGGCCTCATAGAGTTCTATTTAATTTGGACGAAGTTTTAAGAAAATAAAGAAGATTTTTCAAACTTCATTCTAAATTAAAGTTATATTAAAATGTTATTTTATTTTTTGATCTTAAACATGTCACATAAAAAAGTGAAATTAAAATCTTATCAAAAGAGGAAATGAAATTTCTCTTTGAAACAGACTAAAAAGGAAAATAGATCATTGTATACCTCAGTCACTTATTTTTTCTTTTAAAAGTTCATTATCATTAATATAAATAATAAATTAATCCTAAACACCTCCTCCAGTGGATTTACTTAAAAATAATAAAATTAATGTTGGCTTAATTCTTTGGAGTGGAATACTTATATATTAATTATAAAAGGGTACCGTGAAAGAATATTTTATTATGCCTAATTAAACTCAAAACCAAAGACTAAAGTGTAAGAAACACACAAAAATAATCATTCGGATTTCAAATAATTCAACAGCTAATGATAATTTTCACGGCCTCAATAGAATTACTCTCTCTTTAAAAAAAAAAAGACCCAGTCCCTCATCTCTTTAATGATAATTTTCATGGCCTCATAGAGTTCTATTTAATTTGGACGAAGTTTTAAGAAAATAAAGAAGATTTTTCAAACTTCATTCTAAATTAAGTTATATTAAAATGTTATTTTATTTTTTGATCTTAAACATGTCACGTGAAAAAGTGAAATTAAAATCTTACCAAAAGAGGAAATGAAATTACTCTTTGAAACAGACTAAAAAGGAAAATAGATCATTGTATACCTCAGTCACTTATTTTTTCTTTTAAAAGTTCATTATCATTAATATAAATAATAAATTAATCCCAAACACCTCCTCCAGTGGATTTACTTAAAAATAATAAAATTAATGTTGGCTTAATTCTTTGGAGTGGAATACTTATATAAAAAAAAACCCTTTCTTATTCTTACCCAAAAAAGAAATAACTGAATTTCCACGCATTTTCTGGCTTGGGATCTTCTTTCGTATATATATACAGGCTAAAACCCCAAAGCTGAGTTGTGAATTCTTATTATTCTGCCGTTCTTGATTTTGCTTCATAACTCGTAAGTCTCTTCTCCCCTTTTACCCCACTCTATCCATCTGCATGAATATATAAAAAAAATACAATTTTTTATTTGTATGCGTAGTTCATGGCTTTCTTGATTTGGTGTTATTTTTAAGTTTTTCTGTTGTTTCCCCTTTTCTTTTCTCTGTCGTTTTTGTGTGTCATTTTGTGAGAAAAACTGTATAAAGAAAAGGGTATTTAACTTGTGTACGGTTGTGGCTTTTTTGAGTTTCTTGGTTTGAAAGAGACGGTTCTTGGGTTTTGATGAGGTTGATTTTTTTTTTTTTTTTTTTGAGATTTGACGGTAAAATTAAACTTTAATGTCGATTTGTGGGATGTGGCTTCAATTCTGCTGGCATATCAGTGATAAAGGAGTAATATTTTTGACATTTTGCGTTGGGTTTATCAAGAGTTTATGAGGTTAGACTTCTCAAACAAACCTTCCTCCTCCTCTGCCACATATTATACAATAATACCCTGAATATTCATTCTCACAAGTGGGGTCTGGGAGGGTGGGTGTATGCAGACTATGCAGACCTTACCGTAACCCTACCTTCGTGGGTTAGAGAGTTTGTTTCTGATAGACCCTTGTACCTGGAGAAAAACGGCCGTCCTTTAGAGAGATTGTTTGTACCCGGACAAAAAACGCTTTTTCTTTTCAAAAGGTTGCCCTCCTATTGATCTTTTATCTAAGGGAAGACAAAGCCAGGGAAAAACTGAATCATTACCTCTAAATTACTCCTTTTATATACTGAAGTACTGATCTTGTGGTATTCAAATTGAATCTGTAAACTGGTGTTTCTTTTGTGTAATTTTGTGTCTGACAAATTTCTGGAAGGTTAAACTTTTCTACTGGAATCTGAAATTTCCCTATATTGCTGGTTGTGTTATAAAGACAAGTATACTTGATCCAATTGATTTTGATGTTATTTCAGCAGGTTTACTGGATCAATATGTGGATATCTTCGTGATTAAACACTCTTAATATCTGTTTTTTATGCTGTCCTTTCAGAATATGGGAAATTTGTTCTGTTGTGTTCAAGTTGATCAATCCACTGTTGCGATTAAGGAACAGTTTGGCAAGTATCAGGATGTGCTTGAGCCAGGGTGCCACTGTGTACCTTGGTTCCTCGGAAGCCAGTTGGCTGGTCATCTCTCCCTCAGGGTGCAGCAACTAGATGTGCGCTGTGAAACCAAGACGAAGGTCTACTTTTTTAACTCCTGTCTCTGAATTAGTTTTGCTTGAAATATATGAGGTAGCATCATACACTATTTAATTATAGCATAAACTTAGTAGGTGTAAGTTTGTCCAAATTTATGAGTTATGCTAATACATTGATTGCTATAATATTCAGGATAATGTATTTGTCAATGTTGTCGCATCAATTCAGTATCGTGCCATTGCTGACAAAGCAAATGAAGCTTTCTACAAGCTAAGTAACACTAAGGGTCAGATTCAGGCATATGTTTTTGATGGTCAGTAACTACATTTTCACTTTATTTCCTGCACTAATGATTGCTCATTTGATACAATTTTTAATAAGATATGACAGATTTTGACTTGTCTGTTCTTTATTTCATCAGTCATAAGGGCTAGTGTTCCGAAACTCATTCTTGATGATGTCTTTGAGCAAAAAAATGAAATTGCTAAGGCTGTGGAGGAGGAACTTGAGAAAGTAAGTGGATTCTTGATGATTTTTCATTGGAATCATTGATCTTATTCATTAATTTGATCCATAAAAATGGTTTCTTGCTCTCTTACAGGCTATGTCAGCTTATGGATATGAAATTGTTCAGACACTTATCGTTGATATAGTACCAGATGAGCATGTGAAGAGAGCTATGAATGAAATCAATGCTGGTATAAACAATTTTTTTTACTCTGATTAAGCCTTGCCTTACATTCTTACTGTTTTAATAGAAAGGGAATATACAATCCAGTTGAAGGATTTTCCATTATAATGATCTTTTTGTGGATAAAGATATTTAAACGTGGATGCAAAACGTTGCAGTTTTAGGAATTGTAATTACATCGGTTTCTTCCAGGCACCTTGTAGACCAGTCTGCTTTTTTTTTTTCTACTTAATATTTTGGTCTGTAGAGTAGACAGGCACTCAAAGGCTTGAGGGTGGAAATATGAGAATTTTTGGTTGCCAAATTGAAAATGTTGATACTCTTGTTGGGTCTTCCTTAGTATTTTCATGTCCTAACTATCTTCAACTCTACAGCTGCTCGGCTGAGGGTGGCTGCTAATGAAAAGGCAGAGGCCGAGAAGATTTTGCAAATTAAGAGGGCTGAAGGAGAGGCCGAGGCTAAGTATCTCTCAGGATTAGGTATTGCACGACAACGTCAAGCAATTGTGGATGGTCTGAGAGACAGTGTGCTAGGATTTTCAGTCAATGTGCCTGGAACTACGGCAAAGGATGTTATGGACATGGTCCTCGTCACCCAGTACTTCGACACCATGAAAGAAATTGGCGCTTCCAGCAAATCATCTGCTGTCTTCATCCCCCATGGGCCTGGTGCTGTAAAAGATGTGGCACAGCAAATTCGTGATGGACTTCTTCAGGCTTCTGTTGGGCATTAAATCTTTATTGCTCATGAATGTTAAGGATTTCATATCAAAGCAAGTTTTAGTCTTTCTTCCTTCAGAATCTGAAATATGTGGTGAATTAACTTTGTTAGAGATTTGTGAATTCCGATACTACCTATGTTTATAATTGGTTTGCTATGGTTTTGAATATTTACAGAAGAATTGTGTAAAGAATTTTCAAGTTCAATAAGATTGTTCTACAGCATTGCGTATTTTTGCTACTACCATGTCCCGATATATTTGGAAGTAACTCATTTTTTATCTGCTATGCTGGCACAATTTATGTTTCGCAAGGTTGTTTTGTAAAGCTTCCATATCACGGTACTTGAAGGCTTATCTCTAAGAACCTCACATAAGTAGGTATTTTGCTTATCCCGCATTTTGATTGAAATATACAGGTGTGAATTGTGATGTCTAAAGTTGCGATATTGTGGAGGTCTTAAAATGGATGAATGCTCGACAACAGACTGATGATTATGATGACTTTTTCTTAAATAAACTCAGCATAGTTAATTTGTCTGCTAAGCTTGTTTAATGTAGGTGGACAATCTACTAAATATTTGACTGACTGTGAAACCAATTATTATTGTAACATTAACTTTGAGGTCATTGTTGGAACTCATAAATAAACATTAAATTCTGGATCCGCCATTGGACTTCAAAGTAATTCTAGGATATGGACTTAGCTTGCATAAATAGTCATAGGAGATACTCGAGAATAATACGACTCTAAGAGAGACTACCATTGTTGTTGCAACTCAGGGCTTAAAAGCTAGAGTAAGCCCCAGTTTAGCAGTATTCGCTGCATCCATGGCATTCAACTCTGCTCCAATACTCAGAGAGAGTGCTGAGAAAATATTGTTCTGGACAAGAGCACCCAAACTGCCATCACTTGTAACTCGAGCTTTAATCAGCATGAAAGGAAACAGGCAATGCTGAGCCCCCAGTGCAAGAGTCGTCTGATTGCTGACGAATCTATGTGTTAACTCAGCTGCAACCCCAGTGCTTGTTAAGGGTAGAATTGGCCGGTAACAGTGAGCTCTCAAAGTATCAGCATTATCGCTCCTGCAAATTTTACTTGCATCAGAACATTGAGCGTGAGAAAAATGTGGCATTCAAAGAAGAAATATCGAATCACACTAGAGAAGATTTACAGAGTGAGTGAAGCAGAGAGAATGTCAGTATCGAAGCTCAAACCACCACCGCATTCCGCCAGTGTTTTCGTTGCTGTATCGAAAGAGATTTCAGTTCCAATACTGAAAAATCCAATTCCTGTGACACCAGATAGACTTAACAGTGGGCTTTTTTCCAAACTAATGCCTGTTGCCACTCCAAAATAATTATTCATGTACTGCACTTCCACCTGTTAGTCATTACATGTATAGGCATAAGAAAGGAAAAATAGACTTGTCATCTAGAAAGAAGAGAAAATTCTAACCTTATTAGACCTCTGATCTGGTACACTCAACTTCACTAGTGTACTTAATCCAGGTACAATGTCATTAACTACAATGATCATACAGTAATTTTCAGAAAGCAGACTACAAGGAGGAAAAAGAAGGGAAAAAATAACAACAAATACCTTGACATTTGAAGTATAAGCCACAATCAAGCAAACTGGCGCGATTGTGAATTGGTGATTGTCTGATATAATCTCCATACAGAAGATCTAATGTAAACAAGTAACATATAAACATTCGAATTAAGAGATTCTCCAGCATTGAAGCGCGACAGAAATCATAAGTAGAAGGACATCTTTTAAAATTTTCATTAGCAAATATTTTGAATTTGTATGTGCATGACATGAAGAATTAGCAGCTGAAATAAATGACAGCAAGTACCTGTAGCATTTTTGCCAATATCAGAATATATTCCTGGCTGCTTGTTCATCTTTTTTTTTTTTAATCCCCAAGATTGAGGTCCTGATCTGTTAGTTTATCCTTCCTTTTTAAAATGATGCTTGAAGTTGATATCTGCAAGCAAGGTAATTACAGGACAAATATGAAGCTTCCTTATGAATCGAGATTTCACGTCTTAGGAAGCTTCCCTTCAGAATATAGTACAAGAGAGATTAACAGATCCATTAACAGATCCATTAATAGGTACCTACAATCACTTGTTTGGTAATGTTGCATTGTTATACAGAAGAACATTTTTCCCTTTTTGCAAACTGATGTATTGCTAGATGACTCAACTTTCTACGGTTAATCACTCATGCATAATATACTTAATTATCATTCGAAATGCAGACTTAGGATAATTTGTTCTTCAAACAAGCCAAACGAGAGCTGCAAGTTACAAAGTTCTGGAAACAACTGGAGACTCGATGGAAACTACACCCGCGGAAACTTCAATCGTGTTTGAAATATCAGTGCCAAACTGTCATGCACTTAAACAATGAAAGAACAAAAATGTGAATGTAATTCAACTGATTTACAATACTTATTTTCCTATCATTTGTTCATTCATTGTCTGATCCTCTTTACAATCTTGTTATCTGAAAAATGCGCTCTGCTTTAGGCAGGGTTCTATAGACACTATGTGTAATTTACATACAAAAAACAGAGAAGCATCACTTTGCTTTTTTCTTTTTCTTTGTCAAGTGGCTCGATAAGGGATCGAATGGAAGGCGAGCCGCATTTGCATTAGCTGCAATCTTCCCAGCTTCATTAAACAACTCTAGAATAACCTCTCTCTGGTCTTCCAAATCCTGCATTTTAGCATCAATTTTCTCCACTATAAGTTTGAGTTTTTCTAAGTCCTTTTCATCATTGGGATTCTTCTCCTTTTTATCCTTCTTCTTGTTATCTTTTTCATCCTTGTCTTTGTCTTTCTTTTTCTTCTTCTTATCTTTATCTTCCTTCTCATCTTTATCATCTTCATCCGAATGCTTATCTTCTTTCTCCTTCTTATCATAAATTTCCTCATTTTTAGTTTTCGTTGAATCGTCATGTTTTCCTGTATCATCCGACTCTGGCATTTGTTACCTTTGCTAGTTTAATTTACCACTCGAGTGCTATTTGATGATGAATTATCAGAGCTGAAATAGTTTCAACAATGGTCAATTTGTGTTGAAAATAAATAGGGCAACAAGATTTGAGAAGCTCCATCCATGGCCCTATAATTTCTCTGGCATGGATACAAAAGAAGTAACATAATTGAATGGTGTATGCATTTTCAGGATTGGCTCATCATATAACCAACAAATCATGCTACATTTAATCCGAACGCCCTGTAGGCTTAATGTAGGCTATAATTCTGAATCATGTGATAAATTGATAGATACCCTCGGTCAGGGGCACATTTTCATTTTCATTTTTAATCAGTCTAAAATAGAATGTCATCTTTGAATAATTAAAAAAATTAACTTTAAAATTATTCTTTTATCCCTAATAAGAAAGATGATTTATAGCTACACAACTATATAAAGTTTGTTTTAGACCACCAATTTTAAAAGTTTTTTCTTTTTTCTTGAATTTTGTGTCAAGTCAAATGATGTCACATAAATTGAAACAAAAGAGAGAATAGTAATAAACATATCTCAGACTAATACTACTAAAGTAGAAATCAAATTTAAAGTTAATTGTTGATTGGATAAAAGATTAATTAAGACAAAAGGATTTCTATAGGGTAGATAGGAAAATCTTTTTGGTTTCAACTCTCGAAGTATACCACAAAACTCTGTTTTTTTTTTCTTTTTCACCCAAACACTTGTAGAAATTTAAAAAAATCAATTTTACAAGTCTTTGTAACTAAAAAGTATTTCTCATTCTTTCACCTATTCTTCAAACAAATGCCACCTAAAATGACTTATTTATACGTATCAAGTAGCCTTGACTACTGTGTATAATGGCACCTAATGATCATGACATAAAAGCAACAATAACATACTCAAGCATAATGAAGTTTGAAGAGTATAGAGCTTACATAGATCTTATCTCTACCTCGATAACAAAATAGTAATGACATATAACTATATGAAAGCAAATGTTGTGTCTATAATATATATCTGTATATCTCATTTGTATCAATTAAAAGTTGAGTCAGAAAACGCTTGTCAAAGTTGGAACAGAATTGAGTCTTAAATGTTGCAAATGCAGTAAAAGAAAGATATCATTATCTTCCATTTTTATATTCGTGGAATAGAAACCAATGTCAATACTTTTCACGACAAAATTACATCAAAAAATAATCTTGTCCTATCAAAAATCTCACCCCCTTCAATCTAGCCCCCATGGCTCCTCTCCTTTTTTTTTTACTTTTCCAACAGTTAAAGTCAATCATCCCAACTTGCCCCCTTCACCCTACACTTTTCACTTCTTCCCATGTTTGTAATGAAACCCCCCACCATTGTGGAAAAAAAGGGAGTTTTTCACACACAAGCTCTCTTTTCTTCACAATTTTTCAAAAGAATTGTTGACTAATTTTTATTTAATCAGCAGAGTGTAGTGACTGTGTCTACTACATCAAACGGTCAGATAAACTTGGAAGTCTTCTAAAGAAATTCAAAGTGGCAGGTGGCATTGGGTCCCTGAACATGGGATGGCGCAGGAAGTAGAATCCAAGGGCAACTGCTACCATTTTTGGTGGCACTGCATATAACACTATTGTTATAATTAGGCACACGATTATGAACAATTTCGTCGCTCTTGGATCCCTCCAGCTTACCAATGCTTGGACCCTTTCTCCCTGGGTTGCAAAATCACCTAAAACTGTTTGGACCCTTGCTGCTAATATTCTCAACCTGTCATACCGCATCCGAATTATTTCGGGTGGTTTTGAACTTGGTATTGTGTCGAATTCCTCGTCCAGTTCGTCCGGGTCTACTGTTTCTGATTGGGAGATACGGGTATCCATACCTGCAGGTATTTTAGGCCTGAACCGATAATACCATACACCGATCAAGAAGACGTAGAGAAACCCGGTGGGGACGATTAAATCTGGATACCAAACTAGCACCAAGTAGAGAACATGGACTAGTATGGTTGTTACTGGGTTTCTCCACCTTCTAATGTCATCCAACCATTTTGCTAATCCAACAGCCCAAGCTAACACGGCTACTATGCGAAACCAATTGGCCTTACTCTTCCTCATGCTCCATGTGTGAGAATCTGCATCCAACATATACCGAACTACCTCTGGACCCAACGGTGGCTCGGATCGAGCTAACCATGCTGCAACCATTTTGATAGCTGCTCCTCTCAATGCCTCTTGTTGAGCCACCCCAAGTGGGCGTAGATAATGCATCTTTGGTAATACTGGCTGCCCATAAACAGCACATGTTTCTGGTAACAGTGATGGACAAACAAATCGGATTGCAACTTCAATTTCGCCCATTTTCTTCAACCCAGACCGCAACAGAACTAATAACGGATAGGAATTTGTGTACACTTTGTTATTCTCCAATGTAGAGACTCGTATACGTACTTTTCCTATACGGTAATCAGGCTTATCTTCACCACTATCAGCAAACATACGCCAATTGTCGAATACTCCAATTGTAAGAACTGTACAAGGATCGTATACTTGCCATGTGTACTGCTCGTTCCAACGCGGGTCAAAGGTATCGGTTATGGTCCGAGTCCGGACCCATTTCTTCCCGTATTTGGCAACACAGTAAGCATCCGTGGATCCTTTTCCCGGACCCTTGGATTTCAAGGGTAACAACCCGCGAGCTCCAAGAATACCCAGCTCCAAAATACCAACAGCCGGCTTCCATAGCTGCTTAGCCGTGGGCCTGAAATCACTACACACGTGAGCTGCTTCATCCAGCACGTGATATCCTCCTTCTAAGCACATCCTCAAGTGTAGCCTCCCGCAGTAGGCCCCACCTGGTCCACCTTCCAATCCGAACCACTTGGCTGGCACGAGTCGCTCATCGAGCCGTTGCTCAATCGAGCTCACAGGAATTATTATGTGCCCTAGAAGGGCTGGATCCTTCGTCGTACGGTCCTCTACAAGCAAGATGAGGCTATCTTCAAGTGGCTCACCGGCGACGAAGATTAAATCTTCGCTCCAGTGGAACACTGAACTGTGATGATTCATTGTCCCTCTCCGAGTTCTCACGGATTGAAACCCTAGCTGAGCTTTGACTCTTACCTCCGGTGCCGTCAACGGCGGTAGATTTGG
This sequence comes from Solanum verrucosum, assembly GCF_900185275.1. Lineage (NCBI taxonomy): Eukaryota > Viridiplantae > Streptophyta > Magnoliopsida > Solanales > Solanaceae > Solanum > Solanum verrucosum. Next base: position 3,065,617 of record NW_026020221.1, on the reverse strand, counting down.
AGCTATATGAAGGTCCTGAGCTTCAATCACTGTGATTCTAAGATACCATAGCTTGGGAGATTGATAGACTTTTGAGCGAGTATGAGCCACGCACGGTGCGTCTGAGCTGCACGATTCAGGAAATGCATCGTCTGCTTGAGTTCCAATCCAGACGGAGAGTTGAATGTCGCCGGAAACTTTGTGTTGGTCATCGGCGCCACCTTCGAGATGATACCACTGAGGAGCAAGAGGACTATCCGGTGGATCTCTGACTGGCACATCGGAGAGGTCGAAACAGACTCCACCAAGGAAATGATCCGACGCGCTATCCCAAACTGAAATTTCAAGTGTTGAATTGGTAGACTCTTGCTTGTTGTGGCCTAGGGAGAAGACCTGCTGCCACTCTGGATTCGACAACAGTTCGCCAGGCCGGATAATGGCGGGTTTCGATCGGAGAAAATGGTTAGATGTACGGATCTTCACGAATGGGCTTTCACTCGGAGCAAGACCTCTAGCTTTCACAATTTTAACAAATAGATAGTGCATTGGTTCAACGAGGTCGAACGCCGAAATTCTTTCTGACTCTCCGCCGACTTTTCCGGATATCACCCTAGGTGAATAGTCTCCGTTTGGCCGTCTCATAACTCTCACTCTTTCTCCAGCTCTCCCTGCCTGCATCCTCTTCACCTCCTGTGGTGGGTACTCAGGTGGTGGAACAGGAACACTCATCATCGGTGGACCACTCATCATTGGTGGACCCTCCTCATGCCGGTGACTACACTGCTGCTGCTGTTCCGGCGGCATATTCATCGGTGGAGGAGATTCCTCTATCGTTACGATGGGTGGAGATTGTTCCTGCGCTTCCATAGCAACCTCCGTGGGCATAGGAATTTCTAGCATCCTCTGGCGGGGGTCTTCCATGACAACGAAAACAGGGGTCTTCTTCATTTCTTCCTGCGGAGGAGGCTGCTGCTGCTGTTGCTCCGGCTGCGGCGGTGGCGGCTCCTCTTCCTGCACCATTTCATCATAGTAATAAATCTTCAAACCCAGCTCACCTCTAATCCAACTAAAAACACTCTTTTTCTCCAAAGGGAAGTATATCAAACCCTCTTCTCCTCTCCTCGCAAACTGGCTTCCATACAACTTCACTCTCCCTAAAAAATGATTCTTCCTCGCATTCCCATTACTCAGCTTCTTATCATTGAAAACCTCAATATCTAGCTCCTCAAACTCCATCGTTCTGGGATCCGAAATGATGAATTCCAGACCCTCGTTCCATTCTGGGTTAAGATTTCTACACACAGTCGAAGTCCGCTTCTTCTGACCATCAAAATCCACAACAACATACGGACTGGAACTCCCTTGCCCATCCTTTGGTAGTAGATTCCGTGCGTCAAGAATTTCCACCACAAGTTTCCGAACTAGCTGTGGTGGTCTTGACGGCGGTTCTTGCTGTTGCGGTTGCTGCTCCGGCGGTGGCCCAGATGACATATTCATTGTTTCATAGTGTAGAAATAGCCATTAATGGCGGTGAGCATGGGCCGCGAGAGTAAAAAGGAAACGGAAGAGATTTGTTTGTTTTTTCTGAAAAAATTTCTGCTTCTTTTGTCTGTTATTTGCCCTTTTCTTTTCAAGTTTTTTGTTTTGGGTTTTTTCAATTTTTGGTCTTTTTCTTGTTTGGTGATGGTAAAATGGTAATTTTGAAGAATGTTTGTGGAGGTGTACGACAGTGACAGCAAATGCCGTAGTTGATGCGATCTCCACGGTTGAAAAAATAGAGATAAGAATTGTATTCCAATCTCTCTCGTGAAGTTTCCTTTATTTCAATTTTTTCACTTTTCGGCTTCTCTCCTTTATTGTTCTTCATTATAATAATTAATTAATAATCCTAGTTTTTTCAGTTTTTTTAAATGAGAAAAACATCCAATAATTATATATTTTAATAATATCAAAAGGTACTAAGGATTATTAAACTAATTAAGTTTAGTTTTTTTTTAAAATTGAGATTAGCTTTATGCTTTGTGGAGAGCTAAGGTGAGGCAGACATGGAGTTTGTCTCAAGTTATCCTCCCTTGTATATTATTTATAACCGATAACTAACTATTTTGGCAAATTGTTATTATAATCAAGGGTGAAGTCACGTAAAATCGAGTTATACTGTTTATATATAATTAAAAATAATTTTTATGTGTATATAATTAATGTTAAATTTTATTTGACTTCTTCGTATGTTTACTACTAGACTTAATTTGGTATTTATACTTCAGGGATAAGCCATCATCTAAATCTAATGCAACTCATGACAGGTATATATGTGATTAAAAGGCGGGGGGAAAGTGATACTTAGTGATGGTACAATCAGATGAGCATCATTTCAAATATTTATATGCAAGTCATCTGACATTAATAGATAAAGAAAATGAATATCATATCTCTTCCAATATCTTCTTGTTTCTGTCAATATAGTGTTTGTCATGGCTCTGTTGTCAAAAAGTGTTGGGCTTAGCAACACCTAATTAGCTCGGTTTGCTTACCAATGTTTTATTATCATTCAATATTTCACTTTTTAAGATTCCTTCTAGAGTATATATTCTTTTGTAGTGGTAGCTAGAAAAAAATATCCATCTAGAGCCGACTATTTGAGTTAATTGCAATTCTAAACTCGAAAATGATGAAATTGTCCTGACATATGACTTGAACTTATGTAAACGTATCTTTTAACTTGGCCCTATTTGACATCTACTCTCCCAGCTTTAGATATGTACAGTGAACACTAACTTGTATGAAAATGAATAAGCAGATACATTTGTTCTTTCATCTTTGTAGTATAATAATAATACATATAGGACATTATGTAAGATCTGAATTGTCACGTAGGACGTTACATAGAATACATATTTTTATTTTTAAAAAATTTAAGTACACATCCAATATTAAAGAACATAAATATCAAATAAAATCAAGTTAATGATCACATTTACATATTATGTCAATACAAATCCATCAACCTTTGACAATTGAACTAATCCAAAGACATGTTTTCTCCCAATGATACTGTGGAAGGCTTGACCATGACTAAACCGGTGAGTGATGCAATCAAGAAAATGGTTGATATAGCGCACGATTCCACTGCCCAACAATTGGATGGCCCGGCCTTCCTTTTTGCCAAAATAATTTGAAACAAAGGTAAGTGAAAAAGAATCCACTTTTTCTCTCTTCTGGGCCCCTTTTTCTTCACCACCTATTGTCAACAAATGTAGCTGTCAAATAGATTGTCTCAATTCTCATTTATATTACATGCCCAAATTCTCAAATTCTTCTTACTATTAATTATTTGGGGTCGTTTGATTTGATTATAAGTTATATTGAGATTAATTATGATAGAATAAGTTTAATCTGAATATAAGTTATATTGAGATTAGTTAAGTATGACACATAATATGTAAGTTTTAGAGGTGTGGGGTGTATGACTAAATCCTAATGGATATTTAGTTTTAATATTTCATAAATTAATAAAATTAAAAAATTTATGTTAAAATTGTAGAAAATTCAAGTGATTATAAAACAGGTAGGGAAATGTATATTTTGTATATAAACTGACATGTGCGCGAACATTACCAAAAAAAAGAAAATTATTTTCTAATGAAAGAGTTAAAAATGTGTTACCCCAGTAACGTGATTATGATGGAACATACCAAGTAGACCTTTGGAGTTTGGACATAAATTTGGAATTATTGATTTGGGTTGAAGTTAATTCGACAGTTGAAGTTTTGCTTGAACATGTAATTCGAATTTCACAAGTTTTTTTCTTTTTTATGTAAACAATCTTTATATAACCTTACGAAATGAAACAAGGTAGCAACATATATATCTTAAGTCATAATATTAATAAATCACATGTGTCTTTTATAAATATTTTTTATTATTACAAACTTTCAAATATACCTAATTATACAAAGACCCACTGATTCAATAAATCAATACTAATAGTAACTAATTATTATTTATCTTTGGGAAAAAGGTTTGAAAAATACTCTAATTTTAGTCGAAATTGTTGTTATGATACCAAACTTTATGGAGAACATTTTACCCCCGAACTATTTAATAATGTATTTTAAAGGTATATATATGCCCACGTGGACACGTTACTATTTATAATTATGCAATATTTATGATGTCCACGTAAACACATATATACCTTTAAAATACACTATTAAATAGTGCAGGGGTAAAAGGTCCTTTTCAAAGTTTAATATCGTTACAACAATTTTGATCAAAGTTCGGATATATTTCAGACTTTTTTCCCTTTATCTTTAATAAAAGAATATAATCGTTACACATTGTAAGTCTCTTTAGCTCGAGCATGAATCTTTTTTATATAACTTAAAATTACGGTTTTTTTTTTACAAAATACAAACTTATAAATAGAGTTCTAAGAAAATGAAATCACAAATATGAAAATTAAAATCCTATCTCTTAGGTGAATTAAGGATTTGAAATTAATATTTCAAATTGAAGTCAAAGTTTTGATCAAATGTCATAAACAAACACAGAATTTAGATCCAAATTACATGGTTAAATGAGCCATATATAATAAATATAACAGGGACGTTGCTCTATGTTGTCCTTGGCCTACTTTATAGCTTAGAAAAGATAATTTTGAGTTCCACTAATTATATCCTCAAACTTCGAATTTCATCCCACTTTATGAGTAATGTTTCCACCATATACTAATGTATTAATAATTATACCTGTAATAGTTGTGTTTAACTAGACTAAAGTTTAGAAAATTGCCCTAATTTCACCATAATGTTGGAACTAACCAACAAAACTTCCAGAATTAGTGCTCCTAAATTGTCTCTTGAAAACTGAAAAGTAGTAAATAAGAACATGCTTATGGGGATTACACACATTATTACATTATGTTCACATTATACAAAAATGGGAATCTGTCCCCTTTATAGCTTTGTGGGTTCTTCAACCTACTGTTCTAGCACACGAGCCGATGATAGTGCTAAAACAGTTAAAGATATTCTTAACATGGTGTAATATTATTCATATTAGATAAAGTCTGCACGATTTTCTACAATAGGCGCACTTTTTATGTATCATTTTTTTAACTATCAATATGAGACGTTGTTTACTTACCCAACAATTTTTCCTTCAACAAATCGGGATAAAGTAATAAGTATAAACAGTTTGTGCCTTTTCTGTATTGATGGATAGATTTCATGAGGAATCAGGTCCCTTTAAGATAAAATTCAACTTTGAACTTATGCTTATTCTAGTGTATTTTTCTCTTGTTACAATCAGAATCAAATAAGTCCCAAGTTACCTCCAATTGACTTGGATATTTATGCTTTGTCCTATAAAGCTGTTATGCCAATATATCTGGTTACTTTTGTAAAGTGCACCACATTTTAGAAATGTAATTTTTTGAAATCATTTTGCAAAATTAAATGATAGTTTTGAACAACAAACTTATTTGTAGGTTCACTTGATGTTCATTGCACGTTGAATATGTTTTGTACATAAGTAATTGGATTATTGGAGAATGACTAGTCACGAAGCTTAATCGATTTTAGTTGACTGATATTTTTGAGAAACGTAAACCCCGAAAGAAAATGCTAGCAATGCTGTAATTACAATTGTTTTGTTGTTCTTCAGAATTTCTTTTCCTGCTGCCACTAGATAAACCTCGTGCCACTTTTTCGCCATTTTTGCATCATGAAATTCTTCGTCCCTACTCAATCCCTCTTTATCATTTTCTTTTTCATGACCTTTCGAACTTTCAATTTCCTCTTGTTGATTCTCTTCATGACCAGAGCTAGCAATTGCTGCCTCGTCGCGTTCATTGTTTTCTGGTAATTCTTTTGGGATGATCACAAACAAAATCCCGTCTTCAAGCCTTGCACTGGTATCCTCAGATTTCGATTTTTCAGGTGCTTTCATTGATTTTTGAAAGCGAATAAATTTATATTCGCCTACCTTCCTTTCTCCACTTACCTTTATATTGTCAAATGTGTCAACTTGAAGCTTCACCTCCTCCCTTTTGAATCCTTCTAACAAAATAAATGAACCTCATAATTGGTAAGTTCAATCACTGCAGATAATAATGTTAACGATTGAATAACAAATTTATGTTAAAACACATTACCCTGACTCGAAAATTTGTAAATTACAATCGAAATGATAACTGAAAAGCAGATTTTTATCGAAAGAAATAATGAAGTATGAATACCAGGAAGATCAATGAGAAGATAATGATTTTCCGCATCCTCTATCCAACCGGAGGAAGGTTCAATATCTTCATATACTGAATTGGCTGAACTTGTCAAATTAGTCCCTCCTCTGTGATCCCCGTAATGTGCCATTAATTAGACTTGTTATTGTGTAATAATGTTAATGATGTGTTCTGTTGCAATTGAAATTGTTACATATATATAATTGCCAGAAATAAGAAAATTTAGCCTGAATGGTGTTATATTGTTTATTTTATTATGAGCATATTCAGATAGCTTTTCTTGCAAGATCCTGCAAATTTTTGTTCTGTTATTTTACCCTGTAACACACAAAACCTATATTTCTTCTTGAGAAAGGCAATGTTCTTATTCTATACTTTGCTTCAATTCAATTGAGAAAGGCAATGTTTTTATTTTGTGCTTTTGCTTAATACCGGCCTCCCTATCATCACTGTCACTACCTGTATAACTGGATTTGCCACTGTTAGAAGTGGCAACTGGTTTTGCTTCATCGTGAACGAGATAGGCAAGTCTCGTGACTTGGATTAGTTGCAATATTTGAGCCAGGTTACTAGAGGGATTGAGTTTAACGGAGACTGAAACAATGAGATGGTGAAGTGAAGAGGCTGAAAGAGAGTTGGAAGCTTATGTCATTTGGCTTCTAAAACAGTCAAGAATTATAGCGAAAGAAAAGCTGATACCATGAGAAATCTGAGGATAATGTATTCGCAATGCTTTGTAGTAGCTAATGAAATTTACAGCGCATCATAGTGTGTGTGTGTATACACTTACAAGTGGTACAGAAAGTAGAGAGTAGGCAAATCGCAGTTTGATTGACATAATGTTCTTCAATCATATCATGTATAATAAATATAATTTGAAGTCATCAGAATTCAGAAGCATACATAATGTTCTGTCAAGCATCAATCTTACCAGAAAAGGCAATACAAAAGTTCATTTCATAGTAGATTTCCAAAGTCTTTAACAAGAACGTATTCAAAAATTTAAATGCATACGAAGAGTTAAAAAGAGTATAGAGATGCAATTCTCCAGCTTTGTAAGACACGGAACCAAAATGATTAAAAAGATTTATGTCATATAAGATTCAAATAACCATCAAGAGAATCCAGAATAAGAACTTTTGAGTTTGTCAACACATGGTCATACTAATCTTTGACAAATCAAAATCAAGCTGGTTCCTAGATTTCACTAACTAGGAAATAATTTACTATTTTATACTCCCTCCATTCCATATTAATTTAATTTTTAAGGTGTTTCACACCCTTTAAGAAAAGTAGATTTAAGACATAAATTGAACCTAATTTTCCATTTTTACCCTTATTAATTATTGTCAAATGTATGATTAAAATAGCTAAATATTAATTAATCACTAATTCCAATACTAACTAATGAAGGGTAAAATTGGAAGAACACTCTAAAAGTAGTCTTGAAAACTGAACAATTAAGTTAATTTGAAAAATAAAAAATGTCTTAAAAATTAAATTAGTATGAAATGGAGGGAGTACATATTTTGCCCTTTATCATTAAGTACTTCAAATTACTTCCAACATTAATGACTTAAATTACAAGTGCTATAATATAATTATACTTATATTTATTATTTTTTAAGAATTTGTCTAGTCAGACATGGATAAATAAATATAAACAGAGGAAGTACTAATTACATGGTATCACCTTTCCAAACTGCATGGATATACTTTATTTTAATTCGAAAATATATTAAAAATAGTTTCTCTATTTCCACGAGGTAAGGTTTTCAATGTTTCACCTTCAATCCTTCCCCATATCCCACTTGTGAAACTTTACAAATATAAAATTTTAAAAAAGAATTAAACAAAAAATGTTACAATAATATAGAAAAAGAAATGTTCACATTTATAACTTTTTGTAGATGCAAAACTATAAAGTTATCTCCAAAAGATTAACTCATTTTTTTTCGTGGATTAAAAAAATAAATAATAATAATTGATTCAGAAAAAATATATTAAGATGGTACATAAAACCAAAAAGAGCAGAAAAATAAATAAATGGAGACCAAATATACGATAAAAATCAGTATTAACAAGTTAGTTATATGTACTAATTAATGAAATATACAAACTTAACTTGATTTCTAATTAATAATTAGTATTAACGAGTTATCCTCCCTTGTATAATTAATAACTAATGACAGATTAACCAAAAAATTAATACTAACGACGGTACAATACAACCAAATTAGTTACCACTCTGGATTTCTGATTGAAATGCCAACTATTTTAACAAAATTGTTGTTATAATCAAGGATGGAGTCAGACAAGATCGAGTTTCACTATTTATATATGATTAGAATTATTTTCTATGTATATGTAATTGATGTTGAATTTTATTTGACTTTCTATGTATATGTAATTGATGTTGATTTTATTTGACTTTTTCATATGTTTATGGTTCGATAGAACGTTTTATACTTTCATATAATTTGTGTACTTAATTTGGTATTTTTACTTCATGGATAAGCCACCATCTAAGAGGATGTTTGGATTCGCTTAAAAATTTGTCAAATCTATTTTTAAGTCAATTTTTGACTTCTATAAGTGTTTGATAAATATAAAAATAACTTAAAATAAGTCAAAAAAATGACTTAAAATAAGTTAAGAAATGTTTGACAAGATTAAAAATAACTGAAAATAGTCTCCCTTTTATTTGTTAACTTAAAAGTCATTTAAGTTTTATTTTTTATTTTGAACTTAAAAACTAGTATTTTTTTTAAGTCAATCAAAACGGTAATTTAATGCAACTAAAAAGAAATAAGTAGAGAAAAATAAATTAAAATATGAAATTAAATGAATTTAACACATGGCAGATAACGATTGGTGAGCAATTTTTCCTCCTTATAGTTGAGGTTGAATTAGAGAGATTGTATTTACCCTCGTTTTTTAAAAAAAATAAATTAAAGAATGCTACACCGTACATGCTTGAAAAACTTGAAAGTCGGGTTTATGCAATGACCAAAAATTGGTATGATTTGTCCACAATAGATAAACCATAAGACACTCAGCTTGTAAGTTACAATTCAATAGTAGGTAAAACTTACCAGATACCATTGGCAACTTTCAAGCTACGAATACGATAATCGACCATGAAGTGACAAATGATCCGATACAAGATAAAGAAAAATGACACAACTTTAAATTCATTTATACCATGCACTATCACTATCTGATTCTATACTGGTACACACAATTGGCATTGTAAGAACTTTTCACAAACCTGTGCACAATAATCGTAAAATCATATACCCAGTTTTATTACATGGGTGCACAGACAAGTAACCATCCACTTTGTTCCTCAGAACTAGACAGGAACATCAGTTGTTTCTGAAAGTTCAGGATCATTATCACTCTTTCATTCACCTGAACCCGGAGGGAGCAGCTTGAGCACCTGGTCCACCTGGTCTCGACATAGCTCTAGATTGAAGGAGCATCTCTTCATAGTTCTGATTACAAAAAATCAATGTGAACAGCATGAAACAAGAAAGCCAGCATGGTAATTGGAAAATATCTCAAAGTAAATTTACCCGTTTGTCAAATGCATCGTCACTTGAACTAATAATCTTATCTGCAAGGCCATAGTCAATGGCCTCTAGTGCCCTGAAATATTTAGGGCGTAGGATATCTTTCTTAATTTCTTCCTTTGGTTTTCCAGTTCCTTGTGATAATAGTTCAAGGTAATACTCTGAGTTTGATTCTAGTTCTTTGGCCTGTGGAGGCAAAGTAGCAGAATACTTTAGTGACAAATGACAGACATGGATAGGCAGATGTCACCATACACATTGTAAACCTTATGTGATCCATATGTGCAAATTATACTTCAACGAGCAATTTCGTAAGTGCTTATGATGCACATATACACATGGACATAGCTAGAGAGAAAGAACAACCTTTATCCACATCTCTATCGGTGCTCCACTGGATTTGCTGACCTTAGGTAAATACAATTTGGCTGCAATCCATCAATAGTGTGAATATCGAAAGCAGTAAAAACTGAATACTAGAATAAATTTGGCAGGCATGAGAGTGTGGAGGCCTTTGAATGTACATAGATGATAGTTATCATGAGTCACCAAAAATAATTGTTCTGCTTCTAACCTAAACCCCTCCCACCAACCAAAAATAAAAAAGGAAATCAAATACAAGGAGGATGGAGGAAATGAAGGAAGTAGCATAGAATAGATGAACTACAGAAAGTTATTATAAAATGAAGAGATAAGGCACAAGTACCCCCTAAACTATGATCGAACTTCCAGAGAAACACCTTAACTAAACTAAAGGCCCTATTAACCCCCCACCCCCCACAAAACCCATTTTCCTTTGTTGTAATTTTGGACACCTTTTTGGCCTACGTGGCCTCCAAATATCTCCCACGCGCCTCAACAGAGCAGAGACACGGAGTGTGCCATGTAAGCCAAAAGGTGTACAAAATTACAAAAAAAAATGAGTTCATGGGGTAATAGGACCTTAGTTTAGTTAAGGCGTGTCTCTGGAATTTCGGTCATAGTCTAGGGGGTACTTCTGTCTTATCCCTAAAGTGAGTGAAGTATAGCAACTTCTGTCTACGCTCAAAAACCCTTGATAAACAGCACTTGTGTGAAAGTACAGTTGAGAAGAATTTTTTAGAAACCATCCTCACACCATGGACGTGTCAAGTTAAATAGTGATTCAGTTCGTCGTGCTGTTATAGATACACACCCTTAAGCAAATATATGTGGCTCCCGTCTAGCGTTGGTACCAATTATGAATTAGAAACAGAGAAGATCATATGATCATACAGTTGCCAATTTGAGAATCAAGATATTGAGGGTGAAAAGTTGAGCCTTACTAGATGAATGTGGCTGCATAGCACGGAACCCTTTCTTTCCTTGTGACAGAAGCATTGCTGCTTGACCAAAAGCCATGCCACAGTTTACTGTATATACATCTGATTTGCAGTACTAGTGACAATTAAAAACACACAAGTAATAAGTCAGATGAATAAAGATCTCAGTCTTGGGAAACATATAGATAGATAAGATCCATCAAATTGTTCACCCATTGATGTTTTACTGTTATGGAGACTAAGGGTGGCTTTGTTCAATTTCTCATTATTTGTTCTAAAACTCAACTGCGATACTTACTCAATATCACGAAAAACATAAAACATAAGTTCAAACATTAAACTCAATATCACGACAAACATAAGTAAACATAAAAGTCTAGAGATACTTACTCCTATCATGTCAGCAATGGCATATGCCTCTGTTTCAGAACCGACAGTCTCCATTTCCTCATTCTGGGAAAAGCAAGAGTACATCAGCAGCAGGGAAATATTAACTAAGTATAAAGTGTATGTTCGGTCAACAAATGGGATGACATGGATTTTTTATGATTCTTGGATGACTTCAGCCCAGGGAACACATCCTCTATTGCATTTGGCTAGTGTGAGATAATTCTCTGGAGTAGCAAATCAGTGATCCCATTTTATGTTTGGAATTTGAAAGCCAGATAAATCATAATGAGCAAAACCAAATATGTTATCCTTACTTCAGGAAGAATGTACCGTCTTGTGCAGACATACGATGCAGCAAGTACATATCTAGTACAGAAATGTGGACTATGCAATACATAACTTCTTCAGAAAGAAAACATATTACGTATTGCATGTTAACCACGTCTCAAAATGTGCAGATGCATACAACATTTACACATAGTAATAAATTATTTGTGTATATGAATACTGTATTAATGCATATACATATGCATGGTATCAATATCTGAAGTTTTCACTGACACGACTCGTACAACATATATCTTCCTCTGAGATTAATATTATCATGCATGGACATCTTTGAGTATAAAATGTATGCAAGAATGCAGATGGATACAAACATTTTCAAGGTTATTATTCATAATTCATTTGCATGTGAGGTTATTATCATTTGGTAGACAAATAAGACTCCCAGATCCCTACGTGCAATTGCCACCATGTGTCATCCTAAGATCAATCATCCAACCCTCCCTATGACTGTCTTTGATAACTCATCTTATCCTCCAATTATATACGCTACCAAAATGAAAGAATAGCTTGATGAATCATTCTACACTTCTCATCTTACCTTGTTCCAGAAACTAAATTTATTCGGAGAAATTAAATTGGAGGCAAACTGTCTTACCTGGGTACCAGATGAATTTATATATAGGTATACAGGCTTTGTTGGATTGTCGAAATCCAACCACATAAACTGTGCAACAATAAGCTCTGTAACAGCTTCTACAATCTGTGGCAATCCAACGCTAAACCAATATGAGAATTAGAATAAGAACAGTGCATATGTAAAATGCATGCAACCACTTAAAGGGAGGCAAGATCTAGGAAAAGGTTAATACAGGCATGCCCAGATAGACAATTCTAGCATCTAAAAGCAAAGATGGCAAATCAGGAGGCGCAGTTGGGGGTCTATCAGATCTTGCTCCTCCTCCTCCTCCGTACATGCTGACGCTCATGCTGCATGTTGAAGGGCCCCGTTTATTCATGCCTGGCATACTCCACATTCCACCATTTTTCAGATAGTTATGGGATGAAGCTATACTCTCCTGTAATCAAAATATATTAAATGTCTTTTTTGTAAGAAGGCAGACTTGGCAATGGGATATTTAAACAAATTTAACACACCTGACATCATAAAGCCATTAAAATACATGGAAACCAATTAAGAAATGGTATAAAAAAGAACTTACTTCAGTGACACTTCCTGACTGTCGCCGGGCTGGGTTATCTTCTGTCATGAACATATCCATCTGTGACGGAGAAAGGCCATAAAGATACTGAGGGGCATTCTTATAGTTGTTCAGTACTACAAAAAGATAGTATACATGATTAAGAGCAGAATCTTCACAAATAATAGTAAAAAAGAAGATATAAACATAACGAACACAGTAAATTGAAAAATTGGAGTAGAGAAGAACAAGGAAACTGCAGTAAGAGTGCAAAGGACCATTCCACAAATACCATTCACTTGAATGACGACCATAGAGTTCTGAAACATACATTCTTTTCCCACGTGAAAACACATAGGGCGTGTTCAATATGAAGGAGAACACTTTACAGAAATGTTTGGATCGCTTAAAATGTTTAGAGAATGTTTTCCAAATGGACTTATTTTCCTCCAATTTAAGGAAAATGAATTCCCTACATAAAGGAAAAGATTTTCCAAAACTCTCTTTCAACCTTACCACCCGACCCGACTTCCAACCTTGACCTAGGACTTGACTCCCAGCCCGAACTCAAAACTCTACCCAACCCCAACTTGGTGTCAAGGTCGGGTCCTGGCTTGGGGTTGAATCTTAGATCTTGATTTGGGGTCAAGGTCGTGGTTGGGGTTGGTTGTCGGGGCAAGGTTAGGCCAGGGTGGGGTCAAAGATCAAGTTCTAAGTCGGGGTCGATGTTAGGATCGGATCCCAAGCTTGGGTCATGTTTCGGGTCGGTGTTGGGTTCAGTTCGGGTCGGATCCAAGTTCGTGTTAAATAGTGAGGATCCAGGTTCGGTGTCATAGTATTTGACCAAATTATATTCAAATGCTCTTCGAACAATATTTTCTTCTTACTAACCGAACAACAAGAAATAAGTAAGAAAATCACTTGTTTTGTAGGAGCACATTTTCCTTCCTACCAAAGACACCCATAAAGTAATTCTCTAGTTCTCTCCCCCTTTTTCTTTGTGATTACTATGCTGCTCAAACTTTTCCAAAAATGTTGCCTTTCTATTCTTCACTGACATTCTTCCTTTCCATTACTACTTTGTTTTTCTTCACTAGAGCCGAGGGTTTTCCGGAAACGACCTCTCTACAGGTAGGAGTAAGGTTAGCATACACTCTATCTCACCAAACCACGTTCTCAAAAAAAAATATATCACTTGGTATATTATTGTTGTAGATTAAAACATTTAAATTTTAATGCACTTCAAAATATTCATATTGAGATTTTCTTAATCTTGATAAAAACAAATGAGGCCTAAGAAGATTTACAAGATGGAAAATATAAACTCTAAACCTTCAAAAAAAAAAAAAAAAAAAGTGTTCCCGAGGTAAATAATCTCAATTAACAAAATCTCAATCCCCAAGCTAGTTGGGGTCAGGTAAATAATCAGAAGCATTTCATTTCAATACAAACTGATGTGCGAAATTAGGGTTGCGTAATGGAATTTTGAGAATTGGATAAGGGCACTTACGTCCATCTTTGAGATTTTCTTGTCTGAACTGTGTGGGTATATGGTCTAAAGACTGGGCTACTGGAGACCTGTAAGAATAGCCTCGAACGCCGGCGTTCGGTCTGCTGCGACTATGAAGATGAAGAGATACGGAAAAGAAGAAATTGGGGATGGGAAGGAAAGTTGATTTATGGAGTACAATACGAGAGCCCAGTTCGCGATTATTAGCAAGAGTCTGGCAAGAAAGAGGAGAGAGAAGCAAGGAAGAAGCCATGGACACTTTTTCCTCTTCAAAACTCACTTCTGGTGTTTATACTTTCCTTATGAGGATGCGGAACAAATGTAAAGTGTGGCTGCGAATTGAAAAAATGGCACAGCATGTACTCTCTTTTAACTAATTGGCAACATATAATCCCTTTTTATTTTTATGGAAAAGGGTCAAAAATGCCCCTGAATAATTGGAAATGGATCAAATGTATCCTTCGTTTGATTTTGGGGTCAAAAATACCCTTTCCGTTAGTGTATTGGCTCACTTTTACCCCTC
Organism: Solanum verrucosum; assembly: GCF_900185275.1. Taxonomy (NCBI): domain Eukaryota; kingdom Viridiplantae; phylum Streptophyta; class Magnoliopsida; order Solanales; family Solanaceae; genus Solanum; species Solanum verrucosum. Next base: position 3,050,608 of record NW_026020221.1, on the reverse strand, counting down.
AAAACTAACAGATGTCATGTCACCTGTTACGACCAGATTTCGAAAACTAAGGTTTCGAAACCAATTTCGCAACTTTGGCAACTTTTGTTATGTTTTGGAAAAATGAGTTATTGGAAGTCGCCACTTAATTTTTTAGGAAAAATTAAGAAAACCATTAAAAAGGATAATTTTTAAAAGAAAACATTTGAATAAACCAGAGTCGGATAAGGGTTCAAATAATTCTCTAAGGAAGGGTTTAGGCATCTTAGAGAATCCGCTAACACGCGGTTGACCAATGGATTTAAAAGCTTGGCTATTTTTAAAGAAAACTTAAATTACTTGAATAATCTTATTTATTTAAAAAATAAAATAAATAAAATATAGAGAAATCTTTGGATAGTGTACATTCATATTATCCCAAATAATGAAATAATTCAAATGTCATAGCGTCAAAATAAAATTTTGACTTGACCTTTTATCCAATTCAAGTTTTTGAGTCGAAAAATCAACACTATAACTTAAGAGTGGATTTGAAAGCCAAATACTAACTATGAAAGAATATGGATAATTCTCAAGTTAACCTTGAAGCTTAGTTTGCATTTTGAAAATTTGAATACTTGAATAAACAAGTAACGACACATAAAAGCCATTAAAAACCTCCAAAGGATCCATCTAAGTTAATTAAGAGTCAAGTATCGCAGTAATACAATAAGAGAAATAAGATGAGCTAAAACTAGGAGGTACGAGAATAAAGCAAAATGAGAAAACTAGGCCTTAGGCCTAACTTTTAGCCAATTTGACCACCACAATTTGTTGCTGATAGTTGCTGCCACTGATGCATTTGGGTTTGAACCTAAGAATGTTTCATTTCAGCTTTCTTAAGCTGCTGCCTGTCGATGTTCATTTCTGTCAATTTGAACCCAAATACTTTCAATTTGGCTCTTTTTGAGCTATCGTTGCTGTTGGCTTTTGGGTTTTAACCCAATAATACTAGCTTCTCTTTCACGACTTGGATGAGGTTGACTCAAGAAGAGGAGTATGCAAGAGATGGTCCAGTTGGACTCGAACAAGAGAGTTCATGCAAAATGAGATAAAATTAATAACTTGACATGATAAGACTTCACAAAAATATTAAACAAATCATTTGGATGCAACAATGAATCCTTTCATCTTGATAATAAATATAGACACTCAAATTATTTATAATAATAAACCGAACCTCACGGGTAAACTTCCGAATAGGTACGAAACTTTCAAAGAAGTATGGATTAGACATTATATACTAAACTTTACATTTTGATCACAACAATTTAAATAGGTACATAATATCCAAAATCTAATCACAAAGCCTAAACCTATTCCTAAGAGAAGAGACAAAATACTAATTATCAACTCAAATATATTCTTACACATGGCACTGTAAAGGAGCATAATAACATAGCATATAAACAAATAATGGTATACACATGTATTCTCAGTAAATAAACAGCTGATAGTTCTAAAAGGAAATTTGAAGACTAACTATTTAAATCTAATTTCACTAATATGAAAAAAAATAAAAAAAAATACTAGTAGCAAAGCTAATGACCATTCAGTCATACATCCTACCATACCTCTTGAAAGCAACACATGGATACTAAACAATTAAGAAGTCAAACACTTAGACAACAACAAGAATGAACATCAAAACAGAATAGACAATTTGATTTCTAAAACTTAACCATGTAAGGGAAAAAAAAGGGGGGGCTTGACTTCAAATAAATCAACTAGTCGATTTCAAATAATTTAGAACAAACAGTAAAGGCTACTTAATTTATACAATTAATTTTTGGAGTGTCACAAGTATTTTATCATGCTTAAGGATATAGAAAATCATATCATGAGAGTATTCAATGAGAAGCAGGGCAACTTAAACTCGCACAAAATCAGATTCCCAAAATTTAACACATCAAAACTTGGCAGAGAGGTCCTTAATGATGTTTCCAGAAAACACATAGCTAATTTAGAGACTTGGACAAAATGTCTTTATAGATTATACAAATTCAAATGGAAAGACGAGGCAATTTCAGCGCTTCCTCACTTAGATTCACAACTCCAAATTACATGAAAACAACCATGAAGAGATTACAAAGTAAACAGGTTTAGGCACTTAAGACTTACTCAAAACTGATCTACTTTAAGCTAAAAGACTAAAAGAAAACCATAAGACATTCAAGAGAGACTTAAACTTTCAATCATGACCCAGTGAGGCAGCATACATTAATGGAGAATAAAGAAAACAACAGTAAGGCAAGAGCTGCAATGTACTAAACAAAAGAAGAAAAAAAGAAAAAAAAAAGAGGGAACATTCACATTTAAGGTGATAAAAAGTGATTAAACTATTACAAAGATAAGCAACACACATGAATGATAAAATGAAAGAAAACAGAGCTAAAGATTACCCAAGAAAAGAATGAAAATTACCTGGTTCTGGGCAGCGAACCAGAACGACGAGTTGAGCGTACGACTTCACCTCTTCCACTCGAACAGCCACAAAATGTTTAAAAATTTTAAACTATGGAACCAAGAATTCCCAAGCCTTTTAGGGTACTCTTTGGTCTCCGAAAATTCCCCCTTTAAACAGTGAATGAAGTGGGTTTATATAGAAACCCAAAAAATCCCAAAAATAGATGAATTCTCGATGTAGGACTGCTGAGATTTTGAAATTCTTTAAGGATAAAGTGCGAGCTATACGAAATTGTACGATTTCGAACGAAATCAAAGAAATGAAAAAAGAAAAAAGAAAATCGGAAATTGGAAAGATATTACCGTTGGGAAAACAAACCAAGGAGCTTCGCGTGTCCTTGGTCTCGTGCCAAGCACGCTTGTGTTGTACGATTTGAAGGGGAGAAGAGTAAATTGAAGCGGAGGCAAGGGGGTTCGGGTCGTTCTTGGTTTGCTGGGTTTGGCTTCGCTGGTGAGGAAGAAGATTTACAAGGTCATTCTTTTAATCCAAGTAGGCCTTGGTTAAAGGACCTGGTCCTTTTACCATATATCTTAAATAAATTGAATTATTTAGTTAAATATTAAGCTTCCCAACTTTAACAATGTAAAATAATCATAACAATTAAAATTATTTGGAAATAAAGAGAGTAGTTATGTACTCTAATTGATCTTTGAGGAAATAAAATGTACACTTAGTTAAAACTCTATTTTTTAGTAAAACGATTTTTTTAAAAAAAATATTTATTCAAAGTAATAAATACATAAATCCATATATTATAAGTATGAAGATATATATATATATATATATTATAGGTAAATGACCCAATTGCCTTGAAAATGGTCCCGAAAGATTCGTAAATAATTATTTCAATTTGTTTGAAATCAAAGAAGCTTGAAAATTAACTAAATTGTGGGGGGGCAAAATTGAGTGTCAACAACTGCCCCTCGTTTGACTGGGATGGATGAAAGAGATCCGAGCCAAATGAAATTGACGAATCCAATTTTGTCCGTCCACTAATTCATCTCTTTGAAACAATGAATGGTAAAGATTCTGAGGAAGTATGGCCGGACTCTGGTATTGAGTTTCCTATTTATCTCAGGTTACATGAGAACTCAGGCCACTAGTAGTTCGAAAGACGCTTGATTTATTGCACAATTTTGAAAGAATACAAAAGCTATTTTGGTGTCGAAGTACGGAGAGACCGAAAAGCTCGAGAACGGAGTAATGACATAATTGTTGGAGTACAGTCGAGTTCTCAACATTGAGTCCGCCTACATATCCCTAAACTTAGGTAATCAGACTGTTTGTAGTTCGACTCAATCGGTTGAAAAGGAAATTTCGTATGCGAAATAACCGTTAGCTTTAGGATGAGTGACAAATTAATTGAGCGCGGAAAAGAGGCTTGCAAACATCTCACTTATGAATATGGGGCCCTTCACACCCATATGTAAGAACTCACATCGACATAACTTCCAAAGCTCTAGGTGTATTATCACTAGAATTTGGAAATTTGCCTTCGGTGAGAGTTGAAATTTTCACTGAAGGCGAAACTGAAACTATTAAGCCCAAGAAAATACCCTCATGCCTTAAGATAGGTATGTGGTTTGATTGTGGTGGAAGTCGTTCCTCAACTCGCGTCCTAGGAGTTTGATATTCCTCTTTAGACTATGTCCCAGTTCGCTGCTAAGAAAAGTTCCACGTTGTGTTGCATCCTATTTTGGCGTAGTCCACTTCGTGTGTTTTAAAATCTGGAGAAAATCATCAGTAGAAAATGTAATATAAATACAAATATAATTTGTGCAAACTTGGTTTAACATGTCATACTGAAGGAGATGACGATCCCATTTCAAGTGTATTTCTCTTGAAGAAAGTGGTGATCCAAAATGGCGTGTCGATTCGAACGATGTGATGATTCGATAACATTGTATAATGTGTCACGTTGAAGGAAGTGACTCTCTAATAAAATATTTAACGTGTCACGTTGAAGGAAGACATGCTCCAATAAAAATTTGAACGATGTGATAATTTGATAACATTATAACGTGTCACGTTGAAGGAAATGACTCTCCAATAAAAAATTTAACGTGTCACATTGAAGGAAGTGACTCTCCAATAGTAATAATTCAACGTGTCACGTTGAAGGAAGTGACACTCTAATAATATAACATGTCACGTTGAAGGAAGTGACACTCCAATAATAATTTAATGTGTCACGTTGAAGGAAGTGACGCTCCAATAAAAATTTAACGTGTCACATTGAAGGAAGTGACTCTCCAATAGTAATAATTCAACGTGTCACGTTGAAGGAAGTGACGCTCTAATAATAATTTAACGTGTCACGTTGAAGGAAGTGACACTCTAATAATAAAACATGTCACGTTGAAGGAAGTGACGCTCCAATAATAATTTAACGTGTCACGTTGAAGGAAGTGACGCTCCAATAATAAAACATGTCACGTTGAAGGAAGTGACGCTCTAATAATAATTTAACGTGTCACGTTGAAGGAAGTGACGCTCCAATAATAAAACATGTCACGTTGAAGGAAGTGACGCTCCAATAATAATTTAACGTGTCACATTGAAGAAAGTGACGCTCCAATAATAATTTAACGATGAAGAACAAATCTCAAAATAGGGAGTAAGGTTATAACGTAACAATTTGATTAGCTCCTTGTAGTTTGTGAAGCCGATAACATCTCTGGTTGTCATTAAAACTTTGTCGTCCCTGAAGCTTATCGAAAATTAAAGAGAACGAAAGATTTTCCACAAAAAGGCAAGAAATTTGAAGAAGGTTGGCTCCTGTCATTTTTCTGATGAATATTTGATTTGATCATTCAAAATTTCAGAAGATCTTTTGAAATTTTGCCTTCAATTCTGGTAATGATACCTGCAAAACTCAGTCGTGAGTTAGTAACAAAATAAAATTATCAAAGTAAATGATATAACAAAAGATAAGTTAAGGATGAAGTTTTTCAGCTTATATTGGTCTGAATAACGTCGTATGGTCTTCGCCATTATGTCAAGCTATTCCATCTGTAAAATTGAGAATGTATAAGTCACAATAGAGTGAAAGGAAAATTTTAGTAGATGAGTAAGAGCAGAAGTCATCTGAGTTATAATGAGGCCGTTGTGGGTCTAATGATGCCTTGTAACTCTGTAGTTCCTGCATCCAAAGAAAAAATTCTTAGTTTTGAGAGACTGATTCATGTTGGCTTTGTCTTGCCATCCTGATGCTCTTTTGCCTTCTAGATTACAAGTCTTGAATTGTTGCATGATAGAATTTTTGAGGATCTCCTCAAAAATTCTACCCAGTTGTAACTCTCAAGTGATCCTTGATTCTGACTTGTTGGAAAAATTCCGCTTCTAACGAATTTTGAGATCCTCTCAAAATTCTGCCCCAGTTTCCATTATAAAGGAAAACGGAAATCCTACGGGGAATATGACCGAGCCGGTGTGGCGCCTACGTATCCCGTTGAGCAGGAATCAGGTCAAACGTAGTTCCAACGCATAAAGAGAAACTGAAATATCTTTGATAACGTGATCGAAGCCAGCGAAGGCCGCCTACGTATCTCATTCTTGAGAATTCAGGTCGAACGTAGTTCAAGTACAAGGAAATATTAAAAAGGGATAAAGAGATGACCGAAGCTGACATAGGCCGCCTACGTATCTCATTCTTGAGAATTCAGGTCATACGTAGTTCATTACAAGTGAAAGATGCTTACAAATAAAATCCCAACAAACGATAACAAAGGAAACAAAACGATAAAAATGTGATTACATGGGAATGAAACAACAAACTCCAAATGCAAGACTAAAAGATGCCAAAAGTGCGACTCTCAGGAAACTTGCTTCTTCTTTCAACTGGTTATGCCAATAACTACTCCTTATGCTTGTGTAGTGGATTAGTGTTCACATTCGGTGGAGCTTGAGCAAGTTTTACCACCTCGTTGTCAATCAGATCTTGAATTTTGTGTTTGAGGGTGATATATTTCTCTGTGTCATGTCCAACAACTCCTGAATGATAAGCACACCGTTTGTTTGGGTCATACCACTCGGCTGCAGTATTCACAGTCTTGGCTTCCACTGGATGCAATATTCCTGCCTCTTTCAATCTCTCAAAAAGTTGAGTCTGTGTCTCACACAATGGAGTGAAGACTCGGGGAGGCTTTCTCTCAAAATTGGGACGAGGTGCCTCATTTCGATGATTTTGCATTGGTCGTGGAGGACGAAATGTTGCTTGATTGTTGCAAACATAGTATTGTGAACCAGGATAGCCTGGAGATGGTTGACGGTTATATGAGGTAGCTCATCGAGTTGTTAACAGCATAACCTCTTTCTCATTTTTCTTTCCACTTCCAAAGGAACCTGTTTGATAGGCCCTGTTAGCAAACTGAGATGAGGTGTAACTCGTTATTCAGCCAGTCTTGAGACCGTCTTCAATCATTTCTCCAGTTTTGATAACTTCTGTAAATGTCTTTCCACCCATTGTCACCATACGCTCATAGTATTCTGAGTCTTGAGCTTGAATGAAGTAGGTGATCATTTCTGATTCCTCCATAGATGGGTGCACCCTAGCAGCTTCCTCCCTCCAACGATTGACATATTCTCGAAAGCATTCAGTCGACTTTGGTTTTAGCTTGGTAATAGAGATCCTATCAGGAGCGATTTCAACATGAAACTTATAGTGATCTACAAAAGCATTTGCTAGATCATCCCAAGTATGCCATTTAGTCACATCTTGCTTTGAGTACTACTCCAAGGCTTTTCCAGTCAGACTTTGATTGAAAAACTTGATTCTTATCCCTTCGTTGTTTCCAACGCCAATAAACTTTTCACAGTAAATTTTCAAGTGAAAGAAAGGATTTTCTGATCCACTGAACTTTTCAAACTTTGGAATCTTGTAACCGAGTGGAAGCTCAACCTTAGGGAATGTGCACAACTCTTCATATCTCACACTCTAGCTACTATCGAACCCACGGAGACCTCTCATAGCATCCTCTAAGATTTTTTTCTTCATATTCATCATTTCAGCATCAATTGATTTTGCATTATTTTCAATTTCAACATAGTGATTAACATCTTGGCGGTGAAACTCTTGAGCCTTGGTAACAGGTGGAGCAGTGACATCAGTGTACACTGGCGGAGCATGATGTGTTATCGTTGGAGCTTTTGGGGGAGCAAATGTGTACACAAGAGGAGTATCCTGAGTCGAATGAGTAAGCGAAGCACTTTGAGTTTGTTGAAAGGTGGTAAAATGATCTCCTTGATTGAGCTCACCCGAAGTCGAAAACGAATGTGGCATGGGCCCTTTTTGGCGAGCATCAGGTGGTAGGTTCTGAGAAGCAACTTGGAAATGAGCTACTAGGAGATTTAGTTCACCAATTTGTCGCTCTAGACGAGCAATGACTTCCATGGGTGATATTGTTGTTACTGAGGCACTAGGATTGGCCGCGACAGATGGAGTGGGGATCATTTCAGACGAAGCAACCGTGTTGATAGTGGGATCCATTTTTGACCGAGTCCGCTTAGTAGTCCAAGTAAGAAATAAAGAGTCTGTAGAAATTTCCTTGACCTTAGACCGTGTAAAATATGGATGTTCTGCCAACGGGTACTTTGGTGAAGTGAGCAAGTTTGATTACCAACACAAATCAGTCTCTTCTTCTAAAAACAACTTAAAAATAAGAGAGTTAGTCCATTAATCATAATAATCAACCAAAATAACATATAAAACAAATAACGTTTGTTTTGCTCTAAACAAAATAGTCCAAAATTCGAAGAACAAAAGACTCTGAAAGGGTGAGCAAAATGGAAAAACTTGATTGTTCTGTGAACTAAAATTTTAACGAAAGAAAGGAGTTTGACCAAAGCAAACTATGTGATTTGGGTAAAGATTCAAATGTACCTTTTGGAAGGTTCAATTGAAAAGTCCTTTCGAGAAACAAAGACGTCTTAAAGTTGACTTGAAACTGAAGGAATATTTAGTAATACCGGCTAGGTAAGCGTAAAAAATAATTTTCAAGAAACAACAAGGTCAACGTGAATTTGAGTAGTGACCTAATAAATTTGTAAAGCTCTATTGAACCTAGAACTTTAGTGATTTTGAAAGTATTTTGATAATGGAGTCAAGAATATTTCGGAAAGCTTGAAAATTGAGTATATATATTAAAAGATGTTCTAAGACTTTGGAATGGAATAATGGACCAATCATGTTTAAAGCAAAACATATGTATAGAACACATAAGTCAAGCAAGCACAAATGAAACAAAATTTGTAACATTTAACACACAAACAATATATAACGCCTCCTAACATACATGTGACCTTTTTGAGCCAAAGGTGGGCCTAACGTTTGAAGGATGTGGATATCATTTGTGAAACGTTCTATTGCCCTAAAAATCTTTTATACAAACCTTATGAATAAAATAAATGGGGATACATATTAGAGGATAGGGAAATAAATATCAGTCCCACGCAGGGGTACAATAGTAAACTAAACTAAGCTTCCATATGTAATCTTCATTCTCTAACTTCTTGGTACTTTTGAATTTCTTCTGGGTGAGGATGATCTTCCTTTGACTTCAATAAAGAAACTACCTATGTAAATAAAAACCCAACCCAAAGGGCCATGTACGCACAAATCGACATACATATCCTTCAAATTTAACAAATAGTTGAATGATCGTCTTATATTAACCGGGGGTCAATTAGACTTAAAGTGGTCTTCTAATGGGCCCAGCACGCCTTGGGTGTTGGGTCAACTTAGTTCAAAATGCGCTAAATTCGGGATTTGGTTTCGCTCTACGCTAGTTGACTAAGAGTGGCTTTTGAAAGATCGGGAACCCAAGTGGACAACTTAGGCTGGAACTCACAACAACCATTGAACGCATGACGTACCAATAAATTGCCGATCATTCCGAAAAAGGGTTGAGTATAAAAAGTCCGGCTGCGATTATGCAGAAACCGTTCTTTAATATACTATACAAATATCAGAAAGTGTCATGAATGCAATATGACAATTAATATTCAAAATTTAAACACATAATTGCATAAAGTAACAGTTAATACAATAATAGTTAGCCAAACAATAAAATCCTTTTGGTTAGAACCTAGATGAATCCCCGGGGGAGTCGCCATTCTGTTACGATCCGATTTCGAAAACTAAGGTTTCGAAACCAATTTCGCAACTTTGGCAACTTTTGTTATGTTTTGGAAAAATGATAAGACTTCACAAAAATATTAAACAAATCATTTGGATGCAACAATGAATCCTTTCATCTTGATAATAAATATAGACACTCAAATTATTTATAATAATAAACCGAACATCACGGATAAACTTCCGAATAGGTACGAAACTTTCAAAGAAGTATGGATTAGACATTATATACTAAACTTTACATTTTGATCACAACAATTTAAATAGGTACATAATATCCAAAATCTAATCACAAAGCCTAAACCTATTCCTAAGAGAAGAGACAAAATACTAATTATCAACACAAATATATTCTTACACATGGCACTGTAAAGGAGCATAATAACATAGCATATAAACAAATAATGGTATACACATGTATTCTCAGTAAATAAACAGCTGATAGTTCTAAAAGGAAATTTGAAGACTAACTATTTAAATCTAATTTCACTAATATGAAAAAAAATAAAAAAAAATACTAGTAGCAAAGCTAATGACCATTCAGTCATACATCCTACCATACCTCTTGAAAGCAACACATGGATACTAAACAATTAAGAAGTCAAACACTTAGACAACAACAAGAATGAACATCAAAACAGAATAGACAATTTGATTTCTAAAATTTAACCATGTTAGGGGAAAAAAAGGGGGGGCTTGACTTCAAATAAATCAACTAGTCGATTTCAAATAATTTAGAACAAACAGTGAAGGCTACTTAATTTATACAATTAATTTTTCGAGTGTCACAAGTATTTTATCATGCTTAAGGATAAAGAAAATCATATCATGAGAGTATTCAATGAGAAGCAGGGCAACTTAAACTCGCACAAAATCAGATTCCCAAAATTTAACACATCAAAACTTGGCAGAGAGGTCCTTAATGATGTTTCCAGAAAACACATAGCTAATTTAGAGACTTGGACAAAATGTCTTTATAGATTATACAAATTCAAATGGAAAGACGAGGCAATTTCAGCGCTTCCTCACTTAGATTCACAACTCCAAATTACATGAAAACAACCATGAAGAGATTACAAAGTAAACAGGTTTAGGCACTTAAGACTTACTCAAAATTGATCTACTTTAAGCTAAAAGACTAAAAGAAAACCATAAGACATTCAAGAGAGACTTAAACTTTCAATCATGACCCAGTGAGGCAGCATACATTAATGGAGAATAAAGAAAACAACAGTAAGGCAAGAGCTGCAATGTACTAAACAAAAGAAGAAGAAAAGAAAAAAAAAGAGGGAACATTCACATTTAAGGTGATAAAAAGTGATTAAACTATTACAAAGATAAGCAACACACATGAATGATAAAATGAAAGAAAACAGAGCTAAAGATTACTCAAGAAAAGAATGAAAATTACCTGGTTCTGGGCAGCGAACCAGAACGACGAGTTGAGAGGACGACTTCACCTCTTCCACTCGAACAGCCACAAAATGCTTAAAAATTTTAAACTATGGAACCAAGAATTCCCAAGCCTTTTAGGGTACTCTTTGGTCTCCAAAAATTCCCCCTTTAAACAGTGAATGAAGTGGGTTTATATAGAAACCCAAAAAATCCCAAAAATAGATGAATTCTCGATGTGGGACTGCTGAGATTTTGAAATTCTTTAAGGATAAAGTGCGAGCTGTACGAAATTGTACGATTTCGAACGAAATCAAAGAAATGAAAAAAGAAAAAAGAAAATCGGAAATTGGAAAGATATTACCGTTGGGAAAATAAACCAAGGAGCTTCGCGTGTCCTTGGTCTCGTGCCAAGCACGCTTGTGTTGTACGATATGAAGGGGAGAAGAGTAAATTGAAGCGGAGGCAAGGGGTTCGGGTCGTTCTTGGTTTGCTGGGTTTGGCTTCGCTGGTGAGGAAGAAGATTTACAAGGTCATTTTTTTAATCCAAGTAGGCCTTGGTTAAAGGACCTGGTCCTTTTACCATATATCTTAAATAAATTGAAGTATTTAATTAAATATTAAGCTTCCCAACTTTAACAATGTAAAATAATCATAACAATTAAAATTATTTGGAAATAAAGAGAGTAGTTATGTACTCTAATTGATCTTTGAGGAAATAAAATGTACACTTAGTTAAAACTCTATTTTTTAGTAAAACAATTTTTTTTAAAAAATATTTATTCAAAGTAATAAATACATAAATCCATATATTACAAGTATGAAGATATATATATTATAGGTAAATGGCCCAATTGCCTTGAAAATGGTCCTGAAAGATTCATAAATAATTATTTCAATTTGCTTGAAATCAAAGAAGCTTGAAAATTAACTAAATTGTGGGGGGCCAAAATTGGGTGTCAACATCACCTTAAAAATCACATAAAACAATATTTTTTTTGCTGACTTGGAAATACACATGGACAAAAAGACCTAACGAGTAAATTGTAGTGAAATAGTCATGGATCTGCAAAAGAAATCACCGAAAGCAGAGATGCAAATCCAATCTAAAGTAATCTACAACATCGATGTTGCCATTTTTGTTCTCCTACCCGAAGATGATGTAGATACCATTCATAAAACTCGACGAAACTTATTAAAAAAACGTTAAGCGTTGAAATTTTGACTCAATCGGTTGCCTTCTCATCATCTTGGCAATTTTTAATTTTTCTTTTGAAATTGGAGAAGATTAATAGCATAGGAAAATATATTGTGAAGAATTGAAACTACAGGAAATTATACAATGAATAAAATTGTGCAAGGATTTTGACTTATGGAGTAAATTATCCCCAGCCAATAATATTGAAACCTCTGTTGTTTTATTTTCCCTCATCAAAATTCTGAGGTTTTTTTTCCTTTATCTGCTGCCACAATGAGAATTGAAAACTTGAAATTCAAAAGAATAATGATAAAATTATTGTGTATAAGGGAGATAATTAATTTATCTTAGAGGAATAATAGAATTTTTGAAAGTATAGAAGAAGGAGAAGATAAGAAAGAAATTCAGATGAAAAAAAATGAAGAAAAATTTCTTACAAAGCCACAGGTTCATTCTTTTCTTCAAAGAAAGAAAGAGAAGTGAAAGATAAATTTATTTTTATTTTATATATTTTTTTGTCCATTTGTATTTCTAAGTCAGCAAAAAAAATACTATTGTTTTATGTGATTTTTAAGGTGACATGGCATCTGTTAGTTTTGAGGGGTAAAAGTGAGCCAATACACTAACGGTAAGGGTATTTTTGACCCCAAAATCAAACGGAGGGTATAGTTGATCCATTTCCAATTGTTCAGGGGTATTTTTGACCCTTTTCCGTTATTTTTATAACAAAAAAAAGGTTTTTTAAAATTAAAATTGGCATATTTTGGCCCACGTTAATATATGAGAAGTAATTTATATTTAAATTAATTATTTTTTAAGTTGATGACAACATGTTGCAGTTTTATTGAAAAATGAGACTTTGTTCCCTTTTTTTTTCTCCTCTTTTCACATATACATGTTTTCTTTGATTGATGAATATTTATTGATAATGTAAACATTTATATCATTCTTCTTCAATTCTTTTAAATAAAAGTGTTAGAAGTTGATGTTATATCTTCTCTAGAAGATTTGCATGTCTTCACTTTTTATATTGCTGTTAGTTTTTTTCTTGGTTTTTTAATTTTTCAAGTTGAAAGTTTTTATATTTGGGCGAAAATTAAGGAGATAGTAATTGATTGTGGGTATCAATTGCCACGGTTAAGAAAAATATTCCTAGAATTATTCCTAAAAAAGGAGATTTTGATTCTGATTTTATTGAATCTCCACCCAAAACTTCAAATTTTAGTCATGCTTTGAATATTTTTGACTTGTGTAATGCTGAGCATTTTAATTTCCAAGTGCAATCCTCATTTACACACTGAAGGAAGAATTTGGAATGTATACAAATTTTTAGTGAATGAATACACGAATATGTATACATGAATTTTTGTATACATGATTGTTCATTCAAATGATAAAAACTCATTCATGAGATAAAAGATTATTCGATACAGTGTTTACATTTTTAGTGAATGAATACACGGATATGTATACATGCATGCATTGTATACATGATTGTTCATTCACGTGATAAAAATCCAATCATGTGATAAAAGATAATTTAGTTAACTGTTTACCCACGTTCCGTTTTTAATGTTGTGTGTGGCGGTTAGTTTCATAAGAATTTTTTAAAAAAAATAAAAAAATATGCCGCCTGTTAGTATGGGCTAATTTGTGCTCTTTTTTTTGGTCTATTAAATGCTATTTAATTAGAGAAAATTAGCAATTAAGTCATAATACCTAACATAATTAGTCAAAATAACAACACTTTAAAATATTTATTTAAAATGGCAGAATGATAATATTTTTATAAAATAATATGTATTCAGATTTTAGTATTTTAAATTAATTTTATTTATGGAAAGAGTCCTATATTAGACCAAATTATATATCAATAACCGTTTAAAGTGAAAAAGTTAAATTAAACCAATACCATTAATCTTTTTTCATCATCATTCACGTTTCTTCCCCAACTTTCACGTTTCTTCCCCACCTTTCACGTTTCAAGTTTATCTTTCTTCAAAGTGCTAAATTGTTGTTCATCAAGAAATTTTGTTTATTGTTAAACGAAATCTCTTTATTAATTCAAGCAGATTTCTCGGTTGGCAAGGTAATTTCCATTATCAATTTTGATTTTTTTTATTTGATGTTTAAATCACTGATTCTATACATTACGGATTTTCAGTCAAATTTTCCAATTTTTATGTGATTTTGTGTTTAAATATTCATCATATATTTATTAATTTCAATTTTTTTGTGATTTTCTTTTAATTTTTCAGATTTTGTTGATTCTAGAAATTCATATATATGTTTGTTTTATTTGATATTTAATACATTTTAAAACTTAATAATATCGAAATTTGCTTTTAGGGTTTTAGATTATGGGGAAAGCATCTGATTATCTACAATGACTGATTCAATTAGAATTACTAGAGGTATACCAAATAATATTCAAAATTTTGGGGAATTTCCCTCATTTGATTTGTGTATTACAATCTCAATTAGTATACCAACATGTTTGTATTCCCTTCTTAATTTGTATTCATCCTAATTGTATGCTAACAATTTTGTATTTTATTGGGTATTCATTCTGTATTTCAATCTCAATTTATATGTGAACAAGTTTGTATTTCTCTTTTGTTTTGTATTCAACCTAATTGTATACCAACAAGTTTTGTATTTTATGTGCCTACTTTACCTTTCAAAGTCACTTTGTATTTCAAATGAAGAGAGTATTTAATTTCTTTTGTATTCACAACTTTATATTCAATCTCCCTTTGTATTTATAACTTTGTATTTTCATCTCATTTTTGTATTCATATATTGTTGTATTCAACATATAATTCATGATCCATTAGTTTGTATTTTACCTTTCAAAGTCACTTTGTATCTCAAATGAAGAGGGTATTTCTTTTGTATTCACAACTTTATATTCAATCTCACTTTGTATTTATAACTTTGTATTTTCATCTCACTTTTGTATTCATATATTGTTGTATTCAACATATAGTTCATGATCGATTAGTTACATTAACTTAATGAGATACAAATTATTGTATGCATTCAAATAGAAAAAAAAACAGCTACTAAACTAAAAAAAAAACAATTTCATTCGTTATACATCATAATTTGGATACAAAACATCCGAAAAAGCTATAAATCCCAATGCATACAAAGATTTCACTGATTCAATCAGGAAAAAAAAATAACACTCTTGTACTCGACATATACGAATATCTCATCCAAACAAATCAAAAAATCGAAAAAAATACCTAATTGTTTTTCGATTGTTCACTGGATGCGACAAATTTATAGTTGTCAATTTTGAAAAATTCTGTTTCAAAAATATGTCGTATTCAACTTGAAGAAGTTTTGAAAGTTATCAGATGAATGATTCGGAAGACAAACTAAATTATTTTAATTTTTTTTTTGATGTTCTTAAGAAGAAAGCAAAAAAACGCTCGACGGAAAGATGACTATTTATGCTCTTTTCAAAACATAACTGATTTGTATTTAAAATATTTTTTACCTTTTTTGATATTTTTTGTTCCATGATTTTCTCTATTCTGTTATTAATTATTTGTATTCTTTCAAATTAATCAAAATAAAATAAATACATAACTAATCCCTTAACAAACTAAAATAATGACATTTTTAATAAATAATGAAACTGTTGCTAAGGAGTCCACTAAAAGCTAAAATATTGCTCTTTTGAAAATTTTCCCATTTAATTATGGACTATTTGTTGCTAATTTTCCATAACAGTTGTATATATATATGTCATTTACTCCTGGGAGTTGAACTGCATCACTTCACGCTAATGGGCCGGATTGGATGACATGAAGCCCAATTCATCTGGTGCTGTAGTGTCCAATTTATTAGGTAAAGAAGTTCATATATAAGCATTTTTCGATTCATATACCTTTAGTTTAAACTAAAATTATCCAATTTACAATAGTTTGCCATTTGCAATTTCTATTAGCCCATAAAGCTTAATTAAAAAGGGTGTTTGGATTCGCTTAAAAATTGGTCAAATTTATTTTTAAGTCAGTTTTTGACTTCTACAAGTGTTTGACAAATATAAAAATAACTTAATATAAGTAAAAAAAAATGACTTAAAATAAGTTAGGAAATGTTTGACAAGGTTAAAAATAACTTAAAATAATTAGTTAAAAACCAAAAGTAGGTCTCCCCTTATTTTTATTTTTTGACTTAAAAGTCATTTAAGTTTAATTTTTTATTTTTAACTTAAAAACTAGTATTTTTTTTTAAGTCAATCAAAACGGTAATCTAATGCAACTCATGACAGGTCTTATTATATAATTTGGAAAAGTTCTTTTAAGTAAATAGGATATTAGTCATTTGATGCAACATAATTTGGAAAAGTTCTTTTATTGTAGGTTCACTTGATGTCCATTGCACGTCGAATATGTTATCTACATTATTTGTCACATGATCATAATGGGAGAAATACCAGTCACGAAGCTTGATTGATTTTATTTGACTTAGATTTTTTAGAAATGAAAACCCCGAAAGAAAATGCAAGCACTGCTGTAATTACAATTGATTTGTTCTTCCTTAGAATTTCTTTTCCTGCTACCACTATACCTCTCTCGTGCCTCTTCTTCTCCATTTTTGCATCATTGAATTTTTCATCCTCACTCAATCCTTGTATGTTATTTTCTTTTTGTTCTGAAACATCACCATTCGAACTTTCTATTTCCTCTGTATCTTTTTCTTGATCATCTTCATGGCCAGACCTATCATTTGCTGTCTCGTCGTGTTCATTGTTTTCTGCTACTTCTTTTGGGATGATCACATACAGAATCCCGTCTTCAAGCCTCACACTGGTATCCTCAGATTTCGACTTTTCAGGTGCTTTCGTTGATTTTTGAAAGCGAATAAATTTATGTTCTCTTACCTTCCTTTCTCCACTTACCATTATATTACCAAATATATCAACTTCAAGCTTCACTTCCTCCCTTTTGAACCCTTTAAACAGATTAAAAGAGCAAGATAATAAAATAAACATCAGAATTGATAATGATTGACTGAATAATATATGTTAAAACACATTACTCTGACTTGAAAATTTGTAAAATACAATGGAAATGATGACCAAAAAAGCAGATTTAAACTAGGAAAGTATACCAGGGAGATCAATAAGAAGATAATGGTTTTGGGTATCTTCTATCCAGCTGGAAGAAGGTTCAATATCTTCGTATACCGAATTAACTGAAGTAGGCCAATTAGCCCCTCTTTTGTAATACTCATAATGTGCCATTAATTGTTGGATGAACTTACTGTGTAATAATTTTATTGATGAAATAGTTTGTTTATTTTGTTATGAGCATATTCAAATAGCTTTTCTTGCGAGATGCTGCAAATTTTTATTCGATTCTTTTACCCTGTAGGCAAAGCCTCTTGACAAA
The DNA here is from genome assembly GCF_900185275.1 of Solanum verrucosum. Lineage (NCBI taxonomy): Eukaryota > Viridiplantae > Streptophyta > Magnoliopsida > Solanales > Solanaceae > Solanum > Solanum verrucosum. The sequence continues at coordinate 3,032,987 of NW_026020221.1, read as the reverse complement.
GGCAATGTTTTTATTCTGTGCTTTGCTTCAATCAAATAGTAAAAAAGATAGTTGGTCATTTATTGCTATTAATCCTATTCACATTTTGACATTATTACATAGAGGTTTATAGGCTCCAGATAACCACAATCTTCCATTACAATGTTGTATGTCACCTTGTTGGACGCAAACCCAGCACACTACATGTTACGATACAACTGCAATGCTTGGACAAACATCTCACAGAACAGTTTGTGCGCAGCTTTTCCAAGGCAATTGATTATTCCAAATTTTAGCACAACACTAATCCCTTTTAATTTATCTAATGACGAAACTGATCATAAAATTTAAAATTAGGTTTTTTTTTAATAAAAATAGATACAAACAAATGAAATCACAAACATAAAATTGAAATTCTATCTCTCAGGTGAATTTGAGATTTGAAATTAAAATTAAAATTTTGATCAAATATCATAAACAAACACAATTTTTTAAATCACAACTTCAATTGCATGGTTAAATGAGCCATATTAACAGAGACGTTGCTCTATGTTGTCCTTCAGCCTATACTTTATAGCTTATATAGAAAAGTTCATTTTGAATTCCACTAATTATATCCCCAAAATTTGAATTCCATTCCACTTTATTATGAGTATTGTTTCCACTATACACTTTGTATTAATATAATTATACCTATAATAGTTAGGTTTAGATGAATTTTTGACCAAAATAAGTTATTTTTAAAACCAATTCACCTAACTAATACACTTTTTAATTTTTTTAGAAAAGTAGTATAAACGTACTTCAGAGTAACATTTTAGGTTATTTTTATTTTAAAAATTCAACGGGCAAAAACTGACGGAGTTGACGATGTTAAATGAATAAATGTTACTATGAGTAACGTTTTAGGTGTAAAACGTTACCCACATCTTCTTCTTTTCTTTAAGTGAATTGTGGTCACGTGGACCTTTTATTCATTCTTATCCACAAATGTCACCATCCAAACCAAAAGAAAATACAGAAAGGAACTTTCTAAAATACATTGGTTATAAGTCCATATCTACAACTATGGTGGTTTTGAGAAACCTTCTTCTTTCACTTCATCTCAGTGATTATTTCACCACCCCAATACAAAGCAATCATCACGTTATCTTCAAAATTAGCCATAAAAAATCCTACACACAAAAATAAGATGCATTATAGTTATTAAAAATATAGTTTTATAAATACATTACAAAATATTGACAAGACTTACCTATTAAAATTTTGTGAGTATTGATTCAACAATGGGGCACATAAACAGAAGCTTTGTAGAAAATTATTGGAATGTGCTAAACATTCTACACCACCATTTCTTATAATGATCCGTGGTCAAATTGTAAAAGGAACACTTTAACAGTTTGTTGTTACTGTCAGTCACGTTTTAAAGTTAAAACGTAACATATAGTAACGTTTTATTGGCAGATCAAATCAATAAGACATATTCAGAGCCCGGTGACATGATTCGATAGAATCGTTACCCAAAGTAACGTTTTAGTCTTAAAACGTGACTCATAGTAACGACTTTAACGTCATATTTCATACAAAGATTCTCAGTTGGGAGACGTGATTTGATTCGACAGAATAGTTACTAGGAGTAACGTTTTATCATTAAAACGTGCTTCGTAATAACAAAATTTGGTACAAAGATTCGAAAGTGGCAGATTTGCAGAGACTCGTTACTGATGGCAACGTTTTAAGCCTAAAACGTTACTGCTAGTAACGTAAATCTTCTTTAACGCCGTCTCCCAACTATTTTTGGTCCGTTTATTTTTTTAAAATGAAATAAAGCCTAATACGTTACTACCAACAACGTTTATACTGTAAAATTTTAAAGTTTCATATTACTTTAGTGAATTGAATCAAATAATAGCTTGTTTTGGTCAACTCTTCGGTTTAGATAGACTTAAGTTTAGAAAAATTGCCCTAATTTCACAAAACTTGCAGAATTAGTGCTCTTAAGTTGTCTCCTGAAAAGTAGAAGTAAATAAAAACATGCTTATGGGGATTACACGCATATTACATTATGTTCACATTATACAAAAAAAGGGATTCTCCCCTTACCATTATATTGCCAAATGTATCAACTTGAAGCTTCACCTCCTCCCTTTTGAATCCTTCTAAGTTCTAACAAATTAAAAGAGCAAGATAACAATAAAACAAATTGACCTCATAATTGGTAAGTTCAATCAGTGCAGATAATGTTAACGATTGACTGAATAATTTATGCTAAACACATTAGTCTGACTCGAAAATTTGTACATGATGGCAAACACATTAGTCTGACTCGAAAATTTGTACATGATGGCAATGGAATGGTGCGGGTGTGAGGCGGAGCGGGTTTAGACATATGCAGGAGCAGGGGCGGGTTGAAATTTTAAAAAAAAAATAATTAACGCAGGGCGGGTTAGGGATTTCCAATATTCTGTCTTAATTCGTTCTTTTGCTCTCTCGGTTTTCTCATTTTTTGCTCTGGAGAGTAAGAAACTGAAACTATTATTCTATACTGTAACTATTTTTAGCCCTCACAAATAGCCTAACATATTAATAATATAATAATTTACTAGTTGACATACCTTTTTACAATTTATATAATCATATAATTGTAGTTATTTATGTGATTAACTTTTTCGATCCAAATGTATGTGACATCGTTGAAATTTTGATTGTGAATTCGTAAATAAATATTTTAAGTTTTTTTTAAATAAAATTTTATTGATTTGGAAATTATATAAATAATATTATGAATAACAATAATTAATAACTTAAATATTTAATATATATAAAGAAATTTCAATCAAATCCAGAAATAATACATTATTGACTCTCAAAATTTCAACTATATCACTTAGACGGAAAAAGTAATTAATGTATATGGTCCAGAAAAATCATATTATTTAATGCTCTCAATGGTGCAGTGAAATGACCTATAATGAAGTGGTCTAAATTTTAAAATCATTAGCTGAGTAGTTTCTTATACAGTGAGATGACTAATTGCTAATTTAAGCAATTAAAAGTTTCACCTGTAACAATTTTTGTTATGTACTATATATATATATATATAACGCCACATGTAGCTAAGGAATATCTCATATAAAATACATCATTTTAAACTCATTTTTTTTATCGAACTTATTATAATTTAAAATTTGAATACAATTTTGGTGGAAAAAAATAAATAGAAACTTTAGCTTGCGTTGCGCGGCGTGGATGCGGCTATGTGGGTCGGGTCATGGGTGGACGCAGGTGAAAATGTTGATGCAGGGCGGGTTGAAATTTTGCGGGTGGAAACAAAATCCGCCCGGCCCGTTGTCATCCCTAAATACAACCGAAATGGTAATAGAAATGCATAATTTTTTCGAAAGCAAAAACAAGGAAACAATGAAGTATGAATACCAGGGAGATCAATAAGAAGATAATGGTTTTCTGTATCCTATATCCAACCGGAGGAAGGTTCAATATCTTCATATACCAAATTGGCTGAACTTGTCAAATTAACCCCTCCTAGGTGATCCCCATAATGTTTCATTAATTAGACTTGTTGATTGAACTTTTTGTGGAATAATTCTGTTAGGCCAATAACAAAAACAAGAATTTATCTAGATACTAGATATTGACATTACATCTGTAAAAGTTGCATCAGTAACCTGAGACCTCTTGATTAAGGATGAAGGAGTATTTACCATTCTATCACAATCCTTGTTGATGAATTTAGATTCACTATTATTTGTTAAACATCAATTAGAAAGAACAGATGAAACATAATCATGATGATTCAGTTAAGTTCCAACAAAATGAAATGTTCATCAAATGGTGTCAATGTAACATATGCTATGAAGATTAAATCTCTAACATCAGGTTTTATATACTTTAAAAGTCTAGATTCAATGTGTGCGCATGCATTAATGTTTATACCCCTCCAAAAATATGTTCTCCCAGGATACAAGGACCAATTAATTCAGATAAGAATAGTATCTCCTCTAATGCATATCATACAATATTACAGCACATTGTAACAACAATCATTATGGTAAAGATAAAATTATGAAAGATTTTGACAATATAGACTTCACAAACTAATACAATATTGTAACCGACTTAAATTAATATTTCAAGAAAAAAGTTGATGAGAAATATAGTCAGCTATAGAATATAGTGTACAGAATAAAGAAATTAAATGGCTCAATTAAGATGCACTATATTTTATACAAATTCACCAATCTATCTATATATAAAAGGAGAAAAAAAAATGACACATGTCAACACCACAAATTTTCAGTATTTTAAATACTTAATAATTAATAATCAATAATAATAATTAAATAAATAAATATAGACACATGTAAATAATTAGAGTTAGAACGACACATGTCAGCACCACAAAAAATAGGATTTTTAAATAATTAAAATTATTAATTACATGTAATAGGATTAAATAATAAAACCAACTATTTGTGATTATCTTAAATTAGAAATTAAAATATTAAATTTATTTATTAAAGAATTACTTAAAATCAACGTGATATAATCATTTTATAATTTTCAAAATTTATATAAGATAATAACTAAAAAATTTAACTATCTAAAATTGAGAAACCAAAAATAAACATTGCAAAACATGAGTGTGATTATTAATTTTAAAATTTGTAAAAAAAAAAAAAAAACTGTTCCATGTTAGTCAGTGGATAATTTTAAGGAACAATTCAATTAGTGGATAATTTAAAGAAATAATTTCAAATTTAAAATAATTATAAAATCTAAAAATAATAATAAAAATTACAAACTTAACTACTACTAATAATAATAATATTAATATTTTTTCAGAAATGTTTCAAATGACAGTCACGCATAAAATTATTTTTCCAGTATCAATTTTCAATATAAAATTCCCCCAAAAAAATTCAAAAATATTAAAAATATACAAAACTACATTTTTTTTATTTTTTAATTTTTTAAGTTGAATTGATCCTAATCCTTATCCTTATCTGATTGATGATTTTTGAATTTCAAATTAATGACAACTTCTTATCAACTGTTTATTAACTTCTTATATTGAATGACTTCTTACTGCATTACAATTATCTTATAAATAAACTATCCCACTTTTTCTAAACCAACCCCACCCACTTCTTCTCCAAAAGCCTACCGAAATTACTATATGTACAAACATCCATTCCGCTGTTAGTCTTATTTTCAGGTGTTTTCCTTCAAATTTTATTCAAATTTTGTTCAGTTCTTTAGATAATTTATGTATATTTTTCCCTTATGTATAACATTATTTTAAGTCATCATCTATTATTTTGGATTTTATAGTTGATTGCAAAAATAAAAGTGTGGTCATTAGTGATGTTTAAGTCATATAATATATCCTTATATCCTTCTGATATGCATAAATTTTATTTTTTTAACCTTCTATAATTACGTTTTAATTATTTTAAAAATATTTTTGCAAGGTTTAAATTTAATTGGCATGCGTATTTTATGGAGTATCAAATATTTATGATACTTAATTGTTAATAGGAGTCCTGACGTGTGATTTAATAATAATAATCAGACCTTCATTATTTATGAAAAATTCATCTTTAATAATCTTCTATTTATATATTTATATATAATAGAAGAAGTAAAAAGTACCACATGTCAGCACCACAAAATTTCTCAATTATTTAATTAAAAAAAATGAAAATTAAAAAAATTAAAAACTAAAAAATTAAATTACAAATTACAAATCAGTTAAATTTAAAAACGTTTTTTTTATTAAAAAAAAACTAAAATTTCCTTAAATTACAATCTCTTAACATTTGTAGTCACAGTGAAGTTAAGCTTGTGTTTGTGTGTTGTTGTCTTAAATTTCATGATGTTTGGGGCAATCACAAAGTAATTCATCCGAAAAACACCAAGTTCATATAGAATTTCTCTGAAATGCTTAATTAATGTCTTTCCAATTGATGCATGAATACGATCACCCTGTAATAAAACACAATATTGTCTTATGATAATTGTTTTCAAGTATATAAAAACTATTTGTATGAGTGGTACCTTTTCATCTTGTAAAATCATCTCCAAAGAGTAAGGTATTTCTGGTTTGAATTTATCAGGAACTATCCACAATCGAATAACTCAAACTTTCAAGTTCTAGTGCATTGATTTAGATGTAATTTCTGAGATTGTGTGAAAGTGCAAAGCCATCTATATTACTGAATATCGCAGAACAATGTAAAGTTTGTATGTAAAGTTATTACTGAAAGATGTCTATATATAGTAGGGAAATTTATAGATGCAGTAAATAATTGTAGTTTAAGTTTCCTTGTTTATTGGATGGTTATTGAGAAGTTATAAAACTGCTTGTATTTATCTATTAAAATATATTTATTATTTGGTATAAATTATAAATACAAAATAATGATATATTAAGCTTTTGTAATTAAAATTATGTATCTTCTGATTTTGAGGTTGCCTCGATCCAGTTAACCATGATAGTTGAGCTATTTAAGTTTCATTGTGAAGCTCATCATGCAATCCAAATCAAGGATTGTACACCACTTAAATATAGATATATTTTGATGAGGAAGAATGAAATAAATAAATGTAGTGGTGATTCAATAATTTGTAGGGCCATTGAGAAAACACATTTTGTCACAATTAGCCTACTACCTCAAAAGTGACCCAGGGAAAACATATTTTGTAGAAATTTTTTAATGTACTACTCTTTTCGTCTTAATTTATGATATGCAGTTTAATACTGAGCGTGAAAATTATGAAATATAAGAAAATTTTATAATATTTTAAAATTATCCTTAATAAACTTTTAAATAGAAGAGCATATTTTTATGAATTTTAATATGATTAAAATATTGGTAGTATCCGTAAATATTTATCAAATAAGAAAATATATCTGCTAAACCAGAGAAAACCTTAAAAATGTTTTGATAAAAAATTTCATGAGTTAAAATAAGATATGTTTAGTTCAAATCAAATCAACTTTTCAATTAACAGAATTACAAATGCTAATTAAATTGGGCAAGTAAATAAAGATGTAGGGTATTTTTAGACTAAAAACTAGTATACGTACCCATGCGTTGCGGATATTTTAAAATATGATAATGTTTTAAATTAAAATAATTAATAATATTTATTATTATGCATTTAGTAATGTATTGCTTAAAAATAATGATACAAATAATTAACTTATTTATTCGAGCAAATTAAATTAACATTATTATTATACAATTTAATTTTTATAATATTAAAATATTATTTTATTGTTTGGTTTAGGTATAACGTTTTTATAATTTTTTTGATTAGTTTACATTGATAAAAAAACAAATACAGTACTTTATATATTTCTATGTGTTTGTTCTACTATATTTATTATTCTGTTTAAATGAAATAATATTATTTCCTCGTTAGCAAAACTTTTATTCAAACTTTTCACATGAAATAATTAATATTATAAAATTAAAGAGTATTTTGATACATTTTAATTTTTACATATATTTTATGTGAAATCATAAAGTTTCAAAACATTCTTTGATGTTTTAAATTCAGTTAAAATTATAATAGAAAAAATGAACAGAATAGACGCAGTAGTAAATAATCTAATATTATTTTAATATTATTTTATATTTCATTTAATATATCTATAGTACAAATTATTATTTAACTATTACATCATCTATCTACAAATACTTAATTTTAATTACAAAAGCTTAAATCTTAAATTAATATATACAAAAATATTCGACTGTGACATCATATGTTTTAAAACACATAACCAAGATAGATACCAAGCAATATTTGATAAGACATTATAAACATAATCACCAATGTACAAATTTAAAGCGGTTCTGAACACCTACTTGGCCTGAGAGACAAAACTTAAGAAAGTTTTCCAGAATAGCGCATGATGAGCTTCACAATGAAACTTAAATAACTCAACTATCATGGTTAACTGGATCGAGGCAGCCTCAAAATCAGACGATACATAATTTTAATTACAAAAGCTTAATATATCATTATTTTGTATTTATAATTTATACCAAACAATAAATATATTTTAACAGATAAATACAAACAGTTTTATAACTTCTCAATAACCATCCAATAAACAAGGAAACTTAAACTACAATTATTTACTGCATCTATAAATTTCCCTACTATATATAGACATCTTTCAGTAATAACTTTACATACAAACTTTACATTGTTCTGCGATATTCAGTAATATAGATGGCTTTGCACTTTCACACAATCTCAGAAATTACATCTAAATCAATGCACTAGAACTTAAAAGTTCGAGTTATTCGATTGTGGATAGTTCCTGATAAATTCAAACCAGAAATACCTTACTCTTTGGAGATGATTTTACAAGATGAAAAGGTACCACTCATACAAATAGTTTTTATATACTTGAAAACAATTATCATAAAACAATATTGTGTTTTATTACAGGGTGATCGTATTCATGCATCAATTGGAAAGACATTAATTAAGCATTTCAGAGAAATTCTATATGAACTTGGTGTTTTTTGGATGAATTACTTTGTGATTGCCCCAAACATCATGAAATTTAAGACAACAACACACAAACACAAGCTTAACTTCACTGTGACTACAAATGTTAAGAAAACTAAAATATAAAATTCACATTTTAAATTATCCGCGCAACGCGCGGGCACGTATACTAGTATGAGATAAATAATAAAGAAATCTTGCAGTTGTCCTTTATTTTTAAATCGGAAAAGGGTCAAATATACCCCTGTACTATTAAAAATAGTTTAAATATACCTTTCGTTATACTTTCGGTTCAAATATATCTCCCGTTATACTTTGGTGCAAATCTACCCCTAATTTTAACGGAAGAACACTTGTCAACTTATGAATCAAATAACTCACCCCCAATTTTAAATACCCAATTCCCTTTAGAAACCCACCCATTTAAATACCCAATTTGAACCGAACTCATTTCATAATCATCTTCTCTACCTAAAACTTCCATTAAAATCAATACTCAACTATGAAAGGTCCAGCACTTAGTTTTGTCACTTATGTATTTCTTGCTCGTTGTGATGATAAAATCCATCCACAAGCATGCCTTAATCTTTGTTGCCCTAATTTTCTAATGCTACTAAATTGTTGGTCCATGGACCACTGATGAAAACAAACAACAACTCCAATTAAACATCACAACACATTTAAGTTCAGTTTCTCATGTTGCCCAATATATCTAATCAATATTGACCCACTGCTTGAACGGTTAAGTACATGTTAAATCAAACTTAAAATTTAAATTAAACCGAAAGTATAACGTACGATATATTTAAACTATTTCCAATAATATAGGGATATATTTGACCCTTTTTCCTTTTTAAATTATAGAATCAATGCGACTTAAAAAGCGAATGACACATAGTAATAAATATGGTTAACTAACAAATTACATAGTTTTAAGGACCGTGTATATACTAAAATTGCAAGTGAAGGTATTCCACCAATACTCAGCTATTACAGCGGATTCAAGATTTTTACCAAGGGGGTTTGAAAAATAAAAAATTAGCGCATGAAGTTTGAACTTGAAATCTCAAGATGGATTCATAAAAAAATAATGTCATTTTAATTTTAAACATTGATATTTACTCAAATTCAAGAACTACAATACACCAGAAAGAAAGAAAAATAACTACAATACAAACTTCACTTTCAAGCTGTTTGAAAAAAAAGTTACCTGTCAATTCATGTTTGTGCAGCTGATGAAGACTACAACTATGTTGATTGCCTTTTCATACGATGCCCATCACCAAATTATTTTTTCCATCCGGTGTCTGAAGTCCGCATCGAAGCCCTGACTAAATTCAGATCGCACACTGCAGGACCCGAGTGACACTCTCAACAAGATTTTCTCCATACTTAGGACTCGAACCCTAGATCGTTGATTAAGGGTGGAACAGTTCCACCACTGCACCAAAACCCATGTTAGTAGCCGTCACCAATTAATGATCATGGACTTGGTTAAATTAGAGGTCTCATCTTAGATTCATATGTGGATTATAGGTGTACACCAATATATCTGGTTTTGGCGATCATGGACTTGGTTAAATTAGAGGTCTCATCTTAGATTCATATGTGGATTATAGTTGTACACCAATCTATCTGGTTTTGGCCCTACACATCTATGACCCGTTTATTTCCTAATGATGGTGACGACTAATCAGTTTGCATGTATCCTGATTATTTCACTAGATACCTGCATAACTATACCCTACATAAAGACGTCTTTCGTGGAAAGAAGTTGAAACAAAAAACTTTAAGAGAGTAAAAAATTCAAATGTGTCTCACACAACTAACGTCCCACTGTAAAAAATTCCACCATGTAAACACCAATCAATTGGAACTTCACAAACAATATAAGTTTTAGAAGTTGACAAAGTGGATGGAAAGCTGATAAAGTTGTGAACAGGCTGATGCAAAGGAGCTAAAAATGATAGAGCAGTCCAGCAGCCAAGGGATAAAAGTGTTTCTGGGGCTCTGGCAAAGAGTAAATTTCACCATTGTAACACGTACGTTAGCACTGAAGGCAAAGAAGACGAGACTTGTTTATATATAATAGAAGAAGTAAAAAGTACCACATGTCAGCACCACAAAATTTCTCAACTATTTAATTAAAAAAAATGAAAATTAAAAAAATTAAAAACTAAAAAATTAAATTACAAATTACAAATCAGTTAAATTTAAAAACGTTGTTTTAATAAAAAAATAAATTACATATACTATTTAACATAATATTTTTAAAGATAGTTACCATAGTCAATATAACTCTTTTTTATTTTTTTTATTTTTTAAAAGATAACTAATTGTGCATGTGGCTAAAGTTTATGTTATTTTGGACTCTGATTTTTATCATAATTAGAATACTTATCTCTATTGATTAAGTTTATTAATTATTTTAAAAATAATAAAGAAGCAAATGAAAAACAAACCAAAACTAGACATTAATATGACTCCACTACGTACTACTTTCTCACTCAAAATCAAATTATTTAGAGTAAAATATTCAAATGAAAAAAATAACAAAAAAATACAATAAACTTAAAAATAACCAATTTCTAATAGTATATACTTATTAATAAAAAAATTTTAAAAAATAGAAAGAAAACAACTGTCAATCCAAAAAGAAAAAAGAAAAAAGAAAAGAGGAAGATAAAACGAGGATCCTTGAAAACTGCACAAAATCAACTACCTAACAAATTAATTTAAAATTTAAAATTCAAAAAATAACTAACCTTATCTTTAATAATAATCTAAATTTTATAAGAACGTCTTTGAAAAAAAATACAATTCTTAACTTCATCATTCATACCTTCTTAAAATCATCTCTTCAAAAATAGGATTTCAGACATGTGTTAAGAAAAAATAACATCCAAACAAAAATATGATTGTACTCACTAAGATCATAAAAGAAAGAGTGAATATATTAATTTATTGTATGTTTATATATGCCCTCTATCTAAATTGTTTGGTCTGCAATTATTTTTTATGATTGAAATTTGAAGGGATCACCACCTCTCCAATGTGATGAGGAAGAAAAAGAAATTGATGATAGAGAAATGGATGAATTCTGAATAATTTCATGTTAGTGGATCATGTATGTCATCTTTCAATATTTTAAGTATATAAATTACTACTATGATAATTAGTCTTCATATGCTATTTTCTTTTTTATTTTTATAATCTAGCCCTTTTCTATTCATTTTTACAGTAAATATTAAAATGATCCATTTTATGTGATTTATTAGTTCAATTGGTATTTAAATTTAGGTTAAAGTTCCTAATTTATGTTTATTAAAATTAATTTACGTGTATGGGTAAATTTAACTAAACAAAAATATTTTGTTTGGAATAATTTTTATAGTTGTAAATTGAAACTATAAAAGAATAAATTTTATTTAAAAAACTATTTAGATAGGATAATATTTGCTTAAAATTAGTTAATTAAATTAGTGTTAAATGTTTTTTTTTTAATTTTTGAATTTGAATTGGAAGTCACATATTGATCTTCTAAAATTTGAATTGAAGATAAAATTGAATTTCAATTGATTCTTATTTAAGGAGGTTGTGTGTACGCTCAATTATTTTTATTTCAATCGTGCAAATTATTAATAAACTAATAAAAATAAATATGACAATTTAATTTTAAAATCGTGAACAATTTAATGAAAATAAAAACGTGAAACAAAAAAATTATTTGATACTTACATGATTCGTTGTCGATCTATTCATATAGATTTGATTATTGGAATGGAGGTGAATAATTTCATGTCAGTGGATCATGTATGTCATCTTTCAATATTTTAAGTATATAAATTACTATTATGATAATTAGTTCGTTCATATGCTATTTTCTTTTTTATTTTTATAATCTGCCCTTTTCTATTCATTTTTAAAGTTAATATTAAAATGATCCATTTTATGTGATTTATTAGTTCAATTAGTATTTAAATTTAGGTAAAAGTTCCTAATTTATGTTTATTAAAATTAATTTACGTGTATGGGTAAATTTAACTAAACAAAAATATTTTGTTTGAAATAATTTTTATAGTTGTAAATTGAAACTATAAAAGAATAAATTTTATTTAAAAAACTATTTAGATAGGATAATAGTTGCTTAAAATTAGTTAATTAAATTAGTGTTAAATGTTTTTTTTTTTAATTTTTGAATTTGAATTGGAAGTTACATATTGATCTTCTAAAATTTGAATTGATAAAATTGAATTTCAATTGATTCTTATTTAAGGAGGTTGCATGTACGCTCAATTATTTTTATTTCAATCGTGCAAATTATTAATAAATCAATAAAAATAAATATGACAATTTAATTTTAAAATCGTGAACAATTTAATGAAAATAAAAACGTGAAACAAAAAAATTATTTGATACTTACATGATTCGTTATCGATCTATTTGTATAGATTTGATTATTGGAATGAAGGTGAGTACGTTTCATTAATAATTTCAGTATTATCCGCACATCGCGTGGACACATATACTAACATATTAGGTAATCATTGCGCTTTTATATATTAATTTTATTGGTTAGTTTGAAATTTAAGATGTTTATATAAACTTTACCCATAATATATTTTGATATTTTAGACTTTCAATTATTACACTATAGTAGTGATGACATTAATAAGAAGTTTATTGCAAGAGTATCTCTGCAATACTGATTTTTTGCAATAATTATTTCTTCACCCTCTTTACTTTCTACTTAATTGGTTGCCTACTATTATTTTTGTACGTTGTTTAACTAAGATATTTTCATATGTTACAAATTTTTTTTTTCTTTTCATCATATTTCACTGTTTGACAGGTATTAGGTAATACTTTGTACTAAAGTTACATTATATATATATATATATATATATATATATATATCAACTAACCGCGCAATGCGCAGACACGTATATTAGTAAAATTAAAAATATCTTAAAATGTGTATACATATCGTGATAGGAAAGAGATATGATTTTCCAAATCAAGTAATCCTGATACTTCCTGTGCACATAGTCATTATTGCCTATTATATCATACCATTAAAAGTAAATCTCTGATTCCAACTGTTTTTCAGATTTGTAGACTTTTGAGTCAATGTGAATATTCTTTGATTCCTCATTATATTGTTGTGTTCCTGCTCCACGTGGGTTTTTTGCTAAGGATTTTATAAAGAATAGATGAGAATAGCCTAACTTATTCTAAGAAAGTTCAACAAATTATCTAAACAACCCATCCTTGATAGTCTAAAAATAATGAGCTTATAGGATGTTTGCACTAAAATATACTCGTTCAAAGTAAAGGTTAGTATTATTATCACAAGTAGACTCTTGGTTTCAGCTGATACACCGAAGTTAAACAAATAGGCATAGGTATGAGTATTTTCATAATATCAAAAAATGTATTCATAACAGATACTAGCAAATCTGATTCTCATACTGATGTCAATGTAACATACACCATGAAGATTGAATCTCTGATGTCAGGTTCACATTTGTATACTTTGTAAGTCTAGATTCAATGTGGGAATGCATTATTGTTCGGACTCCTCCAAAAACATGTTCTCCCGACATACACGGGTCATTTAGTTGAGATAAAAATAACATCTCCTCTATTGTGTATCATACAACTTTTACAGCACGTTGTAACAATCGTTATGGTTGATGGCAAATATAGACACAAAAAAAAAATAGTAAACAACAACTCAATAATCTCCATCAGTCCAAAAACAGTCATTAAGGTAAAGATAAAATTCTGAAAGATTGATAATATAGACTTCACAAACTGATATGACACAATAACTAATTTAAATGGTTATTTCAAGCAAGAAGTTGATGGCAAATATAGACACCAATAAAGGGAAAACATAGTAAATAACAACTCAATAATCTTCATCAGTCCAGAAAATAGTCATTACAATAAGATTTTTTTAAAAAAAAGATTTTGATAATATAGACTTCACAAACTCATACGGCACAGTAACTAACTTAAATCGCTATTTCAAGCAAGAAGTGATGGAAAATATAGACACCAATAAAGGGAAAACATAGTAAATAACAACTCAATAATATCCATCCGTTCGAAATAATATGGGCTATTCAAAGTCAAACAGTCATCTTCAATTTCGCCAAATTTTAGTACAACACTGAGACCTTTAATTTGTCTGATGGTTAATTAGCTATATTTATTGTTGTTAATTACTGAAGCTAAACTATTCATTCGCTTGCTAGCACGCAAATCCACTTAAGTGAAGCGAGGGAAATTGGTGAATCGATCACATACAAATTCGTGAAAAGAAAAAAAATACTAAAGCAAAATTGTTAAACAAAAAAAAAAGTATATATATGTCATATTAGTGATAAAAATGATATGGTTAGATTGGATAATTTTTTATAAAAAAAAAAATTCAAAAAAACAAAAGAGTAACATCACACAATTTTAAAATGTATCTAACTTAAATTTTGAACTAACTTACAAATAAGAAAAAATCGTTCAAGGACATTAAAATAACTTCAAGATTGTCATGAAAATTTTAAGTACACTTGACATACATGTCTTCTCGCTACCAAATTTGATATGAGAAACCATATCACTCGAACATGTCTTATTGAAACTATATATAGATTTTCATTTCCCGTATATATAATTTCATCATACATTATACATAATTATTTAAAGATATCTAATTTTTATTATTATTATATAATTATTTATTTGTACATGTTTATAGTTTATAACGATATAGATAAATTAAAAGTTAATATCACATGTCTTATTATATAACTTGGAAAAGCTCTTTTAAAGAAATAAAATATTAGTCATTTGATGCACATAGCTAGTACCTTGGTTTTTGTTGTTAAAATTTTTATTGATAAATATAAAGATTTAAGTAATTTAATTCAAAGTTCTAAAATATCACATAAAGTTTATACTATTATTTAACTTTACAAACTTAGAAATTTGAAAAACAATTTTACTACATTCCTATTGTTAGGTCTATTTATGAAAATAATGAGCTTTTAAAAATATTAATTGTAACTTAGTAATGCACGTAGTAATTTTCTTGTGGTTATAACAAGTGGTTTGCAAAGGAATTAAAATTAATTTTAACTTAAGGTATTAAAATATCTTTTTTGATGATATGATAAGAAGATTGAATGCATTTCCATATCACTATACAAGAATTTTCAAAATGTTAATATTAAATAAATCTGAAATGGTATTTAATTTTATACAATATAATTTTTGTGTCATTATAAATAATATGTTTCATTTTTCATATTTAGTTTTCCTTGTTTTAAATGAGTGAACAAATCAGGTTAAGTTTGTATATTTCATTAATGAGTACATATAACTAACTTGTTAATTCTGATTTTTGTCGTATATTTGGTCTGCATTTATTTATTTTTCTGCACTTGTTGGTTTTAACTTTTATGTACCATCTTAATATATTTTTTCTCAATCAATTATTCTGTTTAATCCACCAAAAATAGGGTTGATCTTTTGAAGATTTTATAGTTTTGCATCTACAAAAAGTTGTGTGAATTTTGATATATATATATATATTGAGCCCCGTGTTCTCTCATCATGGAACTAGAACGGTGTGGACATTTTTTTTTCTATTTTTTTAAAGCAACTTTTGTATAATTTCTTATTTTTAATTTTATTTTTGTAAAATTTTACAAGTGGAATCTGGGGAGGGTGGAGCATTTAAAACCTTAACTCGTGGACATAGAAAATCTATTTTCAATAGATTTTCGAATTAAAATAAAGTATATGCATGCAGTTTGTAAAGGTGATACTATATGTAATTAGTACTTCTTCTGTTTTTATTTATTTACCCATGTCTCACTAAAAAAAAAAAAAAAAAAAGTAATATATTATAGCGCTACTAATTTAAGTCATAAATGTGGGAAATAAAAGACAAAATAAGTATAAAATAGTAAATTATATCTTAATTTCTAGACATTTATATTTAGAATAACTTAACGGGAAGTGGTGGAGGGAGTACTATTTTTTACTTTTAAGAATAATTAATAGTAAGTGTAAATTATTAATGGTAAAAAAAATTAATTTAACTTTTATTCTTTAGAATTATAAATTTTAAAGTTGCTTACTATTGAGCAATTTTCTCTCATTGTTTTATTGATGTTGTTGTTCCCTTGTTGATTATAACTATCTTTCTTATTGGATGTGATGTTTTACACAATGTTTTCCTCGCCTTTTACTTGGTTTTGATGTACTTGAGCTGAGGGTTTCTCAGAAACAGCCTCTCTCTACCTCTACGAGGTAGTGGCAGGGTCTGCGTACACTCCACCCTCCCCAGACCCCACCTAGTGAGATTTCACTGGGTATGTTGTTGACGTTTAAATTAATAATAAGATGTAAAATAATAAGAGTAAGAATTTAGATTTAAACAAAGAGGATATCTGTCAAGATGATGTAAGCTGCGGTTGTAAAATTTGTTGTAAAATCCTACTCAGTACTCCCTCTTCCTGTTCCGTTATCTAGTATTAGTAGTTTTTTTTTTTTTTTTTTTTTGCTGATCCATGTAATTTCTCCCAAAATTACTTTTTTTTTTTATTATTTTTTTTTTTTATTTTTTTCACTGTTCATCTCTTTACCTTACTCCTTTCATCTCTTTTCTTTACCCATTTTCTTAGCACCTGCTTCTTTAACCACACCCTGGGATTCACAGTCCTTTTGGTTTTCTGACCATGGCGGACTTTCAACATCCCTAGGTATTTACAGGTTAATCCATCGGGGTTACTAAGAGGATAGAGAACTAACCATTTACTAAGAATAAATCAAAGAGTGAACATGTTAACGAAAATCATAATAGCATATCATAATAATATGAACATCATATCATATATATACACATAATAACATACACAATAATAACATAGTACATACACTTAGGGAGAAGATTACTAGGATCTAGAAAACAGATAACTACTTACATGATAATGGTCGGAATGAGGTTTCCCTTTCGGGAGTCCCCGAAGTGACCTTGCAGGTACTTGTAGGAAAATAAACACTCACACTCTTTGTACAAACACAACAAACACTTACTCACTCTTTATTTTGAAAGGGAAGGGGAATATGTAAACTATTACTTAGAAATATTTAAGCTTTTTCTCTCTGCTCTGCACTTCGCTCTATCTTTTTTCTTGTAATATGGTTCTTATTTATAGAAGTCCATCCGGATTTGAAATTCGGATTTCAATTTCTAAAAACTTTCTTCACCTGCCGGGTGCTCTTTGGGCCCCATCGTCACATGGCTTTGTGAAACCTTTGTTGAAATTGAGTGTCCTTCTTTGTCTTCTTGTGATAGTGGAGTGGTGTCCTTCTTTTGTCTTCTTGTGATAGTGGAGTAGTGGATATGTAGTGGAGTTTCTTTATCATAATGGACTTGTAGTGGAGTCTTGTAGTGGAATTTTGTAGTTGATGAAGGCTTGTGATGTCACTGCTTACCTATTTGTTTGTCTTCTTGTGTTGATGTTATTGCTACGTATTTCTCTAGGTATCCAGGTTGTATTTCTCTAGGTATCCAGGTTGTGTAGTGTTACAGAATCAAAACTCATCCCTGAATCATTGTCGTCATTTGGATCATAATGTTGATTAAACTGGTCTGATAAATTATTTTCGTCACTGCTACTCTCGTGGTCAGAATTTGCTGGGTCTGGCTTTGGATTTTCTCGTATGATTTTTTCTTGTACTTCTTTAGTCTTTTCTGTGAGAAATTTGTAAAGGGAACTTTTTATTATTTTTTCTATTCTTTTATTTTTTTTTCTTTTTTGGAGGAATCCTGTTGTCTTTTTACTTGTCTCTGCCATTGTATTGAAGCTTGCCGGCAGAATTCTTACACTTTTTGGTAAAGTGTCAACCATCAACGGATTTGATGAGTCTTTACCCGCTACCGTTTGAACGGGACTAGCTGTACCTTTAGCTGGTACAATAGCTTTTTCTACATTCGTTGGGGAATGTACACCCGTCTCATCCATTTTGTGGGGAGATGGAGAACTCTTATTTTGATCGGTATTTCCAAGTAAAAATCTTATCCTCTCTTGTAATGAGTGGATATGTTGTGTCATTTTCCCTTTTTCTGTTTCTAGTCTTTCGATTGTCTGGTTTAGCCTTTTGAATCCTTCCGTCATTGAGGAACAATGATCGCAGAAAATGATTCTGTTTGTGTCTTTCTGAATATTGTATTGCAAAGACGGTCTTGAAATTTGTCTCAAAGCTGGACTGATGAAATAATTAGGCCCGAGAGTTCCTCTAGCATAGTCTAGTGCTTCATTCAAATCATTGAATCCCTTAAAGAGTGGGGTAGGGAAGTCTTTAATTGAATCTACTACTTCTATCCATGTCTGGAACACGCCCTGTAATTTTCCTTGAATTACTACATAAAATCTGAATTTTTTGTCTTCATTTTTGTCTGTAAAATAATGGCTTAAAGAATTTACTACGGACACGAAATAACTGTTGTCTCGAGGAATCTTGTTGTATGCTATCCATAGGTTGTCTATTAAGCATCTTTGAGGTCTATCTATCTTCGTTTCTGGCTTCACCCTGAAACTTAGATTGGATGGAGGATAGAAGATTAAATTTTGTTTTCCAAAATATATTCTTTCCATGCTCGTTGTATTTTGTCTTGTTTGTGGTTGAAATGAAGTATTTCCTAAGAGAGTCTGCAATAAGTCTTTGTCTTTTTGCCCACTTGAATTTGAACTAGATGCTCCGTCTTTATCTGTACTCATGCTGAAAACAAACAGTTAGTTTTCATAAGTCTGCTTAGTTGATCTGCTAAAGAATTATCTTTCCCCTTTATATGCTCTAAAGATATATTGTATATTGATGTAGCGTCTAAAAAATTTAACCATCTTCTTTTACTACTATTTTTTCCTTCTATTTTTTGGTGAAATTTTACAATAGCCTCGCAATCCGTTCTTACCAGAATTTCTTGTTTATTAATAATGTATAACTTAAAACTATTTAATCCGTATATAACTGCCAAAATTTCTGCATCTATGCTACTCATATTTCCCTTTTCTTTGTATTTTCCGCTGTGATAAGCGCAAATTTTTTCGTCTTTTTTATCTCCATATTTATTGTTTTTTGTTTTCAAAACTGCTCCCCACCCTTCGAGACTTCCGTCTGTTTCTACTATTGGGTAATCTGTTTCTAGTGGGAGGGCTAAATCTGGTATATCTTTAACCATTTGTTTGAGTTTTTGTACTAGTTTTATGTCTTCTACATTAAATGTCTTTTGTCCATGACTTCCTGTTTTAGAGTATAGGGGTCCTGCTACTTTCCCTAGATCTTTGATGAAACTCCGTGCATAATTTAGTATTCCTAAAAAAATTTGCAAGTCTTTAGTATTGTCTAATTTATCAGGCATATCTAGAACCTTTTTTGCTATATGGGGTTGTAGTTTTATCTTTCCATTTCCAATTTCTACCCCTAGGAATTTTATAAGAGTCTTACATAATTCCATTTTCTTTTTGCTAATTATAATTCCATTGTCTACGAATAGTTTAAATACCGTTTGCAAATGTCCCAGATGTTCATTTATATTATTACTAAAAACTAAAATATCGTCTACATAAACTAAAATAAAGTTTTTATAGTCTCTAAATATATTATCCATCTTTCTTTGAAAAATTGGAGGGGCTGTTTTTAAACCGAAGGGCATTACCAACCATTCGAAATGTCCTTCTGGACAGGTAAAGGCTGTCCATTCTATGCTATCTTCATGCATTTTGACTTGCCAATATCCGGACTTACAGTCAAACTTACTAAAAATTTTTCTTCCTTGTATTCGATTTATTAGTTCTGATTTGTCTGGTAATTTATATCCATCCATTCTAGTATTGTCATTAAGTCTTTTATAGTTTATTACCATCCTAGCTTTTCCTCTTAGTATTTCATTGTGATTTCTTACCATAAATGCGGCTGACCTATGTTTTGAAGTTGACCTTCTTATTACCCCTAGATTTAATAATTCTTTTATTTGATCTTCAAATTCCCTCAGGTCTTCATTCGTGGATTCTATTGAAGCAGTTTTAACCGTATATTCTGGGTTAATAATATCAAGTCTGCAGGTTATATGATTGGCTTCCCAGTGCTTCAGGGGTCTTTCTCCAATTATTTCTAGTTTATCTAAGATAGAAATTACTTCGTCTAGGTCTTTCTGGTTTTTTATAACTCCTATATGTTGTAATCCTTTCTTAAAATTATAAAGTTCAGTATTTATTTCTATTAAATTATAGTTTTTCTCTATTTGTATATCAGATAAACTTAATTCTAATAATTCAATTTCTTTAATGTCTTCCTCTTCTGTACTAACATGTAATTTAGTACAGTTACATTCTTTTCCTTTATTACATTTTGATGTATTTGTATTATCAGTATTCTTAATATACCTTGATTTTGTAGGAACTGGTTCTGTTGTTATGGAGGTTTGAGTCATATTTTTAGAAAATATTACTCCATCTCTAGTGAGAAGACAACTTCCGTTATTATGTAGTAAGAAATCTAAGCCTAAAACAAAGTCTATCCTAATATTTAAATCTCTAACCCATATTTTTTCTAGTTTATAAGTAGGTTTATAGAAATCTGCACATGTGTTTAAAAAACTTATTTGAGCATTACTAACATAATGTTTGTATATATTTGAAGATCCGTCCATTTGCATGGCGCTTTGTGGTTCGGAAAATTCCTTTATTATTTCTATAGGCAGGATATTTCTATTTATTATACTCTTTGTACACCCTGAGTCTACTAGAGCTAAAGTTTCTATTTCATAGTTTTGAATTCTTATTCTCGTTAATATTTTGATAGTATTGATCTTTTTGTCTTCATTACAAATTAATCCTTCAAACGATTTGTATTCCTCTTTTTCATTTAAGAGCTCAATTCCTTCCTTTTCTTCTACCTCTTCTTCTACTTTTTCTTTTCCCTTTTCTAATTTATTCATTCTGTTTTCTAAACTATCAATCCTTTTTTCTAGGGACATTAATGTTTTTTCTTTTACGTTTATGGTCTGGTCTATAACTTTAATGTTAAATATTTTATTGATGCACATGAGGCATCCTTCTATATAGCAATTCGTACATTTAGCTCTTCTGTCTTTGCTGGGATATCCTGTACAATTAAAACATTTTTGGCTATCTAGACCTTTCCCTTTTAAAAATTGGTGATCACAATGTAGATTGACAAATGTAAAATCCTTGATGTCCAATTTTTCTAATCCTATCTCATTTATTAAGGTTTCTTCTTCTGAATCAGATGAGTCGTGTTGTCTTCCTTCTAAAGCATCTATACTTATTACTGAATATATACTTTCATTATCTGACATGTATTCATCTACATTTATCAGGGTTTCTTGGAAATCTTCTATGAGTTGGGAATTTCTCGTTCTACTATTATTTCTTCCTGGACAAGTGTTAGCAAGATGTTCTTCACTTCCGCATGTAAAACAAGATAGTCTATTTTTATAGATTCTATTATTATTATGTTTTCTTACATGTCTATCTTTATTTAGGTAAGGCTTTTTTGCTGTAGATTTTCGTAGATAATATTTTTTCCTTGGTCTGTAGTCTTGGTTATTTTGATATTTTCTTCTATATTTCTTAGTTGGTGTACCTTGGTCATAGCTTTGTGTTGTATATATATTCTTACAAAAACCAGTCTCATTTTGCTTTAATTGTTTTTGTATTTGTATATTTGTACACTTTTCCTGTAATATTTCCATAACATGCTGTATTTTATGTCCGATAGACCAATTAACATTTGGATTCTGCATAACTCCTTCTCTTTTATTCCATCTTTCTTCTATTTCTCTTCCTAATGCTCCAGGGAGTTTATTAAAAAGCTTTTTTCCTAAGCTTTGATCAAACGCATTGCCGCTTATAGCGCATAAATAAAAATAATCCTTTAGAAAGTTTTTGATATGGCTCCAATTTGTAATGCTAAGTTGTTCTAGTTTTATTAATGCATTCTTTTGCAATACTACCAATCCACTATTAGGGTCTTCTCCTGTTATTAGGCTGTGTATTTTATTAGTGAAATTATATGGATTTGGTCCCATATTTACTAGTTCTTGGAATTCTTGAGGGTAGGTTACCTTGTATGCTTCCCACATTCCTTTGATTGATTCTCCTAAAAAGGTTTCCATGTATCTATACATAGTTTCTGCATCTGTCTCACTATAATGATGTATGTAATCTACTACTACTATTCCTTTCCATACATCTATTACTGAGTTCCATAATTGAGGATCATGAGCTGCTATGTTTAGTATCTTACCTCTATCTCCTCCATCTTGAAGCTTGATAGGGGCTTCTATTGGCATTCTTATTCCTATTGGTCTAACCATTTCTGGTTCTGTTGCCGGGTCTTGCCTATATACCCGATGACGTGGTAAGTTTCCTATAGTATATTCTACTGGTGTTATGGGGGTTGTCTTTTGAAAAGGACTTGAATTAGAAGAAGCGGTTTCCATGAATTCTTTTAGACTGCGTGTTGTCTCATCATCACTTTCTTCTTTTTCTTTTTGTCTATACCCATAATTATCTATTCTGAATTTGCATTCTTTAAAATGCGTTTCTACTATAGAGATATCTATTTTTCCCATTTTACAACCTTTACACTTAAACAAAGTTGTTTTATTTTCTTTATGTAATTCTTTAGCTTGTGCTATTGATAAGTCTACTTCGTAGTCTTCTTCATTTATATTTTGGATATTCATACCTTCCATATTAACGGTTGATTCATTATCTTCTAAGTCTTCCTCTATTTCTTTTTGATCTGTATATTTATAATCAGTGAATCTAATTGATGTCTCTCCTTTAGTATTAGTGTATGTGAGATGGTCGTTTGGTCGTAATACTTCTTTTTTGCAGAAATTTTCTAAATTCCATTCTCTACCAGCATATTCTTCTGAATTTATTTTTAAAGGGTTCATTAACTTGATTCCTTTATTTCCCATTATACCTACTGCATCGTCTATCTTTATTTTAAACTTTGAACTGCTGTTGGTGGCTAATTTTCCTATAAAGCCAACACAAACTAAAAGATTATTTCCACAATTCATTTCTTCATACCCTTTGGTCTGTATGCCTATTTTTATGTACTTACCAAATTCTTTTGAATTTATCATAAAATCTGGACTACAGTAAAATATTCCTCCATTGTTACTCATGTCTACTTCGGTTAAACCTATTATTGATCTCTTAGATTCTGACCATCTGCTATCATATAAAGTAATTAGTACTTTAGTACCTAAATTTTTTCTAGTTAATCCTTTAAGCCCTATCACCACCAATCCCATGTGCATGAGATTCATTCGTCTTTTCTGTATTTCTTGCATAGATTCTTTACTAATTAAATTTATACTTTCACTATCGTTTTCTGATACGCTTAACTGTTCTTCTCTATAATGTCTGTATAGATGTGCTGTTGATGAGAAAAAACCTGTATTATAGAGGACTTGTGGATTTAGCATTTTTAATTTATTTTGTTTGAAAATTTCTATGTCTCTATCTACATCTATTAATTCATCCAGCTGGTGACTACTACTAGGCTTAGATGAGTTATTCATAATTCGAGCTAACATATTGTTTCCTAGTCGATCTTGAGAGAAACTGGCCCTTTGTCTTTCTTGGGAATTTCTATTCCTGTTTGAAAAAAGGTCCATTTTTTATCTTTTCTTTTAGGTCTATCCTCTTGAGGAGTTAATTCTACTCTCTTGAGCTGTTCTATTAAGTCTTGTATATCGTTTTCTTGCTTACCTTTTTTAGTAGGGGCTTTATTTTCTAATAAAATATCTAATTTTTTATTTATTTCTTTTATTTGGTCTTCTAAGTTTTTATTTAATTCTAATAAAGCAAATATTATCAAATTGTTTTGTTTTACGCTTATAGAATCTGTTTTTCCTGGTGGAACGTAATCAGATAAACCTTCAGGGTTAGCTTGAAATTGTGCTGTTTTTCTAAGGACTTCTTGGTAAAAGAGGTTGTTCATGAAAGGGTTAAGTCTTTAAGTTTACTTAGTTCTTTCTTAATTTCTTTTGTCTCTTTATAAAGGTTTTCTATCTGGCTATTTAGTATTCCTAAAGGATTGTTATCAGTTATCTTATTTACCACTATGTTTTGTACCTTTGAAATTATATCTAGTTGCTGATTTTTTAGAAAATCAAAATTTTGTTCTATCTTTTCTAATGATTTGTTTTGTCTTTGTTGCCAGGTTTCTATGGTTTCTATTATCTTTAGAAATCTATCGTCTTTTGACTGACTATGTTCTGCTAAATTTATTATTAGATCTGTAACCGTATTTAAATGTTGATTCTCACTATGTAAAATATGGTCTCCTTCTGCGAAGTTACACTTAAGTAGTGATCCAAATTTTAGTCTTCGATACTTCTTTTCTGAAACTATTTCTAAATCTAAGTATTCTAATCTCTTAATACTTCCTATTATGCTAAATATAGAGTTCTGTTTTTGCAATCTTGTGTTTCTATTCTAATTTCTTTTGTGTAGTGATAAACTCTTGCTCCTATAGTAGGTA